>NW_022987973.1:12476898-12794398 GCF_902827165.1 Trematomus bernacchii
AGAGCCCATGTTCAATGTCCAACCAACATTTCTGAGAAAGAAGGGGTGTAGATTCACCTTGACATTTGGCATGTTTGGATGGACCTGGGGCCTCATTTATAAAGGGATATACGCTCAAAAAATGGCGTACGCCAGTTTCTACGCAATATTTGCGATTTATAAAATACTATCTTGACGGGAAAATGTGCTGTCCTCCACGCAAACTCTAACCCATGCGTACGCACTAAGCACAACAACGGGAGAGACGACTGCGGTGAAACTGCGACACCGTTGGCAGAAGGAAGAATGGAGAGAAATATGTGGAAATAAATCAAATGTTACCTCTCATTTATCATATATGAATAATTCATTTTCAAACATTGATTAAAGCCAATCTTAAAATGATTAAACAAACGCCTGTTTGAGACTCCTCAGTGCACACAAAAACATAACTTGGAGAAATAAATAAATACGGATATGTTATTTAAAACCACCTCGAATATGTTGTGTTAATGTTATGAAATGTTTTCTCATAAATGATGCGGTAAGCAGGAGGACAGAATTACGTCTAAACTGACGCCGTTTTGCATTTCTATAGGTTGTAGATACGAGCATGGTTTTATATACTATCACGTTTAATCGTGTTTTATGCCGTTTGCCAAGACTTGATAAGTCGCTCGTAAAACACAGGAGGTATGGAAACTAAGAACACCATATGTGGTAAATTGTACAGCTAATATAACACAACACATTAGTTGTATTTCCTTTAACTGGTGGATTATGGATATATAGTTGCTGATCGACAGCTGGAACACAAACCACCAAATACAACAAAATAATTCAGATCCAGTCGTCATGACTACACTCCGGAGGGATTCCCCGATCATTTCTTACAGTTTCTCATCAAGGGGGTGTCTCCTGTCCCCGGGACAAACACACTGCCTGAGGAAGGTTATGTGTATTTTTTTTGTCATTAACTTTTTTCGGACCACTTATTTATTTATTTTGGTGACGATCCGACCTCCATGCTGCTACTCTGGTTCAAACTGCACCCACCAAACAATATGATTTATCTCGACCTCCCCAAAATAACCAAAATCTGACACGGTGTGAGATGTCTTTTTTAGCTGTTCGGTCGTAATTTCCTGCGATCTTCTTCATGCAGTCAGTCAAAATGAATGAATGAATGGGCGTTTCTTTGACTATTTATAGGCAAATATGGGCGTTACGTGAAGCCTGCAAAAGCTGCGCCGCATTTCGAGTCGATTGTGATTTATAAAGGGAAACAGGCGTAGGAAGTGCCGGTACGCACTTCCCTCGCCGGTACGCAATGTTTTGTGAATCGGAAAATGTCGGAACATTTCTGTACCTATTTTTTTGCTTTGTACTACGTAAGCAACCTTCTCACGTCAATCCTACGCAAGGCGTTATAAATGAGGCCCCTGGAAGTGCAGGTATACGGACTGGAATTAGGATGTTTACAAAAGAGGATCACACTTGAAAATATGAATTTGTAACCTGAAAATCAGCACATTAAATTCATAATGAATAAAAGATAAGTAATTTCACAGATTTTGAACAAAGGTCAACACTCCAACAATTAACTTTGGTTGGTTGGGGTGTCTTCTTGAATGATTATACATGAGTTTAAGGTTAATCCCTTTTACAATGTGTGTAATAGAACCACAATGTCCTGCATTTAAATAAGGTTTTCCCTTATATTCATGGATTTCACTCAGTGGAACGTAAAGGTAAGGAATGCCTTAGTCTACATTTAAAGTTTTAACCTATAGTGAGATAAAAAGGCTGAATTTGTTGAGAAATAAAACATTTCTAAAGCATGACAACTTGAAAAGAACAAATCCAATCTCTCCCTTTCACATATAAAGCCAGCCAGCGGGACAATTTTAACAAGGACAGATGAGCTAGGATGAGGACTGCATCGCAATAATGATCAGCTCTTTTCTCCGGAGACGAAGATTTGAGATCGAAAGAGAAATGACATCCCTGAGAAGGATGCTAAATACATGCCTTGCTACAATGAGAAAAACTCTAGGGTTGCCATCTAAATGGTCCTTGTGGCTGCTGCATCTGAGCAACAAGCAGACAAGATTGAGCATAGAGGAGAGAAACAGCTCAAAGATCTATTTAGGTGATATTTATATTAAATGTTCTGATAACCATATTTGCTTTTTTGAGTTAGATACATTGCATTTTTTGTGTGATTAATCTGTAATTTGAATGCAAATTTTTTTGTGTGCCTTTTTTAGATCTAAAAATTAAAAGCAAAGGGGGAGAGAGAGGGGTGAAGTACAAGGGGCACCTGCTCTACAAGGTGAGCTAATCTTTAATTTTAGTAAGGATACTTGAAACATTTATCCAAAACCTCAACATTGTTATCCATAAAACACACAAAACCTTGTTGGATTCAATCACTGTGAACATGGCTACAGCTTCAAATACAATCAATGCAATCGGCACATAAATAGGTGGCAATAGCAGGTTAAATGCAAAATATATGTGTAAGAAATTGTGTGTTTGAGCACAGAGCAACACCATTGTCTGAAGGGACAGATACACATACACATAGCAAATCAATTAACTATCTCAACTATTGCATGAGAATTGGATATGTAAACTGTTTCAACAGTTTACTCTGCTGAGATTAAGCTTAAAGGCGTTGCTTGTTCCTGAATGTCCTAGGTTGGCAGCTGCTCTGCATCTCCTTGATTACTCCCCAGCTGTTGCTCATTGCTCCTGAGTATTTAAGGCAGTCACTTTAACCATCTCTTTTCCATTCATTTGTCTTGTTGCTTTGACAAGGGAGAGCTAGGTATAATTTCTAACTTGGCTGAATGGTTATATTTGCAGCTTGACACTGTGCAGTGGACCCTCTGGGTTTACCTCCAGTTCCTGTGGTAATGTCAGGCTCCTATCACAGTCCACTTATATCCTGGCTGCACTTCAGTCTTTCAGTCACCCATTAGTCTTGTACTGTGGCTTACCACCAGCTGGTGGTCACTAGAATCAAATTTGCACTCTTTAGATGCCTATAGTCTTTCCCAGTATTATGCCCATGTATCCTGGTCTTCTGCCCGCCCCCCTGGTGCCAGCCAACTTTCTCCTGTTTGACTCCAGTTACTCATTACCTCAAATTTGCATGTAACTGAGTCCAGAGGGAAAATATTTTAATTCTACATGAAAACAAAACATATTTGAACTAAGATGTCCATTCTGAAAAGTTGAGATCACATTTTATTTTATTTTATGTGGATTTCACAAACATTGCATAGTAGACAGTATATCTCGCACACACATGATCTGCTCTCTTAACATACGATGATCTCAAAGAGCAATTTAGTGTTTAACCCATTTCCCTCTAGAGGGAGGCTTTAGAGAACCTGCCAAAGTAATAGCTATTTCTGTAAAGAGCGCAAAAACAATTCAACAGTATCCAATTAAATTCTTTAAAATAAAATGGCTGAATCAAGACCAAAACAAAAAAGTCAAAACCTTAATGAAGATTGTGTTTTTTTTGCAGAGCTGCTTTATGACACCACATTACCTTTTGCAGGGTTTACCTAATAAACCTGCTAATTAGTTATAAATCATTACTGCGATCATAATATTTTATTGTAATAAATGCAAGAAGACATCAAGGTCAAATGTTAGTTAAAAACATGTTTTTTATTGATGTGAATTAATCCTGAATCAAGCCTTCCCCCAGAGTGAAGGGCTCAAACATTCTTCTTGTTAACAGTAACCAACCAAATATACTTTATAGATCAAATACGGAGAACAGAGATCCTAATGTTTGCGCTCTACAAGATTATTATCACTTTTGTAAAGTTATTTTCAATGCCATTAAGAGATTGTTGTAAACTTGAGAAGAAAGAAGAAAACCCAGGAGGACTATATTTGTTTTGCCCTGTCAGATTTTGTTATAGAATGAATTGATGCCTTTAGTTTAATTATTTGTAATTTGTTCAGTAGTTCTTTTTTCACAGTGCTGTTAGAAACCAGTTTATCAAAGTAGGGAACATATCATCACCAAGTTTTACCTTTGCAACTGTCACATAATAGTGTAATCTGTCCAGAGGTGGAGAAAGTAATATGGCCACATATCTCCGGAGGTTTCAAAATACTGTTCCTCTGAAATCCCAGAATTGGACTGATTTCATGGCGCGTCACCCCAGATATGCCAATGGAGCGTGAAATTGAGTCACTCGATGTGAAAAACGAAGGGAAAAAAAATCTTTTCTCTTCCCATTACTCTGCAGAGAAGAGCAAAGACATTTTTGCCAGTATGCTGGCTCTGCTTTGGTCTTTAATTTCCAAAGCAACAAACCTGTACATTGTAGACAAAAAGAGCCATTTCACACATACAAAAGTCAACAACATTTTGGAGCTAATCAGCAAGTACATGAGTAAGTAAAGCATGGGAAGAACATGTCTCAGTTTATGAATACATTGCATAATATAAGTAATATTGCTGCAACAGGTTAGATACAAACTTTATTTTGTTACTGGATTACATGTCCCACTGAACCGGATGTCAAAACACTACTTGGGTGCTGAATAATATATAATTAACCAGAGGCCTGTACTACGAAGCCGGATTTTTGCTTAGCCGGCTGACTTCAGGGAAAACTCGGGCTTTCCGGTCCTACGACGCTGGTTCTCTTTTTAGCGGGCTAGATCTCCATGGTAACTTATCCTGAGCGGCTAACCTCCTCGGGAGGAGGTTAGGTTGCAGGCTAAGAGATCAACTCAGTGAAAGCACCGCCTGCTGACCAATCAGAGCTCCGTGTGCGGAGTTTAAAGCTATCAAGTCATATTACAGGATAGAGGAAATACAGAAAAACTGCCGTTGCAGGAAAGACGGCCGGCAAAAATCAACTGACTGTGTGAACGTGAAAATGAATAGAATATCCCCTCCCATCTTCAGAGCAATCTGACTATTATAACATTAGCGTTAAGAAAGCTTACTTAAATATCTGCCACGACATAAGTAACCAGATCAGAGTAACATTAAGTACAGTCCGCCGCACTGTGAGTGCAGACGTCGATGTGTCCCATTATCATTCATATCATATCACATCATAATGTATCATATATTTCCTTATTTGAGTCAGCTTCTTGAGCCGTATCTGGCCGTACAACACTCACAGTGTCACATACTGTATGCAGAAGTATTATTTTAAGCAACACATTAAGTTGACGAAACACTCGAGTCAAATTCTCCTAATTAAAGTCAGATCGTGTCTTAGACGGGGCAGTGATTTCATAAACCTGTTAATGTACACATTCAAACACTTTTTCTTTTACCAGCTGTATTCACCTTGCAGGTGCAGCTATGTGGCTTTTATCCTGGATAAAGTGTTTGAGTCATGGATGTTTAAAGTTTAACTTCTTCATATTTGACTAATATTAAAGTTCACTTTTCATTCAGGAAGTATGACGCTGCGCTGTCAGTACGCTTGTCCATGTTTGAGATTGGTCGAATGCTCCAAATACCACCCCTTTCATGTGAACGCGCACCTAACTAGATCAACACACTCTCACTCCCAATGCGTCCAGGAGCGACGCTTGGTCTACGTGACCTCGAGACCTGGCCTCGCGAAGATAGCTGAGGATTGTGGGTAGTGTAGTGTCTTCGGCCATCCAAAACTCAAAACTACTTGTTTCTCAGAATTGAAGGGGAAAACGTGACAAAAGCATTTTACACTAAAACCTATCAATGTCGTTTCATTAACAAGGATAATCTGGTGGTTTTTAGTTAATGAGTAGTGCAGATATCACCTATTTATGTTTCATCCAATCACAGAGCTTGTTGACTTATCACAAGGTTTTGTCGCAAAGCGGACAGAAGGCGTCACAACAATAGCTGGGGATTGTGGGTAGTGTAGTCTCTTTGGCGCTCCACATTTCAGAGAAAACAAGTTGTCTCAGAATTGTAGGGGAAAAACACAAAAGCATTGTACACAATTTAAACCTATCAATGTCGTTTAATTAACAAAGGTAATCTGGTGTTTTTGAGTGGATGAGTAATGGAGATATCACTGTCAAATCAATCGACAGTAAGGAGAATACTTACTTCCGGGTGTACAATTCTCCGTTATCCAATGGGAATGGACGCTCACATTGCCTTTAACAGCTGCCGACACAAACGAATGCTGTGCTTCCCTAAGCGTCAAATACCGACGCCGATGGGAATACATTGCAATCAGTTGAAAGCTCTTTGCATCCGTTTATGACGCTGATGGAGACTCGGCGCGTCACAACTGGACGCCACGGAATTCTGACCAAGCGTCGCTCCTGGACGCGTTGGGAGTGAGAGTGTGTTGGTAATGGAGATATCACTGTCAAATCAATCGACAGTAAGGAGAATACTTACTTCCGGGTGTACAATTCTCCGTTATCCAATGGGAATGGACGCTCACATTGCCTTTAACAGCTGCCGACACAAACGAATGCCGTGCTTCCCTAAGCGTCAAATACCGACGCCGATGGGAATACATTGCACTCAGTTGAAAGCTCTTTGCATCCGTTTATGACGCTGATGGAGACTCGGCGCGTCACAACTGGACGCCACGGAATTCTGACCAAGCGTCGCTCCTGGACGCGTTGGGAGTGAGAGTGTGTTGACTAGATAGGACACGGCTGGCTTAAGCGATCCACTTGATAACCAGCGTCGTAGTACAGTTTAGCCAGAGCGCGTATGTTTTGGATTGGGCCAACCGGCTAACTCAAACATATCCAGGTTAGGAAATCCGGCTTCGTAGTACAGGCCTCAGATGTCATAATTTCCTAGAAAAACACAGAGCAGGTGTAGCAGCACATAGTGGGTTTTACTCTGCGTGGAATTGTTATCTCCCACTGCTAAAACCCTTCCTGTGTGTGTGTGTGTGTGTGTGTGTGTGTGTGTGTGTGTGTGTGTGTGTGTGTGTGTGTGTGTGTGTGTGTGTGTGTGTGTGTGTGTGTGTGTGTGTGTGTGTGTGTGTGTGTGTGTTTGTGTTTGTGTTTGTTTTGCAACACCAAAGCGTTGCTATACATTTTATTATGAAGGCTCACATGGGCATAGTTTTGCTAGAGTTTTTTTGTGAGTAAACTTGTTTCTTGCTCAATAGCAGGGATATTGGAGGGTAAAGGGCTCAAACGTATAAATGGACATTTGGACATCGCCCGTGAGAACTTCATATTTTGATTCAATGAAAAAAAAACTGTTCAGCATGCAGGGCAGGCTGTGCAAATACAGTAGTGTATATATTTATTTAAGAAACAAGAAGAAAAACCCCCCAGAAAAAGGGCCCTTTCCCTCTAGGATGCAAAACGGCAGGTGCTCAAGCCTGGTTGCACCTGCAAGCTTTGGTGGCACATTTACATTAACAAGGGAATAATTTGATTTGAATATAAGGTTGAAAATCATATTGTGCTTTTAAAAAGAAATATGATTTTGGCTGCAAAATCCTATGTTATGTGAAGTGTCATTTACACCTGTGGGTTGGCTTACAGATGCAAAGTAAAAATGTCTGTCAACCAGCAACCCCTCAACTTTATCTGTTAAGGGCTTCATGTGCTTGTCAAAATTATTAAGACCATTACAAATTAGAAAAAGTATGACATGTATATATTCCTGTAGTCTAGTGAGACCGTGTACCGTCAATTTATTCAATATTAATTTATTATATTGTGTATTATTTAGATGCTCTACGGATATATGTATTTTCTATTGTGCATTTGTATATACTCGCTGCTAATATACATTTTTTATTTGAACTGTTATTCTTACTATATATACTTGTCTCTAATGATTTTTTTGTATCTTATTGTATCTCTTTAAACATGTTTACATTGCTGGTGGAGCAAAATAAATCCAAATGTTGGTATGAATAAATTGTCTATCTATCTGAAGTGAGTGGTTAAGTACATTAAAGATGCATTTAAAAAAAAAAACATGCCAGAGTTGTTACATAAAAAAAGTACAGATACCAAATGGAGAAGAGAAAATGTGTGTGTGTGTGTGTGTGTGTGTGTGTGTGTGTGTGTGTGTGTGTGTGTGTGTGTGTGTGTGTGTGTGTGTGTGTGTGTGTGTGTGTGTGTGTGTGTCAATGACGAGAGAGGCAGAGCAGGGTAGGCACACTAGCCTTGTGTGCAATCCCACTCGTGTTCAGTGGCACATAGAGACAAGCTAGTTGAGATCAACTGTGAGCTTGTATAGAAAGGGCAGCTCTTAATCAGTGTGTCATCAGATAAAAGTGATCCTTGGCTGTCATTGTACCAGCAAATGAAGAGTGTATGAGGCGCATGGTTGCTGCTGCCCTTTATACTGATAACCCCAAACAGGTTGAATATACTCATGCTGGTCGACTGAGCGTATACAAGCAGATTTCAGTAGGAAGTCACACTGACAAGAGTGCTTTTGTGGCCTTTACGTTTTGAAATACAGGACAGAAAATGTACAAAAACTAAAATACTTCATATTGTTGTTGACTCCACATCTATACCAAAGCTTGTTTATTCCAACCTCACAATGAAATATCACAACACTCATAACTCATACATTCCACAACAGGCTCTACTATTGGTCGTTGCATGGTTACACCAACCTTGCACACATTCTAAACGTTATCCTTCGCATTATAGTTTCCACCTGTTTAAATAGTTGGTAGAGGTTGTCACTGGTCTCTCGTCAACACGAAAAAACTAGGATGCTAGCAATCAAAAACAGATCATTACAACTGCATCTTGCCTCCTCATGATCCTATCTAATTTGCCTGTAAGCTCCTCAACATCGTAGGAGTATTTTATCACCACATTATGTCTGCCACTGAAACCTCTCTGTAACACATGCCATCTATCTGCTCACTGTGGTGACCCTCAGAAAAGAAACACACAGATGGTCACACAGACAACTTGGCGCACCTTCTGGCTGAGGAGGAAGAAATATAAAATTGAAAAATATGAACATTTCATTACTGTGTCATTTGGCAACAGGATGATAATTAAAAGGATAAATGTTCCTGTGACTGGTTTATGTTTTATGGGGCATAGATAGTTTAGTTCAGGGGTGTTGATTATTGGCAAAACAACATACACATCTCTTTATTAGCATCTGCTAGGGCTAAAGCCATTACCTATGACTCATTGAACAATGCCAAGCATGGTTCATTGATAAGTGCAATACTTTATTATCATAATGTATTTAGTTCTCTTGACATTATGTATGTTCTCTTGACATCAGATTGTTCTGAAATATGTCTTTAAATGCCAATAAAATGTCATTACTTGCATTTGAAATACCTAAATATTGCTTTAACAACAGATTGGGCACTTAAGCAACACTCACAGATTGGTTTCCCTGACAGACAGATGGTGTAAATAGAACATTTAGGCTTGCGTTAGTGGAGAGATGAACAGAACTTGACCATGAACCTTCATCTTTTGCTGGTGTATTAACTTGACTTTAAACATTATACACAGTCTGTCACTGTAACATAATAACTATACTGTCCAGAAGCTGAGATCCAGTGACAAGGTTGAACGTAATGAGATTCGCCTTCTGGATTTATTATAGCTGACATGAGTTTCTTCTCTGGGTGGACACAGTTTGGTGACCTCCAGTTATAAATCTACTTTAAACCAATTTTAACATCCGAAAGTACTGCTCATATATTTTTAATAAGACTGTTCTTCCTTATTCTCCAACGTTCTCAAGTTTCAAAAACTGAAACAGAAACTATACTATACACAGAAAAATGTTTGTTTTCTCGGCTTGTCTTCTTGACCTGAAACCTTGATAAGTAGGCACCTCGTGTTTGTGGTTGAGACTTCTTCCAACCCAAGTAAGAACTACCATTATGCATTGATTACTGGATATCTTATTAATTAATTTCTGTCTTTTATCCCTTTTTAAAAGTGAGAATTGATTTGTACAACAATTATCGAGACCCCTGTTTAAGTGATGATGGCATATTTTCTTGTATGGTATGTTTATTGATTAATGTGGCATAAAATTGTGCAGCTATTAAAATTACATATAAATGTTAGTTATAATCAAAGACTAAAAGAAGGCAACCGTCTTAGGAAAAGGCTTGTAATGAAATCATGGTGAAATGTAACTATATATTGACTTGAAGTAGTAACAGACTTTTCGACTTCTTATCAGAGGTTTTTCATTTCATTCTGGCTGGAATGGACTCTAGGGATTTTATTAAAGTAAACAACACATGTGCATGACTCATACATAATCAAACGCTGCTTGTTAAAACAGGCATTACAATAAACATTTTTTCTTTAGAATGATGTTGTAAATCGTCCCTTATTAGGTATCATGAAAACAAATTGGAAGATTTGAATTAAAATAATTAAAGTGCCAGTTTAGATAAATATCAAAAGAGTGAAAGTTGTTTTCTTAATGGCACTGAATCTAACTGGGACATATATTTGATCAAAACTGCAACTGAAATATATTATTTGAGAAAATCTAAGTAAATGATCGGCATGACTTTATGTTATTTAATTAAAAATGTTTTCAAGTAGGTGACATGCTAGTGATTTTTTAACACAGTGGCAGTTCAGTGACATCCTGGACACTAATTCAGAATGAAATACCAGGTCTATTCTTTTCAACTGTCAGTAGATGCTAGATATTATTTCACCTGTAATTATGGTCACAATTCATAATGATTATAATTATATCATACCTTTTTGTGTTAAAAGCTCAAATCTACGCTTGCATAAATGCTTGAAAGCTGATATCTATAAAGCCAAAGAAGGCCCTTTTTATGATGTCAACACACCATTTATACTTTAATTACAAACTTCATCTCAAGGAAAAGTTACATCAATGCATGCGTTATAATAAAAAGGACAAGCAAAGAATGGCATGTGAACCCCATAGTATCTACAATGTATCTAAAATCTCTTTGTGAGTGTCTCTAATCCGTGATTAGCCTTTAGGTAAAAAGCCTGATTTTCCAAGAGCCTTATCAGATGAGAAGAGCTCTTATCAGCGTGACATTATTGATCGCTCTGTTCTCTAACAGGTGTATATGGAATGGCACTCAGAAACAGGAAGGAGGTGCTTGTATCTACAGTTCCCATACCAATGTGTCATCTGTGAAGCACTGATGGTTATCAGTTTTTTCTATCTCATACTGTTGTTATACCGCTTACCTTCTTTTCCTACAGGTAAGGTCACCCACTGAATAATACATTGAATAAAAGAAGGAAGGCTTAGGAAGTCAGCAATTTATGTTGCACATTTGAGAATGTTTTGTAAAATGGCTCTCCTTTTTGTGACTTATATCGTCATGCTTAATGAAGAAAATGTCCATCTCTTTCTGAATTGCAGATGACACATTCATTCTGCAAGTCTTAATCTCATAAGCATATTACAGAGTATATGCCCAAACCAATTATGCAGGATGAGAAAAAGGATGTCTGTGTTGTGTCTTGTTACATTAGGAATCTAATTCTTCACACAAATCATTTACATGTGACCTTACTGTGACAAATCTATCTCTTTAATGTTGCCATCCAAGGCTTGCTGTCATCTCATGTCATAACACGCTAAACTTTTAACATCTTCCACAGGTATAAAACTGAAAAAGATCATTTGTAGGCACATGAGAAAACAGGTGTTTGCTAGGAAATTAATTTAATGTGTCACATCGACCTGCTATTTAAATCAACACAAATTCATTCCGTTTTGTGAAGTCTTTCTTTTAGTCTTAAAATGAACCCACTTATTACGAATGTATAGATGTGGTTTCTAAGTAATTCCTTGTGTGCCCTTTTTCCTCTTAATTCACTAAATCAAGAAGGACATTTATTAGACATGAAGAGGGCACAATCCTAATGTTCACAAAGGCTTCTGCACTTCGACTACTGTCTAAACATCGTCAAGATACCTGATATTGACCAAGCTCTATCTTTCAGATCCTACAATCCAGCAGAGGTTCACTTAACCTCTTCAGGGATTCACTATGGATCAGCCCTTGTCACCGCTATAGGCCAGGATTAGGGAGTTAAAATAATGAGCCGAAAAAAACAGTTGGGATTGGGAAGGAAACTTTTCCGCTCAATTTAAGAGTGACGCTTTTGAGGCAAAACTTATAGAAGCCAATTAACCTGTTAAACCCTGAGCCTGTTTTTCAGGTCTCAGGCTCGAAAATGACATTCCCAGAACAAATGACCATATCTTCCCTTCTAAAAGGGTTAAATTAATAATCTTTTTTCTCAAAGTAATGATAAACCTGTGAGTTGGATGTAGAAAAGTCAGAATCAATATAGATGTTTTTTATTTTAAAGAAAATTCAGATTGAACATAGTAAAAAACTGTAAATTATAGATTCCGTCCAAGAATTATTTTTTACTTATAGTGAAAACTACCCTTGGATGATGGGTTAGTAGACTAATAGCTTTAGGAATCCAAAGTACAACATATAATAAGTACCCTGTATCAAGATTGATGCAAAACAAGTGACATTTGACCTTTTTAGAGAGGTTTAGCAAAAAAAACTCCACCTCTGAGGTGATCTGGGTGGAAATGGCCTTTTTTACTGTTTCTCTGGAACCCATTGGTCAATTTTGGTGATTGACATCTCTTTCTGATCATTAGAGCCAATAGAATCGAAGGGGAGTCTCCACATACACACCAACGTTACCATTGAGAAATGAGAGCTATGCGCACGCAGTTTTGCATGAGAGTGAACCTATCTCTCGCTCTGACATCTGAAAATGGAAGAGCAAGTTTATTGCTTATGGATTATCAGAAATCATTTCAAACGGACACAGACACATCTGATTAACCTATGGATTAACCTTCAGCAGCGTTTTTATCGTTTTAATGCCTTGAAGACCACTTTTGACCAGACAACGACACAGGTAAGCCATGTTAGCGTTTTTAGTTACCTAGCGCCACATGTTTTGATGTCTGTTTTTGTTTATAAAGTTCTTATCATGGAGTGATGATGTAGGTACCGATCGATTCTGTGTCTTCTCACGATGCTAGTCGATATGTTGGACGTGCAGTAAAGATAAATAATAAGGGTGTTATGAGTGAGTTTCTGTGCAAAACGCCATTAGCATTTTTTCGCTCGTGGCTAATTCATAGGCCCAGGGCTAGCTTTGTGGGTTTAAAAAAAAAAAAAAAAAAAAAGATCAGTTAGCTGAGTTTCTTCCCGTTACATGGATATAAAACATTCATAGTTTATTGAATATTAAGATGCCCTCAGACGCTGTTTCCTGCAGATGACGCGTTTCCCCCCCCGGTATCAGGGGTGCGGTGTAGATTAAAGCATGACGTTTCTGAATTGTTTATCAGGAAGAATTGAGATTTTCAACGCAGCAGAGCTGATCAAAATAATTATTTCCTCAGTCATGCCACACTTGACATGACAATGCAGAAAGCTGTAATCATTTTAATCCTAATAATAGTCTCTAAAACACACACTTAGGAGAACTCCACCCCACAGGGGACAGGCATATGTAATTAGTCTTTTTAATTAGAGGTCTGGAAGTGTATCTGATCAAGTTGTAAGCTGGATCTTTGACTAATTCAATTTGAACTTTAGTCTGTAGCAGTTTGAGCACATCAGGCCATTGACTGAACGTTCAATTCCCTGCAGTTCACTAAAGGATACAACACTGGCCATTAGGTCTCACGTGTGGGATAAAAACTAGGTGATCAGAGAGAGGGCTGTGTGTTTCAAACCGCAGTCGGTCAGCTAACTTCACTGTTTTTCAGTGGTACTTGCTTGTTTACTAAGTGTCACCACTCTGAGCTTGATTTAGACCTCAAATGCTCACCTACAGTGACACGATATGTCGAAGTTTGATTATTTAATTATAATTTGTCTGAAATACACTCTCACAGAGAATCATAATTAAAGCAGGGATAAGTAGGTAAAGTCACGTTAATTAGCTGGTGACCATTAACAAGTATATGTATGCAGAGGAGAGGTGCTACAGAGTACACGTTTCTTATACTCCCTATGTGCTATCTCAACGCACAATTCCCAATGATTTCTGGAATCATCATATGCACACATGAAAGAGCTTATTCTTCACATCCTGCCAGCCCACGCAGTTAGCAGCATATTGATATATACAGCCCCATACATAAACTACAAAGTGTTTGTGTTTCTAGACCTGTGGAATGCATTACAAAAGTGAAATGATATAAGGTAGAAGGCTAAATAGATGGCGACTGCGTAGACAAAGATATTTCCTCCAGATAATTCCTAACATCAACAAGGAAGTGACCATCTCTGCTCTGAGCATCTCAGGTTACATTCTACCAGGGACTTCATAAGCAAAAGCTATTATTAAGCTGTGAACTATTACACTAAACAAGTATAGGTGAGAATAAAACCCATGCGGCAAATTACAATACTTCTTCTACAACTGTGAAAAAGTGTGAGGGAACCTTTCTAAAAGGAGGAACCATAGGCCTATATGTCAAACATGAATGTTTTTAAGGTTTTCTTGACTTTATGGCAGGAATTTACATTGGGAGTTTTATCACGCTTCCCAATTTATACTGTACATTTGAATTATGTGTTTTACCAAAGGAACATTACAGTAATGTGATGTAATGTAGTGGACCAAAGGAACACAAATACATAAGTCTATCCAGGTTTACCAGAAAATGCATTAGATTATTGGCATATACATACAGTAGGTGTGTGTGTGTGTGTGTGTGTGTGTGTGTGTGTGTGTGTGTGTGTGTGTGTGTGTGTGTGTGTGTGTGTGTGTGTGTGTGTGTGTGTGTGTGTCTTTGTGTGTCTGAGTGTGTGTGTGTGTGTGTGTGTGTGTGTGTGTGTGTGTCTGTGTGTGTGTGTGTGTGTGTGTGTGTGTGTGTTTTATGGAACAAGCCAAACCTCTGAGTCAAACTCAATTTCACAACTCAAAGTAAGATACCTGCCAATATTTTATCTGTTCAGGCGTGAAAAATGCAGCTTCATTCAAGCAGATACAATAGCTTAAGGAGCTTAAGCTTGACATAATATCAATACGTTCATAATATCCTCCTGTTCCTTATGGTCATCAGTGTTTATATGATGAGTGACCCTCTCCGGCTATCATTATAAATGCCAGGCTTCACTTACCATTCTCATATTTCCTAAAGCATTGTTGATTACGGCTCACATAATTATCAATAACAGATAATGCACAGTACGCAAATATTTTGGGTGCTGTTGAAACATAAAAGCTTTTGATGCTTTTATTGACCTTTCTAAAAACATTTGTGACCACTGAAAAATCGGGGGCCACTGGATTGTTTATCCATTGTATTAACAATGAATAAACAAAAATGAGTCGATGAGGAAAGGCCATGTCATGAAAGGTGGTATCATCAGAGGCAGAGTTCATGAGTGTGCTTGACTGTAAGGGAGATAGACTGCCGATAGCTTCAGGGGGATGCAATTTTGTTGAAGCCATTGTGACACTCCAATATCACCTCCTCTTGACTTATTGCTCCTTTGGATAAAAAAACTGGAAGAGAAATACTTAAGATCTGGTGACAGCTTCAGAAACTGTTTATATCCACATTTTTAAGAGAAATTGTTGACTTTATTTGAATTGTCAAATGTGTGTGTTTCTCTGCCCCTGACAATTTTCTGACACGTGTGCCAGTGCCTTTGAGTGTGTGTTGGCTGTATTTCCCCCGTCGTTATTAATTAATTAGATGGCTGGCAAAGGGCCAGTCATACTCATTCCCCCTTTGATCTTCCAGGCGGACACCATTAACAGCCAAACGCCCCTTCTACCCTCTATTCATTTATGTGCTGAAATTCAACCATACCTCAGCTGCTCTACCCGGTCATAGCGGTCAAAGGTTATGTACTCAATGATAGGTTAAGCTTGTCATCTTTCAGTGAGGCATGTTAAGAAAAAAGAAGCAGAAAAGCGGCGGTGAAATGGATCTTAGAAAATGTGACCATGTGGAAAGCATTACAAGGTTAAGTGATGTTGCCGTCCTTGTCCTTGTCAACACCTTTAAAAAAATAGCTGCTATTTGTCATGCTGTCATGTATGCTCTTATTGATTGTTTTTCACTCTATATGCTGAGAAATACATATATAATTTAGTATTAAGCATATGTGGTGACAAGTGATAAATACACATATCATTTCAGGCATTGACCAATAGCATATTAACTGAAGTTTAACAAATAAGGGCAATATGCAGCTCACATTTCCATAGAATTGGTGTGGGAGTAGTATGTAACAAGAGTACTACAAATGTAGCTGGGGTCTCCAGATGTATTATATATTTAAATAAAACTACATTCTGGTGACAGATAAACAGATAATGTTCAAAAACCTAATGGTCCATTTTGCAGATGAAGAACATCTCAATTATCCTTTGAACAACTTGAGTCACCATGAACTTTGGCATGCTAGGTTCAGAGGTCATGAAGATGTGCTAGAGGCATTTATCAAGATATTGGACTTACATGTTTTCCTATTTATGACTATTTTACCACAGATGCTGCATCTCAATACAGAGCTCTGTAAAGAGAAGAGTAGTTCCAGCCAATTTATTCTTATAAATACCCTAAGGAATGATGCTAATAGTTTGACAATCAATCTCATTTAATGTTGTTTCTTTAGTGAAGGTTGTTCCTGAAACTAATTTAGACTCCATTCTAGATTAGCGTTTATATTTTGTGTGGAAATCAGGTTTCATGTCTTAATTAATTCTATTTTCAAACTAGTTAAAATCCATTTTATGTTACCACTTTATAGTTCAGTCTAACTCATGATATAATCTCCACAAAGTATGTGATTTTCTTTACATCGCTCTGACCCAATTAATAGTAATGGTTCAGGAGGATTGCTTGCTATTTCCATTAAATAATTGAACGAGCGCTGGGTTTTTACAATTCTATCTCACAAGGTTTAATGTTTGTAATGCCTTCTCTGTGTAACCTTGACTTTTCCTTGCATTTTCATGGACAGCCTGGACAGAGGAAATGCAAATTCAAAAGCAGAAGAGATCTGGTGAAGACAGATTCCCTTCCACAGAGTCACAATATGTATCTTTCACTCATCTGTCACTGACTCTTACTCCTCCTCACTGGCTAGGCTAAACACGGCCTGTGGTTCTCCATTCCCTCGGCAGGGGCCCTCACTGACCCCCAAGTAGTAATTTTAGACTTCATGTCGGCTGTGCCAGAGAGCCGGCCCTAGCTAATTCAAGGTCATAGTTATTATTATTTTATTTTAGAGAACAGAAGCCAACCTGTTCTCGGGCAATGTGCCATGTTAGAGACAGCTGAACCATTGCATTATATTTCTGTAATAATTGTGCTAGTGTCGTCTAGAGTCTGCTACCCATATGTCGACTTCTCTGCTCTGGTTTAATAGTTTGACAGTTAATTTCACAAAGTGCACTTGTTTTCTAACAAAAAAAATGATACTAAAATACCCTTTGAATTTCTGTAAATGTAATCCTATAATGAGCTGAAAGAGGAAGGACTAAGCTCCTTGTGGCAAAGGATGCCTCCGAGAGAGATGAGCGGACATGCATGACACATGAGACACAACTTGCTCCCATGCTGATGAGCGAAATTCTGGTCACTGTTATTGGACTGAATAATAAAGTAACAGCAGGTATGACCGCCTCTAGGGTGTCGGGCTTGCAACTGTAGGGCTAGTTATATTCTTGTATATGCACATGTACATGTTCAACATTTACAGTCAATGTGGAAGACACGTCAGATGCCTCTCATTGTCATGCTATGTCAGAAAAGTTGAAGCGTGAGCGTGAAATGTGTTTGGACAGCTTTGGTGTGGCTAACCATTCCAGGGGACATCATCCTTCTGCAGACAGTGTGGTCAGAGGGTCTCTGTAAGGAATGTCATCTACATAGAACCACATCAGTGGTTTAGAGCGACAGGTCACTTTTTTACACTAACACTTGCCACTGGCCATTTTGATGCTCCTGGTCTTGATCCAATGGAGCAAACCAACATGCACTATTAAAAATTGTTATGTGGACTGTAATGAAAGCATCACATCCCTGAATACACTTTAAAGATTAGAAACATTTACATATGTAATCAATGCTGATATCATATCAACTTTACCTGTAACATTTATAAAAGACAAATGCTGTTTTACACCTTACATTTTATTTTATTTTTGCCTTGACTGCTAGCAGAACAACATGTTATTAAGTTATTCTCTTGTGGGGCTGTACAGTAAACAGTTTTTATGTATTCAAAATAAACATGTTTCTGAATGACTGAAGCTGCCTTACAGCTCTTGCAAAGCAAAATACCGTTAAACTCTACACACAACTTTCAAGATCGATTTTCTCCTCCTCACCTCCGCAGGATCACATCATTAGATTTGCCTGGTTAGGTGACACCTACACGTCTGATGGGTGATGGATGTTTTATATATAGAGCCCAAATGAAACCCTCCCTTCCCCCACTTCCACACACCACCCTGTCATACACACACAACTCTGATGTTCCTCCTATCATCTTCTATCAGAGAGGCAAGATAACCTCAGAGCCAATGACAAACTTTGACAAATGGCTTGTCTCCAAGCACCTGCGCGAAGATGGAACTGACAGACTCCTTCACCTTTCCTCTTCCGCCATGCCTTGGGCTGTGCCAAGCAGGCATAAGTGATATACTGTAGGACATGGCTGGGTGTAAGTCATGGTCCTTCCGTTTCCTCCAGATTGTGAGGGTCTCCATCTATCATTGTCAGTCAGCTCTCTCTCTTTGCCTATGTCCGTCTAACCCGTTCTGTCTGTCCTATGAGCCCTGTCTCTTTACTCATTCACCCAAAGGTCACTCTTCCATTCTTCTACCCCCAATGTCTCCTCCCTCGACCACTGGGGCAGTCTGCATATATCTGTAGCATTGTACAGATGGCTGGTGATCTGGCCTGGGGTCATTATGAATCCTAGCCAGGGCCCTAACCGACGGCTACTCTCTCCTTCTGTCAGTCTCCATCTCCATAAATGTGGTCTGAAATTAGCCCTACATCTACATTCCAGACATTTGGCTTTCTTGGCAGATTTACCTTAGCTATTTTGCCAAGAGAATCCTAATCACACTTCAACAGATATGTTGGATAAGGGCTTAATTTGTGAATAAACTGCATGCACACACCCTCTCTCGCACAAACATACCAGCAATTACTCCATAAACTTCTGTATTTTATTATTCTTCCAGATAAATGGACTGATACAACGTACTACCAGTAAAATTCAATGTCCAGTTAAAATGTAATTTAATTATACACATGTCAGATGGGAATATTATTCTTCCAACTTCATCATTTGACATGAATCCCCTCCCCGAAACTTTGCCCTTAATGTTTTTCATATTCACAGCATCCCCCTTTGCACCATCCATGCCTCCTGTTTTTCCTCTAGCCTTCATGATCCTGCCATTTGCCGAGTCCAATCGCCAAACCCTGCACTCTTATTCAATGTAGTCACCTGATAGCTTCCCAAAGTCCCCGCCCTTCTTCCTCTTAGTGTTCATCACTGTGTGACATTACTGACCTTCATAGTACGTAGTTTCCATTAGCTTGACAAATCTGGTGCATCAAAGCAGCTTTGTTGACATGCAGGTGTGAAATCATCACTCTATGCAGTTCTCAGAATGAAAATGCCAGAGGAAGAGATGGTGTTTGTCAGGGCAATGAGGAACAGCGGGGGACACTGTTCCCAGCACTACTTAGAGGTACCCAGACAACCCTAGATATTTATTGGTTGTCAAATATATATTCATGTATTGGCATTTGACAAAACCTTTTGGTCAAATGTTTGGTCACCACGTTTTCTTAAAATTAATATCCATATATAATACATTTGCATTACATACAGATATACTACACATACAAAACTGTGTGTTGGCAGTTAACATTTTTCAGATACTTTAGATACGAATGTTTCATCGTTAGGTCAATAAGAAACACAGATCTAGCTGAAATGACATTTCTTCTGAGCTACTGTATATTAATTTGATTACCGGTATATACACAGTTGGGTTTTGTATGTGCTTGTGTGTGTCTGTAATGCATTGATGTGATCGCTGGAGGAAGCAGTAGCGATGCCAATCCCAGTGTAGATGAGAGGGAATCTATAACTGCCCAAGGAAATGGTAGAGACCCATGAATGGATGACCCAAGGATAAGAACCTTTAATTTATATTTCTCTCTTTCTCTATTTTCTCTGTCTGGGTGTGTGTGTGTGTGTGTGTGTGTGTGTGTGTGTGTGTGTGTGTGTGTGTGTGTGTGTGTGTGTGTGTGTGTGTGTGTGTGTGTGTGTGTGTGTGTGGTGTGTGTGTGTGTGTGTGTGTGTGTGTGTGTGTGTGTGTGGTGTGTGTGTGTGTGGGTGGGTGGATGGGTGAGCTGCATATTTTAATGGGACTATGAAATTATATATTTTTGAGTCTCACAGTATGCTGCTGTTGCAAAATGATACCTTCATATTGCTTGGGCACTGAGTCAGTCCTTTCTATTCTATACGTTTTGTTTAGATATCCATCTGTAATTTAGATGCCTTTAACAACACTAAAGCATAAACGCTAGTTAATGTTTGAGTAAAATAGAGGGTTTATTATTATTATTTTTTATTGTGAACAGCCCTGTGAGTCCCTTAATCTCTTACAAACTATAGATTATTCCTTAGTCTAATTTAGTAAAAGAAAGTTCTGATCCTGGTAATAAAAAAGATTCTGTATGTGTTTGGGTGTGTGTCAGAGATAGCGTGAAAGAGTGAGTGAAACACATTTTCACAGTTTTATTTTTTCTTTGAGTCTCCGGGGGACAGTGATTTCAAGGTTCATATCTTTCAAGTGTCTCAAAATATGTCTTTTTTTTCAGTTACCGAAGATGCCTTTCTCATGATCAGTCCACAAACTGCAAAGGGCAAGGTTGCGACTTCTATATCCTATTGCCTATCCTTCCTCCAAGCATGCACTTGATCTTAACACAGAAAGACAGTGCAAACAGCTTCCCTCAGATTTGAGCCAGGATATGCAAGCCTCTCCTGTCTCTGCTGTTACAAAGCATTGAATTTGATTTTTTTGTGAAATGTGCACTTCGACCATAGCCTCCGTATTGCATTCCAAACCTACTCCCGGGTTTATTTGAAGGACAAGGCATTTGGTCTTTGACAATAGATATGCTTCTCAAAACAGCAGTCAGTGGAACAACAGTGAAGTATGCCCTTTCCATGACAGAAACCTCATCTATCATCAGGACAAGCATCCCAAGTTTATTTCCACTCTACTACATAGATTTACGTGAGAAGATTGCACCTTGAAGTGAGTTACAATCCATTAAAACTAAATAGATTTTATAATCTTAAAAATGTACAGCCACTAGCTATAAATCATTGAGTCTTTTCATTCAAATTGTACAGCTTTATTGATATATTCAACCAGTGAACAGTGCTTAAACATTTCTCTTATCTGGCCTAACTGTCAATTCATGAGGTGTAATGTACTCTGCCATTAAAAATATCATATTAAGTTTACTTTCATTAATAATATTTATAAAAAACGTGCGGTTAAACTATAACAATTTGGTAGTTGTTTAGGCAAAATAGCTACAAATATCAGGTACATTTAACAAACAACAACTTCTACGTACAATTGTGTGCTTGCTTGTTTCTCTCAAAATACATTTCCTTTAGGGTTAAAGATTGTTTTGTCTCATTTTTCAGTTTGACTAAAAACTGGCTGGTCGAGTGTACGCGAGTTCTAATACATATGTCAATCAATTCCTCACAGTACTGCCTTTTCCAGCAGTAAAATAGAGAATTATGTTATTTTACAAATGTATGATCTTCAGGCTGAATCAGTAAAACTGGTGGCATAAATCGGTGCATACACATACACCATTATCATAATCATCACACCCAATTCTTTTATGCTTTATAGCCTTGCAGAAATTGTGTTTACCTATTCAGAGTGTGTGTTGCTGATAGATGACAACAGCCAGGCTGAGAATGGTGATGAGGTTTTGTTCATGGCATAATGCAGAGCCATATCAGCAAATACGAGGGACCTGTCATTATCTAAAACACCACATTTCCCCTGAGATACTCTGAAAGATACTGCTCACTTACAGACATGGTTTCTCTCTCTCTCTCTCTCTCTCTCTCTCTCTCTCTCTCTCTCTCTCTCTCTCTCTCTCTCTCTCTCTCTCTCTCTCTCTCTCTCTCTCTCTCTCTCTCTCTCTCTCTCTCTCTCTCTCCCTCTTCGTCTCTTACTCAAACAGCTCTAAAATTACACACAATAATTATTTTTGCAGAAACAGTGATACATTATTTGTTAAGCTATGCCATGTTCTGAACTGAATGAACAGTGCACTCACCAGAGAGCGTTTTTGTTATCTGTATGTCCTTAGAGGTATCTGGCTTGCAAGCTATAATAAACAAAAAGTTGTGTGTGAGTGTGCATTTTTGTGGCATGCTAATGCGCAGATACACATGCCTGCTGTGAGCGCTATTTTTCACAAAGTAATTTCAACAGTAAGGAAAGCAAACCACTCAATAATGATTTACTGTGTGGCCAAAATATGTACTGTGGTCCTACATGACAACTGAATAATAGCACCATCTAAAAATGTAAAAAATAACAAAATCTCACATGCCACATTTGGGTGGATGGTTAAAGGTTCACAGACCAGCTATTTTCTGTGCTGGCTGATATGGTTTTATTTAGGATGCTGTTTTTCTTTCCCCCTGTATCCCCTTTCCCTCTCTCCCTCTGTGATCCACATCATTGTTCCCCGGAGAGGGAAGAAAGGTGACAAACAAACCTATTCATCATCAGCAGGTTCTCCTGGCTAAACTGTTATTCGAGCTGAACTCTCTTAACTTTTCCCAGTGGCCTATTGTTTACGGCTGCATCCTCTAAATTTACACCCACCGTTCTGTTTTATGAAGTGTCCATGGAGGGTAAGAAAGGTAGATAGAGGCCTGATGTCAGCGAATTTCCCTGTCCTGCATCTATACTGTGATGTATGGTCGACCAGAGCCTCTGTTTCGGCCCTACTCCATTTTTTACATGGTGCTATTGTTTTATACACCACCTAGTTTTTGAAATACAGCATCATCATATTACTAAGCTCTCTGAGGAGAGCTTATTGTAAACGATAGGAGGTTATTCACAGGTCCAAAAGGGAGGGAGTGGAGTTGGATGATTTGAAGGGGAGAGGAGTGGGGAGAAAAATAAATGCATGAGCCTTGCAATATAATGGCTCGAGAAGTAAACAACGACATTCTATGAACACTGCCTTTTTTCAAACCTATATGTTCATTGTAATGAACTCGAGCTGCAGTGAGAGAGTTTCAATTTAGGGTGAGCTCATTATCTGTAATTGTTCCTTTTATTTGTTGAGCCTTTGTTTCCTAGACACAGTAAAAGCAAATGCAGATAATTCTGAATACTTTGTATTCTGCTAACATTGGACTCAGCGCAACACCGGCATTAGCAGCCACAGTTGTTTACTGAAAAGTCATGCAGGGGATGTCGCAGAGTCAAAATTGTAATCAATAAACCAAGGCACACTGACAACCAAGCAGACTTCTGTTTTTTACTGACACCCAAACAATAGTCATTAGCACCAGGCCATTGTCTGCAAGTCCTTTTTAATCAAAGTCTGACTTGTCACTGTGACAAATTGAATTAATTCCAATTTTGCTCCGTCCGAGTGACAAGATTCCATTATGCTCACGGGCTCGGTTGTCTGCAAATTGTATTATGACCTGATGTCTCCATCTGTATCTCCGAAGCACCCTTTCAAAAAGTGGTAATGGTATGACTGAATGATTCATTGCAATGGAGGAATCAATGTGCTGTATTGTTAATATCATCTCCCCTATTCCGAAACAATCTTCTAAAAAAGGTTTAAATTTCGCATTTGCTATATCATAATGTATTGTACTGTATTGCAATTGACTGACATATACATGCATAAATCATTGTAATTCAATCACTAAGATTAAAGGAATTCAAACATAAATCAACTGTATTACATGAGATTTGTGTGAATGTAAATAAAGAGAAGTCTAATGTATCATAGGTCCTTGTTGTCCAACATTGGCATTATCGGTTGCTCTTCTCACTTTAACATGTGCTGGATCAATGAATGACCTTATCCAGCAAAATATTTAAAGAATGTTTGAAAATCAAATCATTATTTCTTTGTGGCTGTCGTTCTTTCCATCTGTCTTTTTTCTTCTTCTTGAAAGCACTGATGCACTTCATACCTCTGGAGTATCAGGCCAGACGAGCTTGACTATCTAAAATTATCCATCATTATAAATCTGCCAGCTGCTGTTACAATAAGTGCTTTTGGTACCTGTTTATGATGCCTCTCCAGATGTCTGTCAGACAAAGGCGGGCATGCAGCGCATTCACAAATCTTCAACATCTTAGTTACAACAAATTAAATAAATATGTGTTAAGTATGTACCTTTTGATTTATTTTAATCAGAAAAAAGTAAGGCATCATTTTTAAAGCGTGCCCTCAATCTCTAACGTAAAACATGTTGCCCTGCCATAAGGCTGGTAACTCAAGTGATGCAGTGCTAAAAAAAAAACTGTTCTGCATACACAATTGCTCTGCATATACCTTGCAGCCATCTTCCTGTTGTATTGCAGACAGATGCACGGGTTACTCTACTCAAATAGGGTCAACATCTCCCCTGTGGTGCTATAGTGTCCAGTTACCATTTGGGACCATAATAGAATACAATGGAGTGTATGTGTGTGTGTGTGTGTGTGTGTGTGTGTGTGTGTGTGTGTGTGTGTGTGTGTGTGTGTGTGTGTGTGTGTGTGTGTGGTGTGTGAGAGTGTGTGAGAGTGGTGTAGAGAGAGAGAGAGAGAGCGAAGAGAGCTCGCGCGCGGCGCTCGCTCGCGCGCGCGCTCGCGCGCGAGCTCGCGAGCGCTCTGTACAGTTACAGTAGGAGATGGTTGGAAAATGTGTGCATGTCGCTCCTGTGTGTGAGTGTCAGTTGGTGTTGTGGGACCTTGACCTTCTGCTGACAGGGTAGGAGAAAAGACATGTGTAGTCCCCAGCTGCTACGACACAGTGATGTCCAAAGGTCTATGCGAGGGCTATTCTGCCTGTGGGAACCAGCAGGGGGGCATGGCGAGGGAGTCCAGATGTGTGAACACCCCAGAGCGATGCGTCAACCATGGCCTCGGATGACATGACCTTCCTTTGGGGCAGGACACTGGTATGGTACAGTACATTGCTGTACGGGAGTGAACTGGTGACTGTCTGTGCGTCTGCCTGTGTGCAGGGTAGTCACATGTGAAACAACTCACATTTAGAGGCCCCTTTCACGCATGTTTCTCAAATGCAGTTCATCTGCGAACATTGAGCTCTAATATCACTGCTTGTGTCTGGTTGGGACAGAATATTGCATAAATGTGATATAAATACAAACGTTCATCAGCATGAAATACTATAGGTGAGAATCTATTTCACTATTTTGAGTCTACTGTACCTTATGAACTAAAGCACACAAGATGCCATTAGAGAAGGAGATTGCTTTTTAAGTGCTATCAGTACAGAGTATACTGTTTAACCTGAGGAGATTTATGGAAGGCAATCACCCAAGTAAAAACTGTAGATGCCATTTATCAGACAGAATGGAAATTACAGCCATAATTTTCACAACCGGACACAGATGAGACTTCATAACGACATAAACCCCCCTCCAGGTCCCTGGGCTCTTTTTTAATGCTCCTTCTCTGTGTTAGTGTGACCTGGAGGACTGTATGACTAGCTATGCACACATCCCTACCGAAGGTCTGCTCATTACCCTGCCCATCCCCTCAGAGTGTCACAAAGTAAAAGGGAATAGTTTATAAGCAAGAAGAAGGGATGTCAGGGCTGCTCTGATTGAATCAGGAGAGAGACGGCATGGCAGATTGTTTTTCCTTTCCCTGTCTTTTTTTTAACAATTGACAAATGCTGAATACTTGTCGTTTGTCAATATCATAATGCTTCCCTGGTGTGCCATCAGCAAGGTTATGTAGGATGTTAGATTACCTCTGCTAGAGTCAAGTACACTGCTGAAGGTACCAAATATCTGCATATTAAGTGCATTTTAGGAGGACAAGATGAGACTGAGAAATAGGAAGAGGATTTGGCTGTGGTGGGGTTCATGTCTCTCTCCCCACCTTCCTGGAAGCCTTGGTGCATTTGAACCTCCTCCCTGATGAATAACCATGTCACACAAAAATGGATGTTTCAAGTAAAAGCACCCTGAAAACACAGTTTAGAACAGCACAGCGGATGAAATAGGCTGTAAAATGGACCATCCATCATATAGTCTAACAAAAAGTGACACACAGGGAAGGGGTTTTAAGGCACTTTTCATTATGGCTTCTGCAGCACTGGCTATCCAGATCACAAGACTAAATAATGACCTCTGCACCAAAATTGTTTTTCAATGAATAGGAGACAGAAGACATACTGTACTCCATACTCTTTCCATCTTGCACCCTCTCTCTTCCTGCAGGAAATGAAATGCCATCTATTTTCACTCTGCCTGTTCTTTATATAAATCCCTGCTCTCTGGCCAAAGACATTGAATGATATAGAATGTTTTTGGAAATGCACAACAGCTCAGCCCTGTAAGAGAATTTCCACAATAAGTGTCCTTGACTTCAAATCTATGGAGACTGGTTGGTTCAAAAGATGAAATAATTTTAGAGGTCTGGCAAAGTTCCTATGAAAAATATACATTTGATCCTCCAGCACACTGCAGGCATTCAAAATGATGAACACATTGATTTGGGCATGCACTGCTAATATAAAACCATGATGAAGAGATAGAGAATTATCTGCCATATTCAGAATCTTTTGAAAAGTGTGGATGGCTTGTAGTTTTGAGTTAATTAGATAGTATAGCTACCTGTCTTGTTTACAGACCTTGGATACATATGTCAATGTAACAGACCATGTATAGATAAACCTTCTTTATCTGATAGCTTTTTTTTCAAAATGAAAGAAGTTCTACAAATAATTAAAGTGAATAATAAAAGATAACCTCTTACCTCTCTTGCATGAATTATACAAAACAACCTAATTAGTTGAAACCTCCTGATTTAAATTTCTTCAAGCCCTGCTTTGTTATTAAAGTTCATTTATTCTGAATTTCCTTTTAAAATGTATGAAAGATTATTGTATTTGTTGTAGATATCATGTAATGGATTAACAGCAACACATGAGTGGAGCCTTGGTAGTAGCACACTATGCTTTGAAGATTTGGTTTCAGCACTTATTGTGCTTTCACTTAAAACCAATGGTAATGACGCAAAGAAATGTTCAACGCAGTAAAAACCAAAGGATTATCAAACAGAATAGACAGTAGCAATGAAGCTATATCGTGTCTAGAAATCATTCCTCATGATTAGAGAAGAAAAGTGTTTTCATGGGAGTCAGTGACTAAGATCAGTGCAGTAGCCCTTGTCTGCATTAGTTAAAAGGCTTTGAGATTCTTCAATTCCTTTGAAAGTATTCAACAGTACAGTCAGCAATATAGTTACTAAACTGAATATTATTCTCATATTGACCGTGGTAACATTTCAAATGTATCAATTATTTTTTTCTGACCACAAAGTCATAAAAGTCTAATTTCTCAGAAATAAGAACTGATTTTCAAAGACCAGTGGAAGATTTGTCAGTCATTGATTTGTGAAATAGAATAGACTAATTACATACCAAACAAATGAACCATGGTAGAAGCGGAACATTTGCATTTAGCTATGAAAAGAGACAAGAGATTGTGTGTGTGCGTGTGCGTGTGCGTGTGCATGTGTGTCTGGCATGTGTGCGTGCATGCGTTTGTGAAAAATATGCATGCTGCTTCTTGTATCCTCTTTTACCCTGATCCATTTCAGGTCCATTGTATTGTCAGTTTGATTTATGTGGCGCCACACTTGCATCTCCTTACAATGTCAACCCTATGAAAAATATATGCAGCTGTTCATATAATGTGTGATGATATCAATGCTCTGATGAATGCCTCTGGTTGGATCTTCCTAAATAAGATGACTCCCATCCAACCCATTGCGCTTGCCATTAGCAAGCCACTCGGCATGCCTGGAATGTTAATAGGATTAGCATTAGCATTTCATTCAGGTCTCCTACCTGTCTAGAATTGATCTGCTCACACAGAAAATAGATACTAGGCCTGTAACAAGGGCTAACACATGTCTTTGCTCCCTTTTGTACTAAGTAGAACAAGATGGGTGGACAGGTGGAAATGTGTATAGTTCGGATTAATTTGTGTGTATTAGAACAAAATAATGATGTGGGTGAATACAAGCTGAATAAGACTAATCTCTCCTATGAATGCCTACACACAGGAAACATGCATGTTCCTCATACACACAAAGAGAAGGGACATGCATATATATTTTTTTCAACAGTTCCTATGTTACATATACGTAACACACACTCACATACACACACACAGATGAATTAGCTCTTTTCCTTCAAAAGCAGTTTGTCGCCTAACATGTGATAAGTACGCTTTGAAGTTTGTCTGCTTCAGTAAAACCACTCACACTGATTAACATCAACCATATTAAAAAAGCCTTAACAATCATTTCAAGTTTACATACATTTAATGTATCTATAAAATGAGAATAGTATTCACTTCAGGTCTAAGGCTTCTCACTTTGAATAACAGAGGAATGCTTTGATCTGTCTGCCGACCATTGATGCTACTGTGACCAGCGGCCGAGAAGATACATCAGTCATGAGATTAACTGCAGCCCTCCGCCAATCTACTTAGCTGAAGAGAACTTCTATCGAAGTGGTTCCCAGGGGTTCCTAAGACAAACAGCTTGGGGCTTTTGAAACTTGTGTGACTCTTGTAAAGCATTTTGAGAGCACCGGGTGGCTGCTTAACACTCATCTTAACAGAATGATGTGAGCAGTTCCAAGGTGCGTTTTTAGGTCAGTTGTGGAATGACAGTATACAAGGAGATGAGTCCAGACCAGAGGAGAATAGGTGACTCTATGTATAAAGTGCAACTCATCTTAAATGACAGAAAGTCATCCTCTCCGCCTCAACAGTTGGACCTGACAAAAAAAAGAAGAAAAAAATAATATAACCTGAACACGTATAACATTTAAATACATTACATAAAATTGTAGGTGGATTAAATTGTGTAAAATTCCAAAATTAAAGAAGGAAGTGTTTAAAGGTCCCATGACATGGCCATTTCTACTGATCATAATTCCATTGTTGAGGTCTACTAGAATAGATTTACATTGTTCAATGTTCCAAAATCACATTGGTTTCTCATACAGCATCTCTGTATAGTATGTGTATTCACTCTCTGTCCTAAATGGCTTGTTGGAGCTCCTGCCCCCCCCCTCCCTATGAGCCCACTGTGCTCTGATTGGTCAGCTCGCCCACTCTGTTCTGATGAGTCCACCACCGTTACAGCTGGACATCAGTGTTTATGTGTTACAATGGCGTTAGTTAGCAACCAGAAAATGACACCAGTAATGACAAACAGATGAGAATGCTGCGTGGGGTCTGGGTGCTGTGTTGGCGGGACGTTGCGGGGCTCGATGCTGCGAGGAGCGGACAGTGTGAGCTGGATTACTGGTGTCGTTTCCTGGATGCTGCGTGCGGTCTGCGAGACAGCGAGACACCGCAGAACTCAGCCTGAGCACACATACACTCACAGCCAGGCGGAGATCCGCGGAGCCGTGGATTGGTCCAATTGGTCGGCGTTACGTCACTTAGACCAGGAAGAAAAAACTGGAAAAAGAAAAATCTCCAACGAGGCGTTCTGGGGCAGCATATACAGGTATTTTCTGTGTTAGAGTTTTACTCGCTACAGGGTGTACTTTGAGGGTTTGTGACTTTGCAGACTGTTTACATGCATAAAAAGCTACATAACACACAAGGGGATGGGTAATAACCAGAAAAGCATGACATGGGACCTTTAATTAAAGGAAATGTTTTGTAATATACTTTATAAAAATAGAAAAAGGACAATCATAAATTATTGGAACTCACAATACATAATTGCACATGCAGGGAGCAAAACTCTGAAATGTCCTATTCCTTTGATATTGTCTAACTATTAAAAGCACATCAATGAGCTATGCTGTTGTACTGTCTGACATATTCTTCATTCGAATAAACATGTAAATCATAGTTTATTTTTGAAACAATGCCATATGCTACCTCCTGCTGCCATAAAACGTACTGAAAAGCACAACATCTACAATTGAAAATATTCCCCAACAAACACATTGTTCGGTCCGCTTGAGTAGTTTGCTGAAGACTATTGTGGACCGGTTGATCAAGGAGAGTTTTTACTTTAAAAAACAGAAAAGCAATTATTTCTGACTCATTTTAGGATTCTTGTCTTCTGTATGAACAGATCGGATTGAGGCTGAAAAACAAAAATAAAAATATGGTTTATCCCCGGCCTTATCCTTTAATTGAAAAATGTAATTATTGTGCTTTAAATTGATAAATAACAAATAAAACGAGTGACTGATATGCACGTAAACTGCTACAACATAATTGTGTTTCCAGGATAATATGCTAAAACTATTAGTAATTAAAAAATAAATAAAAGCAGAGGTTAAGTTGTATTACCACCTCCATTGTTCTTGCTCTTGCCTTTCTTCCATTTTTAATCGCGCCATGCAATTGAATACATATCATACATCTATTCACACCCACACTCCTTATATTACACGGCACACACTATTCCGCTCTCTCTTTTGTCGCTCCATCTCGCACAAGGGAACCACTGCTCTTATTCTCTCTCCCTGATCTCATGCCTGCTGATGAGGGTTAGAGAGGACTGTGGAGGGGGTAGGGGAGGTGGGATAGTTTGACCTGCAGGTGTTTCCCCGTGAGCACAAAGACCTCTCCACAGGTCGATAATGCACACACTAATGGCTGAGAAGTGACTGGCCAGGAATGAGAAATAGCCCTCATCAGTTAGGGTAATGGTGTCCCTGGGCCCTCTCAGCCCATTCAAGGGAAATACTGTCAGATATGTGGGCTTTCTGTGTGTACCTGCTCATGTTAATTACAGACAGTAGCAGACCATCTCGTGTTTCATCCCTTGGTCGTATATCATCCTTATGAGGGTAGCAGTAGAGGATGAGAATGAATAAAATAAGAGAAAACTCTTGAGTGAAGCGTGCTGAAAGGTACAATCACCATGTGACTTATTTATTCATTGAGACTTTGTAACATAGCATGAATATTTTTCATGTGCTAGGTCAAATGTGTGAAAAGAGTGATGAGTTGGCTTTTTGTTTCTAAATGTGCTATGCATGATGCGTAAGAAACAGCAATTAACAGCGATGATCAACATGGTCATTCTTTGCTTTCAAGTACTCTTTCAACAGCCAGTCAATGCAATCAAGTAATTTCCCCCGCATTTAATTACACAGTATTGCTGTAATATCAAGAGAAAAACATGTATCAAGTGAAGATCACCAGCTATCTATTTCACACAGAGCTGCTGGTTTGCTTTAAGCAGACATATTATAAGCCAGTCTTATATCCGATACCCTTTAGTCTGTTACTTTCATCCTCACATTGATGATGGCTGAAAAGTGAAAGCTCTTGAAAATTCTGACATCAGTTTAATGTTATTGCGTTAATGCTCGACATTGGTATAATTTCAAGACACTTTTAAACTTCCGTACGTCCCTCTGGTCATGACCGCACTTAGGGAATGGAATAGCCATGATAATGATTTCAGCAAAATGGCTCTCCTCCTTCACCTTCAGTTCAGCACAGAGTTGCTAACAGGCAGGACAGCTTGATGTTTTTCTAAAAATGGCTTCGCAGGTTACTCGTCCTTGTGTCTTTGTACGTGCAAACATGTTTATTAAAATGTGCATGCATGCGTGTCTTGGTACAGCAGGGTGTGAGGGGCATGTGAACCATCATGATGCACTATTTTTGGCAACAGAGACAGATGCCTTGTTTACGCAAAACAACGTGACACAGAAAAAGAAAGGACCTGGGCTATATATACTACATTTATATATCTATACTAGCAGAGTAGATAGACTGTAGGGAGGGATATTAATAAAGTCATATATATTGGCTATATAGGTTTGTGTTATGAGTATAAATTGGCCCACATGCATCCCTTAGCACAGTTGGAGAGTGAGTGGCTTGGTGAGATAATTTAATGAATCAGCCGTGATGAGACTGCACATGGGTTGAAAGAATAAGAAGATTCTTAAATGCATAAAAGGAAAGACATGAAGTTGACAAAGGATGTTGTTGTTTATGTAACAAAACATAAGTATGGTCAAATTGTGTTTACTTGTTTCTGTCTGTACTTTCTCTTCAATTAAGCTTTTGGATAATGTTGTAAATGTTTTTCTTTATGCTTGCTATAAGCATCTCCATCATCAAACACACACACTATCAGAAAAACAGTTGCTGATCATTGCATCGAAATAATAGTTTAAAGTTAGTAGATTGTAGTGTAAAATTATACAGGAACTTGTGGATCATGCTGTCGGCACAGTATTACGCATAAACAAATGAGGAATCAGATCAATACATTAATTTCTTTAGTTTAATTGCACTTATTTAACTTGCATGACTTAAGTAGATTTGCTACTTTAATTATGCCTACACCTAAACATTCAATATGCACTTGCATTTAATTAGTGAGGAACAGTTAATTGTGTAACTGCACATCCACTTTATCCCCAAAATTACATATTCAGAATAGGATGTCCTTCGGGGTTAAAGAGTGATTAGTCAGTGTTTTGTTCTCTAATGGTAACAACCTGCTGATAAAATGGCATGAAAAGGAGGAAAAACATGCTATGACATTGCTGTTTCTCTTTGCGTTTGTCCTGTCAAAGCTTTTGAGCAGAATTTCAAAACACATATACTTGTCCATTCATCCTCCACATCTCCTCAATGACTGCCCATCTCTATGAGTGTGACTTGGGTGTACATGCAGGAATGGTAGAGCCACAGGGGCGCTGATGCGATGCAAGGCAGGGCAAGGCAAGGCAAGGCAAGGCAAGGCAAGGCAAGGCAAGGCAAGGCAATTCAAAGTGCTTTACAAAAAATGAAAGACATTAAGAAAATGGCATTTAAAATCAGTCATTAAAAAGCAAAGATAATAAAATAAACATTAAAAGAAAAAATACATGGATAAAAGTTACAGTGCAGTTTAAGATGTGAATAATTCAATTAAAAGCAGCGGCAAAAAGAAAAGTCTTCAGCCTGGATTTAAAAGTAGTAAGAGTTGCAGCGGACCGGCACAAACTGAAGATAAATTCAAAATCATATGATGGAAGTCCTTCAATTGTGTCTGTTTACCTGTATCAAGATGTGAGGGAGAGAGGTCAACTTCAAATCAAACAAATAAAATATTAAACAAGAACATCCAAGAGGGAAAAAAATGCTGTTGGCACTCTCTTTGATGCCCGCTGAGTCAGAGCTGCTGAGAGAGCTGTTTTTTTTTGCAGGACTTCATAACCCAGTTTGAAAGCACATCTCCAGCACTGTTTGGTGTGATATTGTAGGAGCTGATTTGAAAAGATTACTGTTGTCTATGATATGCCCTCTTGGCGCAACAGCAACCTGCCACCTTATTTGATGGATGGCTTTGGCAGTTATGTGTTTAATTATCAGATACCTGGCAGAGTTGTTAGATCACCAGATGGCAGTGTCATGTGCTATATTGTGTGTACGTTGTATCATGGAATTGCTATACATTTCTTGTCACTGAATAGTAATTTAGAGAATATATTTACATGAACATCAATGCACCAATTGCTTTGATGAATCAGTTCAAGGAATCAGTTCAAGGCTGTGTGTGTGTGTGTGTGTGTGTGTGTGTGTGTGTGTGTGTGTGTGTGTGTGTGTGTGTGTGTGTGTGTGTGTGTGTGTGTGTGTGTGTGTGTGGTGTGTGTGTGTGTGTGTGTGTGTGTGTGTGTGTGTGTGTGTGTGTGTGTGTGTGTGTGTGTGTGTGTGGGCTACTGCTGGCTCGGGCTGTTACAGTTTGTATATTCTTACCTAACCTTCACAGTCCGGTGCATGCAGCTACACAAAGAAAGCACTTTATGTAGATCTATGTACTAATGTAAAACAAATGTTCACAGACATGAGTTCCACCTGGAATCGTATGACCGTTTGCTGTTAGCTACATAAGGATGAGCATGTAGGTCTTGCTCACTAATGCGTCACAAATGAAACGACGAGTTGTAATATCCGCCAGTGCTTAGAGGAATTTGAATTAGTTTGTCCTTAACACTTACACTGCTGTCTGTTTAAAACAAATGTGAAGAAAAGCATCCTTATGCATTTAGGCAAGGCAAGGCAAGTTTATTTATATAGCACCTTTCAACACAAGGCAATTAAAAGTGCTTTACAACAATGAAAGACATTAAGAAAATGGCATTTAAAAGATTCATTAAAAAGCAAAGATAATAAAATAAACATTAAAAGAAAAAATACATGGATAAAAGTTACAGTGCAGTTTAAGATGTGAATAGTTCAATTAAAAGCAGCGGCAAAAAGAAAAGTCTTCGGCCTGGATTTAAAAGTAGTCAGAGTTGCAGCGGACCGGCAGGTTTCTGGGAGTATGTTCCAGATATTTGGAGCATAATAACTGAAAGCTGCTTCTCCATGTTTAGTTCTGATCCGATCGATCGGTCACCGATCGAGATCTGCCGATACTCACTCTCTACCGATCGATCGGTGCTCTCTAAACATGCCGATCGCGAGAGCCGATCGCATGACGTAAAATACATGACACTTTTCTCTGTGCGCAGCAAAACAAGCTCGCCAAAATGGCTTCACCAGTCTGGCATTATTTTAAGGTGTCCGAAAAAGACAGTAAAATAGCGGTATGCAACGTGTGTGAAGCAGAAATCCTGCAGCTCCGCCCACTGTGACGGACCGGTGAGCGGAGCGAAACACACAAGAGTTAGACCTAACACACTTAGCTATTTTATCTACCTCTGGAACAAGCTAAACTAGTTATAAATATATTTATTCTTCACTGTCGGGTCACTCATTACTGGATCAGTGAGCTGCATGAGATACTGACAGGCTGTCAGGAGAGGGAGAGAGGGGGAGAGAGAGGGGGAGAGAGAGGGGGAGAGAGAGAGGGAGAGAGGAAAAGAGAGCGGAAAAGAGAGCGCTTCCGCTCATTTCTCCCATGTTATTATCCAAAGTGAATGTAAACTTGAATAATGTACATCATTAGAATGTAATAATTAAGTTGATTGTTGTTTGTGGAAGCTCCAGTCAAGGAGCCCCATTAACTGAGTTTTAAACATCACTTTAAATGGAAGATTTAAAGTGATGTTTAAATCTTCCATTTAGGCCCCGCCCACTCGATCGGATCGGCGATCGGTATCGGCCGATACTGATTCCGGCGATCGGCGATCGGCGATTGGCCCCAAAATTGGCGATCGGAGCATCCCTAGTTCTGACTATGGGGACAGAAAGCTGACCAGTCCTAGAAGACCTGAGAGATCTGGATGATTCATACTTTAGCAGTAGGTCAGAAATGTATTTTAAATAGAGTAATTATGTTTTTATTGATGTGAGAAAAACATTTAGTTTTTTTTTCAGCTGTACCAAACTAACACCAAACCGTGAATCCTTAAATTGTGTATAAATCACTTTACCAAAGTTGTGCACCGTTACACTTTGATTTTACTGCCTGTGATACCAACAGGGAAATTGTTATATAAATTATGAAACATTTTATGTTTTTCTCACATCAGTAAAAACATAATTACTCTATTTGGACATGTAAGGAACGTTTAGTGTCAGTACATGTTGTTGTATCTTGGTTTCAGTCATTAAATCCCATTTTTTTGCAGACTTTAAATTGACGATTTCACATTTGTTACACAATACAATATAGATTAGACAGTATATTCTTTGGTTGGGTAATAGGAACATTGTATATCTGCATGTGTTGTATATATAGAGAGCCCTTAAGACGTAATGTCTAGGATGCAATGTTTCTAAATAGGAATCCGGAAAAACTAATGCTACAGACAGAAAACAGTAAAAGATAAAGTGAACGTGGCAGCCAGAAAACATCAAGGATGAATTATGGTGACTTGGCTGAGAAAAATAAAGCCCTAAGATTGAAAAGAAAAAAAATCCAGCACACTAGCTGGCAGAAACATATAGTGCTATAGTCTGTATCACAATCCACAGAATGGCAGCAAATTCTGTAAATATTGATTATCGCTTATGTTACAGAGCCAGCTGAAAAGCAAGAGAGCCCATCTCAATATCTAAAGATGTATTATTGGAAAAGTGTTTGTTATATGGAAAGCAGTGACTGAAGTTTATGGACCTTATTATCTGCATTAGTATTCTGCCTTCAAAGAAACACTTGAGCCCACGTTACCTTCATAGTCAAATTGATGCTTGCTGTCATCGCAATGAAGTGTAGAAAAGAAAATAGTCACAAAGCATAACCTAAAGTATCTCCTCAGCAGTTTTGGTTGATAAAAGTGATAATGTGGAACTATTGCGATGGAGAATTTGATGACCTTACATGATAATTAATGTTGACTCCTTAGTGTGTTAAATGGATAACTGTGAACAGTGTGACTATGCAAAGTGCTATCCTTTTTTCCTACAGATCGTTATACTTAATTATTTCCTAAACCAAGGAGAAAGGGTTTCCTCGTAAAATGCACAACATGATTTTGTAAGTTGTGCCACTTGTCCTCGGAAATATTTCTCAAAGTCAGTTTCTCTGTTTACATTCCTTCTCAATGAATGGTTACACTTTCATTATTTGATACAAAACCAACACAATATGGTCCATTCTGGTGTGTCTAATCCACATTTGAGTTTATTAGAAATACAGTCGTTTCCTTCACCTCAAAAGCAGTGAAATAACAGAGAATGATCAGCCAGACATGGCCCAGCATTTTTAGAGTGATACATCCATGAAATTGGATCCGCTTCTCACACTTTCATCCCAATCCGTTATTAATATTCTATATCATCCACACTTCCTTCGCTACTTTCCATGCTGTTTAGTGGCCTTGGTGGAAACATTTGGCTTTGGATTTACCGTGCAATTAAAGTGCATTTACGCTACAATAATAAGAATGTACTTAGAATAACTGATTCAAAGACAGGTCTTAAAGGCAGGAATTCTCCCATTGAAAGCAAATATATCATTAAAATTCAAACATTATTTGACACATTGGTATTCGTTAATGTCAGTGTGGCATACTGCCTGGTCCCTCATCTGGTAAACTATAAACATATGAATGACCTTCTAGCTGTATGAAAGACTGTGTGACAATGACCCACAAGAGTTGCCCGTAGAATATTTAGGAAAAACATAACGACATTTTAATTCACAAGTAAGGCACTTCAAGGCCGTATGCAAGGCAGCAAAACTATTTTATACATTAGAGTTTCAGGATTTTTATATACAGAAGGATACACAACTGTGCATCAGAGGTCGCTCTTTGTGTGACAGTAACCACACCACTATCATTTTTAACTTCCAGAGAACCACATGAATACATTCTAGTGTATTACAGTATACATACCTTAAATAGTTAGCTCAAGAATCAAGGAAAGAAACAATACGCTTGTGTGATCTCTCTTTTATTTCCACTATTGAATCTAGCTCATTGATAGATACTTTGGGTTGATAAACAATCAAGTCCACAGTCTCCCTTAGCTCAATTGAGCCTATTAAAATTGTTCTTGTTATAGTGGTTGGATAAATATAAACACTCATCAAAATATTGTTAGAAAGCATTAGACCCTGGCTTTAACCAAAGTTGGAAAAGACTACCATATTGATGTTGTAGGCTACTCACCTTCATAGAGCTCATAGCGTTACAGTAGCTGTACAGGCAAGACATTCTTTCAGGCAAAAAACTAATGAAATTGCTGTGACTACGATTTAGTGACCCAGACCATCTCAAAAAGTACAGATTGAATCTAAATAAGGCTTAATAAAGAGCATTTCTGAGCAATACAAATGTGTTTCCATAATGAATTGACATGAAAGGCCCAGTCGCCCATCACCATCCCTATTATTTACTTGCTGACTGAGTATACCAGGCAGCCAATTACCAGGCCCATCAAACTGTCAATCATTGTGAAGCAATTCATTGAAATCAAACAGAAACTGTCACAGCGACATTATCAGGTTCTGACGAGAGAGAAAAGAAGATGCTCAAGCATCCATTAAAGGAACAACATTGTTGCTAAGGAGGAATACGATCAATGTTGACTCAGAATATGATGGAGATGGAAAGAAAACCTATAACCCCATGACATTTTCCATGCATGTTGGCGGCTCATCTCTTATTCACTAATTGATTCAGAAACTGTGCAATTAAGTAGGTTAACATTAAATAGGTAAATACAGGTACCCCCTGTATGTTGCATATAGTAGCATAGTCAACTGGACAGGTGCAACCCAACAAACATAATCATTGATTTTAAACTCAGAAACATTAAAAGCCTTTGGTGTTGTATATATACTAATAACCAATAATCATGATTAAAAGATTCAACTCAATTATGTATTTGCTTTAACCTTATTGTTAACATTTTGCAGCTCTGTAGTCTAAACATGTACTACACCTTTGAGTAGCTGTGGTCTTCCCTTAAGGTGGAACTCTAAGAAAAGTGACATGCCCAGGACAAGCAGGCTTGGTGTTTCCTCCTCTAAAAGGATGATGTCTCCTCACAGAACCTGCCCTGGTTTGGTTTCTCTTTGGTTGAACATCAGACAAGCCAGAAGAAAGTTTAAAAAAGCTAACTGCAAAAAGACCTCACTCAATTGAATCAATTGAACTATTTACTAGGCTCCCTCCTCCGCAGTTGGTGGTTTGCGAAGGTGAGTAAAACAACCACTCCACCTTAAAAAAGCTAACTGCAAAAAGACCTCGCTCAATTGAATCAATTGAACTATTTACTAGGCTGCCTCCTCCGCAGTTGGTGGTTTGCGAAGGTGAGTAAAACAACCACTCCACCTTATCTTCCACCTCTACTTTGATGTTGGTACCTGGTTAACCTGTATCCAATAGGGCTAGCACCAACCTCTGCCTCTCAGATTGCATTAATCCGATTGATGGGTAAGCGTGAACAGACGAATGAATGACTGATCAACTCATGTTTTCACTTTCTGGTCACAGGTTCTCTTATTGCTAGACTGTTTAAATCAACCTGCCTGACATGCCTGCTATCATTGTCAGTTTACATGCAGGCCTATACACAGGTCTCATTATGCTCATATCAGTTTTTGGTCCATAGCCAGAGTCTCTGTACACCTGATCTCATCCAGTCACATCCATCTATTGGGTGTTATCTGCGCTTGGGTGATGCGGAAACGTTACAAATCCATTAACAGCTTGGCAGGTGTGCTTGCAATTGCAATCACAACCGTTTGTTTTCTGTTATTCACATATGTAGAAATCATCTGGATTGTTGTCAGTCAATGTGGCTTGCTCTTCTCATTTGCAACTGCCCGAACATCCATCAAATCAGACTCATCTCTTTCACCTGAATCGCTCTCGCTTGTTTCTGACTGTCAGCTTAGCTGTGTACTTCAAAAGATGAATTAGCTAAGGATCAAAAGCTCTGTTCTTTAAAAAGCAGTGCAATAATACATCTCTCTCCCTCTGTGTGTAAGAAAGACAACAAATGTGAAAGATATGCTGGATATAGGGACATGTGTTTTCTGTGAGGGGGGATGTATGCATATACAGTATGTGTGTGATTTCATGTGCGCGGTTGTTTAGGTGAGTGAGTGTCCTAAAGCTGCACTGGCGTCACAGTTCTCTCCAGTGTATTTACCCTGTTCACTTGGTTCTTCTCACCATCTTCCCCATGCTGTGTTTGGCTGCGTCTTGACTGGCAGCTTTCCAAAAAGAACAGCTTCCAATATTAGTGTCCTTGAATGCACACGCACACACACACACAAAAATACGCACACTTTGAAAATGATCCTTAGACAATATTACTAAGTCTGGTAAAAGTGGAATTGGCTTGGACACCGCCATCTCGGAATAGTGGTTCTGCCAACAAAGTTTTGCCATCTTTTTCCAACTTTCTTGACTAAAAATAAATAAATACAGCACTGCCCCGATTTTTTAAGTAGAACAACCTTGATATCAATATATTTTGATGGGCACAACCTACAATGACAGTTCAAGATCTGTACACATGTTGTTGTAGGCTGTCCTGGCTCAACTTCATGTTTCTTTTGTCAGCAAAAGGAAATATACAAAGACGAAGGATAGAGTTCAATCAGCAATGGTGGAAATTATGCTGCGAAATACATCGGTACCAGTTTACTGATGAAGCAGATACATAGATGGAGCATAAAGGTAAAATATAAAAGAGTGATGATTGGGTTGAAGATTAAAGTTTGTTTGAAACTTCCCATTCATTTTCATCATAGATGCCCCCAACTTAAAGTAGTTGGCAAAGTTAAGCATCAGGATACATCCATACATCATAGAACAAACATCTACATTTTATATATAGAGATATATTTATTTTTTAATATGTACGTTGTTGTTTTTATTTACCAAGGATATAATAAAAATAACTCCTCCTGAGCACACGCTGTATTTTGGTTTATGACTCATATTAAGAATTGTTATGTTTTTTACATGTTCGATATATACCAGTGGTGAATTACTGATATTATTTGAAATTGGGTTTCTTTGGAGCAGAAGGATATGCTATATTTTAAAAATAAAAGGACTGTTCCTGAAATGGACCTTTAAGAAACTGTACTATTATCACATCTTGAATCAAACAAATTGACAAAATCAATGTTTAAGAAAGACCAGAAATATATTATTTTGAAATAATAAAAGTTGAGGAATGGAAATACAGTGGCTTTACATATTTATGTATACCTCTTTTCTCTAAAAATGTTTCATACTTTTTGGGTAAAATCTTCTAACAAGGCTCTATTTGAATGAACAATTGTTACAGTTTTTTTCAATGGATCAGAATCAGAATCAGAATACCTTTATTAGTCCCACAGAGGGGAAATGTGCATCATTACAGCAGGAAAGAGCCACAGACAGCTTAATGTTACATATGTTAAAAAAAAGTACTAAGTTATGATATAATAAAAATATAATAAAAAAAATAAAACTAAAGAAAAAAATACTTTTCAAATTACAAATCCTGTAACAGTTCTTAGGATTTAGCAGCCAGCTATATATTACACAGTTATTAATGGCATATGAATATAATCTATATATTGCACATATAGCACATATTGCACATTACATAGTTTGATGGTATTTAACTGCAGCAAGTTACACAATGTATCTGTTCATAAAATGTGTACATTAGTGACCTTTAATAAAAGGTAAACTTGGGGTTACACAGGGGAACAGTGCTTCACTGATTCAGGTTGTACAACTTCATGTGATAAAGGTGCATTATTTCTTCAGGTAAAGACAGTAATTGATATTAATCCAGGTGTGCTGCCCATGTCTACAGAGTCTTTTACATTACATTCAATTTCATTTAGCTGACGCTTTTATCCAAAGCGACTTACAATGACCAATTACAGGGACATTCTCCCTGGAGTAACTAAGGGCTAAATGCCTTACTCAAGGACACACTAGTGGTGGTGTTCCCGGCGGGATTTGAACTCTTAGCTGTAAAGGGTTATTTTGGGGTAGCACTGAAGCTCTGTTGCTAGCTTGTTCTTCTGCAGTAGTGTCATGGTTGTTAAGGCAGCCACACTTGCTTTTATTTACCGGTATCTCTGTGTTTTTTTAGGTGTATTCCCCACATACCATTTTTCATTCACCTGTCACTGCTGCATCTAATTAGTGACATTCTCAATGTATTTATTCCTTTTTCATGGCCAGACAATGAAAGTTGGAAATGGAAGGCATATCAACATTAGTGGCAACTAGACAGGATGTCAGAAACGTTTTTTACTACTTGACCTATTTATAAAGAATGCAAATTAAACAAAACATAATGTTGCCTTTAGATGATGCCACACCTCATAGATGAATCTCCCCATGTTTCAGGAACAATTTCCAGGCTTTCATTGAATGTTTCAAGCTGTCTCCCAAACTGACTTGCTGTAGAGGAGCTGTTTTTGGAAGTGTGTCTAGCCTATCTTTCTCAGGGAATGTTGCCATGTTATATTCATGAGCTTATGGAGACAGGTGGGCAGGTTGACATAAACTCTATTCACAGTCATACATTTTAAGTATACTGGTATATAGGGTAATTGACAACCATAATAGCCGATTTACTATGCACTTCCTTACACTGTATTCAAAGGATGTGTCTTGCTTCAACAATAAGGAAAGCTTTCATCACAATGTAAGATGGAAAAAAGTTCAAACCTTTAATGCAGCCCATTGTTAGGTCACCATAATGAACTGTAAGGTTCATATAAGGCTCTACTGGAAAAAAAAAAAGAAAAAAAGAAGAGCTCCTCTCTCTCCATACTCCTTCCAAATTTCATACACAGAACACGCAGCACAGCTTTTGAGAAACAATTGCAAGAGGGGATTATATAACATTTGTTGAGGGTATTAATCATTTTCTTTAAACCCCCGATGTGCGAGGCATTGATGGGAACCTTGTCTTTTGCCAAGTAATAAGTGATGGCCTCTGTACTCTCCTTTTGCCTCTGGGAGATTCACTGGCACAGGGATACATTAGGCAACGTCTGTTCCGCTGGTTTGGGAAGTAATGAAAGGATGGTGTATAAAGCAATGACACAATAGATGTAGTTATACAGTATATATACTGCTTTTTTTATACAGTACACTTACATGTTTAATTTTGAACAAGTATATGGACATTATGTACTTTGAGACTGCAAATGCTACAATCTCCATGTTGTTCAATCATCAATGTTCTTGAAACTTCTATACATGTTATTTTGCCTTACAGCAATGACTTAACATGTTGCATGAGGCTTCTACATGCACTAAGCTCCAGTAGTCATGTATCAGAGGATGTCATTATTTATTCACTGCAAATGAGGGTGAATAATAGGTTGACTTCTATGTAGGGGTGCCTTTTAATGTAGATGAGGTAATGCTCTGTAATATGCACATGTGTAAATCCCTATATTGCTAGTATGAGGATGATCTTTGCAAAACAGGATAAACCAGCCTATTACTGCCTACAGCATCCTCAAAGAATGTACTGTAACTCCAGCAGATGTGAAGTAACAGAGATTTGTTGGTTTTCACAGAATCAGGGTTTCAATGTGTAAGCTTTGATCGGTTTCCAACTGTTTCCCTCTAATGGATCCTGCAATGATCCCCTGTTGTGACACCAGCATGGCAACAAATGGCCATGAAGCTGATGATGCAAGAGCTGGTCAGCCTTCAAGGACACCTCAATACCAGGGATCAAAAGGCAGATGGGGCACACTCAAAACTGCCTGACTGATCATGGACAGTAGACACACAACACTTATCTTCACACCAGGAAAGGGTTTGCACCAAACATAAAGTATGAGTGACCAAGAACTAAATAAGGATTAATAGGCCCTAACCTTTCAGTATCAGCCAATCACACTGAAGCAAGGAGGTGGCAGTTTTCTTCTCATTCTTCTCAGATTCAGAACTTCCCTAACCATAATGTTGCTCCATGCAAGAATGCTGTTGTGGATTTAAGGCACAAAGAAAATATATCACATTGGGCCCCACCAGTACAGGCTACTCCGACCCTGTGCAGCTGCTGTAACCACACCTCCAGAACCCTAAACACCTTCAGACTGTTTTAAATAACCCCTTCAACTTGCTTTGAAGAGTTACAACTCTCTTGTACATATACTGACTGTACGATATTGAATGCAGTGACAGTCTGCTGTGAAAAAATAACTATGTGCAAACAGGCATGCAGTGGAAGTCAGTATTTGATGCATGACTAGGAGCCTCTCCTAACAATATGCAGAAAGGCCATCTTTTAACCCTTTCATGCATGAATTATGAAAACCTCAGTCAGGATTTTTTTACCAAGTGTTATTATTGCTCTTGGGGCATGAAAAACAAGATTTGACAATTCTTTTTTTTTTAATCTATTTTTTTAAAACTCCACTCACTCAGGTGGACAGTATGCGTTCAGGGTTTGAACTGAAAAGATGTCAATTTGGAAAAAATGATAAATAAAGATGTGCAAACTTAAAATTACATTATAATAACATAAGTATATTGATTTACGGCGCAAAAAGACATTGCAGATGAAATATTTTCAAGAATAACCAGGGCCAGGGGCCAATTTGAGGCCCCACGCACAGTTATTTGATGAGTGCTAGTGGAGCCTCGCAGCGGCGAAACTGTGCCGCGCCACCCTAATTGCGCCACATAAGCGCATAGGTGCGCCTCAGATGAGGCCCCCCTCCGCAAGGTGTGGCCCCTTCCACAAGGTGAGGCCCCACACAGTCTGCGTGATCTGCCTGTAGGGAGGGACGGCCCTGGGTACAGCAGCAGCAGTACCAGTATGAATTGTAGTTGAAATATAGCCAGTGATGCATGACGTCCACTGTAGTGGACAGGTGGTTAATCATGATTTCCTGCAAACATAAAATCAATACTTTGATCATTTATGAATATGATTCCTTAGTTGTTACTTGATGTCACCACATTTTTTATACCTGCAGGGAGCGCTTTCCATGAAAGGATTGGCAAGATATAGATGGGTGACTTAGTCCATGTGGCTTTCTGTCGTCCATCTTGGTTTAGAGACATGTATCATGCACTTACACTGACTTTCCACTGAGTAGCAGTGTATGGGATGATGCAATAGGGTCCTATGCAGTGGATGATGGTGCAACTATGCAAAAAAAAAACAATGCATATACAAGAAAACACCTTTTGAATAGCTGTCCACTGTAGTGACCTCTATGCATGAAACAATAATGAGTTACAAAAAAATAAATATAACTTAAATACACATCTTTAATTAAAGTAAATTCACATTATCATCTTAATATTGATAATATTGATAACAAACACATTACGAAAATACATTTTTGTATAACTACTGTAGATATACATGCCAACGACAAAATGATATCTTACGAGCCTTAAAGTGCTATTTCTAATAACATCTTAACAAAATTCAGTCACTACCAACTGACGTGTCGTTCAACACAATGCTGCTCTCTTCCTCTGGTCGGGGGGACAGGGTCATCGGTATGGGTATGGTAATGGAGACACTTTCTTGCTAAGCATGAAGCTGCATCTGTGCCTAGCACCAGGCAGGGGACAGCAACAATTGATTTAGTTGGAATATTTTGCTAAAAGTTTGCACGCATTGATTTAATGTTGACTGAAAGATGAGCAAAATATAAACACTTAGATAAATATCCAAGAACAAATGTTAGGGTAGCAAACATTGCTAATCTTATCATGATTTTGGCCAACAGGTAAACTAACCCTGGTAAATTAATTTGATAAACAGCTCTTAATTATTTGGCTTCATTACAGTTTTCGTTTAAAGTTAACCTTCTTGTCTCAGTTTTTATACAGTGGTGCTAAACATGTACATTTATTTCATTACTGTACTGAAATCACCATACAAAAGCATTTTGTATGAAATAATTAATAACTCTCAGGTCTTTTGAGCAAACATTAGTTATTTAAACATTTCCACTACTACCACCAAGCTGTCAGTCAAAGGCCATTCAAATCATTCTTACCCTTTTGCTCCATACAGCGTTGCAGGTTCCTTGAGTACAGTGCACTATAGTTTATTCGTCTTATTTGGAGCCAACTATAAGGCTTTCTTCACAGATAACAGCAGCACACTCACAAAAGAGATTCCCCACCACCACAGGAAGCTCTGGCTGCAGGCCATATGGGTTAAAGAAAGATAACTCCCCCACAAAATGCCTAGTGTTCATAAAATTATTTGAATGCACTTATTATTGTTCATTAAATTATTACATATGCCAAGACAAAACAGGTCACACAAGCGGAGAGATAGTTACCGATAAAGATGCATACGTTTTTTAAATTCTGGTTCAAAATAAGGATATGCAATGAAATGTCTGGCTCCATTTCTATTGGGCATGAAACATTGACAACCTAAGATATAGGTGGTATACTGCAACTTTATCACCGCTGCACCTTGAGCTGAAATGAATGAAATCCCTTGGTTGTGGCTGGAGGGCCTGAAAAACAATCTGGACCTCAGAGGTGACAGCCCATGGATAAATAATGTAAATACTTAGAGACAACTTTTTATTGAAGTTTTTTGTGTGAGGGGACTATGAATGACTATAGCTAGCATCCCTGTGTGACGGGATACAATGCTGTCACTGAGCAGTGTATGAAGGGCCTCAAGTGACATTTGTCAGGGAGACTGACTAGCATTCCAAATAAGGCATATAACCTTTATGAAATTATAATCAATAACGCATCATCAAGCATCTCCAACACAACACCATTAAACCACAACATAATACTGAGTAAATGAATGTTGTATTTGTTAAGGTATATTCGTTGTCTCAGTTAGGTCTATTTAGTGTCACATGATCATAGCTCTCCTTCACACATGATGAACTGCTTTGAATTGTTTTTCGATTTGGCAGAGTAAAGAGAAGCCAATAAAGCTAATGTCTGCCAATGGTACCTTGTTCAATGTAATTATGTGTTGACAGACAAGATAACAGTTATAGAAACTGGAATATTTCAATTTGAAGAGAAGGATTCCCATTAGCACCCATTTTCAAATAACATATTTTCGAAGATTCCCAGATGTTGAAGTTAAAGTTACAAAAATGGTGATTGTGATTGATGCTTGATTTCACAGCAAGCAACATCAGCTACCAACCTCTCTTTGTTTGAGGCCTGTGGGTGTCTATTGACTGCTTGTGCCTCACATTTCTAAGAGAGATTTATGGGAGAATAGCTACGCCCCCAGCACAAATAGTCACTGTGGACACCAGCCACAAAGTTGCATGTTACTTAAAGTATTTTTGATGAAGTCAGAGGAAAAGTAGCTATTCATATTTTAAGAGGAATAATATGTTTCTGCAACATTTAAATATAAAAAAGAGCTTTAAAAAGACAAGTAATGCCAAAATATGTTGCACTGCACACAATGTTTCTATTCATTAATCATTAGGTGATTTTAAATTAGAACTGTAATCACAAATTCAAGCACATGTTTTCTAATGCACTACATAACCTCCTACAATTTTCTATAGCATTCTGCATTATGGCCCTACAAAATTACTGGACATTTGTCACTGGCCACAGAATGCACCAAACATTAACTGTGTTTTATCGAAAATAAACATTGCTTTGCTGATGTATGTTAATTAGTGTTGTGAATAAGCTTGCACAGATAAGAGATGTATCAAGTAACAGTTGAGACATAAATTATTCTCCTTCTGTCAAGAGGGATGATAAATACAGCATTTACACATAATAATAATGCATTACAGACTTTCATTATCACATTGTATAATGGGTTGTGTTATAATAAATCTATGTGATTAACTTTAATTATAAGAGAAACTAGATTGCCTGATTTAATCCATCATGAACTTTCAAAACTGGGTACAACACTAATAAAAAAATCTGCAGCACTATTCGATGAAGTCCCTTAATATTTAGTCTCTTCATTATGGGATAGCGGAACAATGTGATTCACAATGCCAAGTCTGATCAACAAGTCCTCTCTTCCTTTTCCCGACATGCACCCAAACAAAAGCTTAAATAGACACATTTTCAAACAAGAAAAGACGTATCATTTGAAAGCAGTTCATTATTGCCAAAGATCCCATTTACACATCAATGCAGAGAGTCACCTTCAATACTTCAAATACGCCTCTGGTGAAGATTATACTGTGCACAATTAAAACTGTATTGTATATTATGTAATTGTATAAAAAAGAAATATATATACATTCCTATAACAAAGGAAAACTAAAGACTAGTAAGTGAAGCTTCAATTTGTGAGGAATTGACTCTATTATTGTTTTGCTGATATGTTTGTTGAATAGGGAACTGGGTTAGTTGGGGAGGCTGTTCTGATGTCAATTCAAATGTGGTCATTTCCTTTTTTTGTAGTGTAATAATGAGAAGCCAATGACTATTCAAGTTAATCGTGGTGTACATTAAGCAGGGATGTGACTGATTTTACACCTCAAGACTAGCATGCAGGCTAAATTATTCATAGACTTAATTTGCAGGCATGAAGTGCTCACACACACTAACAACATCAGCCTTGCTGAAAATGTAATGAGACAGGATGTTGCTGGTTTTTATTCCCTCAAGCCTTTTTTCTTGTTATGTTCTTTAGTTTGGATCTAGCAGGTTTTGATGCTTGTTCCAAAGTATGCACTTGTCTGTGGAGATGTGGCGATTTGTTGGAACTCCAAGTTGGTGTCATTTCTCTGGTCTCTTAAAAAAGTGTTAAATTCCTAAAGGATACCAACAAGTCCTCCAACTCATACGAACAAATAGGTTGATTGTTCAAGCGCTTATTACGACCAAATAAGTCGATTGTTCAAGCGCTTAGTACGACCTATAATCACGTTTTAAAGTTTTCGACCTCTAGTGCTCCCGTTGACCGCAAACGCTCCGGTGGGTTGTATATGCACAAATAACCCTCTCTGGAAAATCCTAAATTGTAGGATAGTTTGGCCATTAAAATGCTTTTTGATTCGATTTCTAGCGAGAAGTGTATATTGTACTTATAGAATCCACGTCCAGTGGATGTGTAGGATCTTTTTTTAACATTTTAAAGCAAAATGCTTCAATCTGGTGCACTTTGAGAAGAATTACTAGAGACTAGATCTAGGGGGTACAACTCTAAACACCCATATGAAAAAGATCGGTTTACATTTTAATAACCAAATAAGTATGTGAACATAACCAATAACCTACCATAGCCAATAACAAATAAATGCAACGTATTTTATTTTTGTCTTATTTTACCTTGTTAACATTTATTTATTTTAACCTGTTCAACCCCTTCGACCCGCCCCCGGGCGGAAAAACGCATAATCTGCAGGAAACAGCGTCTGAGGGCTTCTTAATATTTAATAAACTATGAATGTTTCATATCCATGTAACGGGAAGAAACTCAGCCATGAACCATTTTTAGCAACAAAAAAACACAAGGCTAACGCTGAGCCTCTGAATTAGTCCTGAGCGAAAAAATGCTAACGCCGTTAGAAAACACGGTATAACACCATTATTACTTATCGTACAGATGTAGCAGCTTATTTCAGACTCCAGTTTACAGCTTCCTGCCTGCTACCTGCCAGCTACCTGCCAGCTACCTGCCTACCTGCCAGCTACCTGCCTCCCTAAGACCAGTATCTGGGAATGTTAAGCCCTCCCACTATTTTCCAAGAGGGCGTTGCCAGATTTTCAATTTCAGGATTTAACCAGGAGATGGCGCTTCATTCTCAAATACAGAAAGACAACTTTCATGGACTTTCAGTTTTGTTTAGAAGAGCATTTGAACACATCAATATTGGGTGCTCATACTAATACTGATATTCTGAACAAACTGTGCTGTTGTATTTGCTGTAAAGTGTCTTTACTGTAGGGTATTTTTATTATATGTACAGCACTTTGGCAACAGAAGATGTTTTTCTTTAAATTTAAGTTAAATGCATCAATCTGGTGCACTTTGAGGGCAAAATTAAGAGATTTATAGATACAGCTCTCAACACTCATATGAAACAGAACTGTTATAATAATGAAGAGAAACTATGAAATAAGAAATGAATCAAATTAAAATGTAATTATCATATCATATATTATATAGTGTATTGTATTATTAAGTAATATCATACATTAACCCCATTATAGCAGATGCCACATTGAATGGATGAACACATTTATGCATCAATAATTACAACAGAGTATTTCTAAATACAAGCTGTAAAAATACTTATATGTATTTAATACTAATAATGATTAATTTCAGATGATAATACTTTTCAGTGTCTGTCTCATGCAGCAGCTGATCCCGTAATGAGTGACCCGGCCGACAGTAAAAATAAACATTTATAACTAGTTTAGGTTGTTAGAAATTGTTAGAAATGCTGCTCCCACCTAAGGCCAACGTTGCAATATTACAACATTTTCCTAAAAACTTACCAAAACGTAAACATTTAAAAAACTCTTTCATTTCTGCTCCAGAGGCTATACAACAACATCTGAAAGGTCAAAAAAACAAACAGGGCTAGACAGCTTCTTTTTGCAGGTTGTGGTACATTTACACAGCAGAGAAACAGACACCCTCTTCATTGTTGTGCACTGTCCCTGTTAAATAAATGAATAAATAAATAAAAACACCAATGTCAATTTCACTTTCCACTATGTACAGGTATCTTGGGTCAGTCTTGTCTTCCAAAAATCAGGAAGTAAAGTCCCTGGTTTGTGACAAGATGTGAAGTCAACACGTAGTCACTCAGAGGGGGTTACTATTTCTTTTCAAAAGCATATAGGCAATGCCACCCATTTACATGTACTGTAGGCTACACTGCTCTTTCAGTCAAGAATTTGAATTTGAATGGGATGGGTAGACGTGTGTGATTAAAAATGAGTGGCCAAACTATGGGCAAACTAAGACTTAGTTTTTCAAAAGAGAAAATGCAGATATTACACTCAGAAAATAAATGGTAGACATATCAGTACTCTTAGTGCCAAGTTGCTAAGCTGGGAAAACCTCAGTAAACACGCAAATGCTTGCCTTTTTTACAAGATTGTCAACGGCCTTACCTCAACTCCTCTTAGACAGTTTATTAACATACGCACAACTGCAACTAGGGTAACAAGAGGTGCAGAGAGAGGAGATAGCATTATTCCACTCAGAAAAAGTTATTTCAGTCAGTCTTCATTTTCTGTTAAAGCTGCTCAGCAATGGAACTCAATCCCATCTCCAATCAGAGACCAGTCCACATTCACTTTATTTAAATCAAAACTCAAAATATGGTTAGTGAGGAATCAGCTCTGCCAACACTGACCCAATCTTCTGCTCCTTACAACCCACTGCCTGTGTTTTAACATGTTTTAACATGTTCTTTTGTTTTGTTTTATTTGTTTTGGTTTAATGTTCTGTATTTTAAATTGTTTTATTTAAGTATCCCAGTAATGTATGTTGCATGTTTTAAATGTATTGTATTTACTTGTTTAAAATGAAATGTGTTTTAGATTAACTTTTAAAATCTGTCCAGGGACTACAGATGAAAAATAGCCTCTTGGCTAACTCTGGCACATTTACAGAAATGTTCATTAATGTGCACTGTCCCTGTTAAATAAATGAATAAATAAATAAAAACACCATTGCCACCGAAAAGTTTAACCACAAGAATCAAGACTATATGAGCTACCACTAAACAACTCACAGTCTGAAAATTACCATTAATAAAAACCCTGAACGTTTACTTTTCGTTTTAAACATCGTTTTAAGGTGTAAACGTGTCATTTAGGAACTGCGACAGCATAAATATGCGAACACAAACCTACAGACTGCCTGGAGAAGAGATATCACAGGGGGGGGGTTGGGACACACACATTCCGATGGCCAATTAGTTTTAAACAAAGAGTATACTCAACATAGGCCTACAGTAGGCAGGGGGGTGGGAACTGGTGAACGGTATGGTCAATGTTTGTAAACACTGTGACATTTTGAATTTATTTGATAATTTCAGTTAAAAACTAACGTTCATATTTGTCTTTTTGAGAAGAGCAATATGAATATGTTAGTGGCTGACCCAGCCCCATGGTCTGTCACAGTAGTGCGGGAAAGAGAAGTGCACTGTTTTGCCTGGCTGGACCTGTAATTTACAGGAAAGGAGTGCGCGCTACTAAGAGACGCGCTACCATGGAAACCAAACAATGGTGTAGCTGTATTGAAGTCCGAGTGGAAACAGTAGCATTTGGAGCGTTATGTTTGAATGAAACAGCCAGGTCGTGACTCACAAAAAAAAAGTGTTACTTCACTAACTGTAAGCTTGTCACTCAGAGTAACCTACAGTTAACTTAAAGGGGACCTATCATGCAAAATGCACTTTTGTACGTCTTTTATACATGAATATGTATCCAGGGAACTCACCAAGTGTCAGAAAACACAACCCTCTCTATTTTCCTCCATACCCAAATCTCTAAAAAAGGGGCTGCAACGGATCTGATAAAAACTGATCCAGATTTGAACACTGTCCTGACGTCAGGACAGTGGCGCTACGGCTATTGGGCCAACTCCACCAATCAGGAGGAGACAGCCACGGCGTCGAAAGCGCTGGAGACGCTGTAGTACATATGCCAGGCCAGTAGATGGTGCTGTTCTCACTGAATCTGCCCTTGCCAAAACAGAGCTACAAATTGTCAAATTGAGCAAAATGAGGCATGGCTAAAATGCATGATCTGTTTGGTATTTTGAAAAAAAAAAAGGTATAAATATGCCTTATATAGGTATGGTCCTACACTATATTATTCAAATATAGCATGATAGGTCCACTTTAACTGCTGGAGAAGAAAGATCAGGGGGGGGGGGGGGGGAGGGAGAGAGCTGTGGCTGATGGGCCATTAGGTGTGTAAACACACAGCATTCAGACTGTTTAAAAAACGGTAACAACGGACTATTTTTCTTAGCGGATGCATGTCAATTTAAATCAATACAACTATTTTTTAAATCAATAAAAACATTTTCTAAATCCATAAAAGCATTTCAATTAATATTGGGAGTCATGTCGTTACTTTGTTGAGAATGTGGCCATGTAATAAGCGGAATAATTTGCAGCGACTTTATGGGGAAAAATAAAGTCCGCTACGCGTCGGGATCCTGATCTGCCTGACAAGGCTCCATTAAAATATAAATATTTTTAGTGAATTACTGAGTTTAGGCACGTTAATAACGTTTTAATGAAGTTGAATACAGAATATTCATATTTGTCAGTGATTTCATGTCAATTTGGCGAACATAAACATAAATGATCGTGGTGAAGATGATGATTAAATTAGGATTAAAAATCGAGAGCCGGCTGCATTTCCTCTCGTTCGTTTTTTTCGACTAAACAACATTATTTTGTTAAATAACAACATGGTGATGTTTTGTAAATGATTACATGTCTTTTATTTAGCACAGACTATGATCCTATCCGTGACATATGGATCTTAACAAAGATCCGCTATACAGTACTACCAGACATACTGGTATCTGTATCGAAGTTGATTTCACATGAGCTCCAGTGTGGAACCCCACTGCACCCCCTGGTGGATCAATGATCCATTGCAGCTGGCTTTACAATAATTACATTTATTTATCACGGGGGCGGTTTCAAGTCAGACTGTGGGCAGTCTCTTGATCACGGACCGTTCACGGGCCGTTCACGGGCCGTTCACGGGCCGTTCACGGGCCGACCACGACCCTCGCGTTTCAAACTGTCCTAAATTAGCTGCTACATCTGTAGATGCAGATCCAACCCATCGATTAGCATCGTGAGAGTACACAGAATCGATAGGTATATATATCATCACTCCATGATAAGAACTCGCGACTTTATAAACAAAAAAAGGCATCAAAACATGTGGCACTAGGTACCCAAAACGAGAATATGTCTTACATTGGTCATCAAAAGTTGTCTTCAATGGCATTAAAACGATAAAAACGCTGCTGAAGGTTAATCCATAGGTTAATCCAATGTATCTGTGTCACTTTGAAATGATTTCTGATAATCCATAAGCAATAAACCTACTTTTCCATTTTCAGATTTCAGAGCGTGAGACAGGTTTCGAATTTTGGGGAAACTGTATGCGCATAGCCCCCACTTTTTTTTGGTAACGTTGATGTGTATGTGGAAATTCCATTCGATTGGCTCTAACGGTTAAACCTGTTAAGCACTGAGCCTGTTTTTCAGGTCTCAGGCTCGAAAATGACATTCCCAGAACAAATGACCATATCTTCCCTTCTAAAAGGGTTAAATTAATAATCTTTTTTCTCAAAGTAATGATAAACCTGTGAGTTGGATGTAGAAAAGTCAGAATCAATATAGATGTTTTTTATTTTAAAGAAAATTCAGATTGAACATAGTAAAACACTGTAAATTATAGTGTCCGTCCAAAAATTATTTTTTACTTATAGTGAAAACTACCCTTGGATGATGGTAAGGTAGACTAAAAGCTTTAGGAATCCAAATTACAACATATAATAAGTACCCTGTATCAAGATTGATGCAAAACAAGTTACATTTTACCTTTTTAGAGAGGTTTAGCAAACAAAACTCCACCTCTGAGGTGATTTGGGTGGAAATGGGGGTTTTACCGTTTCTCTGGAACTCATTGGTCGATTTTGGTGATTGACATCTCTTTCTGACCGTTAGAGCCAATAGAATCGAAGGGGAATCTCCCCACTCACACACATGGTACAAAAAAAATGTGGGGGCTTTGCGCATGCAGTTTTGCATCAGAGCGAACCTATACTCTAGCTCTGACATCTGGAAACGGAAAAGCAGGTTTATTGCTCATGGATTATCAGAAATCATTTTAAAGGAACACAGACACATTGGATTAACCTATGGATTAACTTCAGCAGCGTTTTTATCGTTTTAATGCCTTGAAGACTAGTTTTGACCAGACTACGACACAGGTAAACCATGTTAGCGTTTTTAGCTACCGAGCGCCGCATGTTTTGATTTCTGTTTTTGTTTATAAAGTCGCGAGTTCGTATCATTGAGTGATAATGTATTTACCCATCGATTCTGTGTCATCTCACGATGTGAAACGATGTGTTGGATGTGCAGGAAAGATTAATAATAAGGTTTTGTGAGTGAATTTCGGTGCAGTAATCTGTTAGCATTTTTCGCTCGTTGCTAATTCAGAGGCTCAGCGTTAGCATTGTGTTTTTGTTTTTTTTTTAAATGTAAATGATCAGTTAGATGAGTTTCTTCCCGTTACATGGATATAAAACATTCATAGTTTATTAAATATTAAGATGCCCTCAGACACTGTTTCCTCAGATGACACGTTTTTCCCCCCGATATCGGGGGTGCGGTGTAGAAGAGATTAAAAAGAGATGTCAATCATCAAAATCGACCAATGGGTTCCAGAGAAATGGCAATAACGCCCATTTCCACCCAAATCACCCCAGAGGTGTTTTTTTTGCTAAACCTCTCTAAAAAGGTAAAATGCCACTTGATACAGGGTACTTATTATATGTTGTACTTTGGATTCCTAAAGCTTTTAGTCTACCATCCCATCATTCAAGGGTGGTTTTCACTATAAGTAAAAAATAATTTTTGGACGGACACTATAATTTACAGTTTTTTACTATGTTCAATCTGAATTTTCTTTAAAATAAAAAACATCTATATTGATTCTGACTCTTCTACATCTAACTCACAGGTTTATCATTACTTTGAGAAAAAAGATTATTAATTTTCCCCTTTTAGAAGTGTAGTTATGGTCATTTGTTCTGGAAATGTCATTTTCGAGCTTGAGACCTGAAAAACAGGCTCGGGGCAGAACAGGTTAATATCTCCAGTTTTAAACCATATTTTTGGTTTATTGTCCTATAGTATACATTGGAATGATTTCAAACCTGTTTTTATTCATCCTAATAATTATAAAGGTGTGCCTTGGAAACATTTGTTTACATAAATTGTGACCAAACCGTTTGAGACCCACTGAGATAACTTAGACTAAAATGAACTATCTAAACACTCAGAGAGTCCTTTACCTCACTGAGCTGTAGTTATCAGCCTCAATCCAACAACAATCCACGGTACTCGCTCGCACTTTGACGGTGAGCTGCGGGCGCCTGATAAGTCAACATCCCCCACTTTCATCACTTACAGCGCCCATCGTACAGGGCAAATTAAAAGTGTAACTGGGGTGAAAAGGGTGTTACCTTGACTTAATTATGAATGTTGTTACATCAAGGCTGAAAATTAGGATGAGCCAAACAGTCAAAACTTTTTTTTTTCCTCCCAGAACTACCAGCGCAGCGCCCCCCCAGATCTGGCGCCCTAGGCAACCGCCTATGCCAAAGACCGGCCCTGTATTGGGGTCAAATTGACCCCAGAGGATAAAGGGTGTATAGTAAATCTGAGGATAACAGGAGGGTTAAGATGATCGATGGCTACTGCCATATTTGCAAAATTTGCCTCTGAACCTTGACAAGTGCATGTTTCAGGCTTATCAATTAACAACAGGAGGGGTCACAGACATGAGACCAGCTATTAAATAAAGCTATTCTGACCTTAGCTGGCCTGTGGGTATATATTAATGCTGCCCATTATGGACACAAGCAATTTTCACCCATTTATTAATTATATGTTTTAAATTTGATAACACCAATGTTTTTCCCATCCCCTAAACCTCCAGGGATGTACACAGTTTAATACTGGCAACTTCTAATTATGGGAAATACGAAAACGTCTTTTAAACTACAATTCCCAGTAGAGACGTGCCATTGAACATGTTGCGAAACACAATTAGCCAGCATGTGTAGTTCTGGGGGGTGGGGGTTGGGGCTAGACCCGTTCGAGTCTGCCGTGGTTTCATTCCATTTCAAAGAGCTGTTTGACGCTCAGCGTAACCTTGGCGCACTGCCACTCCAACATCCAATCACAGAGCTCGAGGACTAATCACGGGGTTTGTTGTGAGCGGAGTGGATGTTGTAGTCCCAAACGATAGCTGAGGATTATGGGTAGTGTAGTGTCTTCGGCCATCCTAAACTCCGAAAAAACTATTTGTTTCTCCGAATCAATATTTTCTATATTTTAAGGGACAAATAAAATAAGTGTCTCCAGGAGATACTGTATCAAAGAGACAGGAAGAAAATAATGAAGAGTCATTCAGGTGTCAGCAGTGGGGACAACTTGATTGACGGTCTTTGGCCATTGGTAGCTTCCAGAGCCCCAAGAAAAAAAAAAAGTTCAGTTCTTACTCCTGAGGCCTATAGCTGAAAACATAATAGCAGTTATCAAAAAGCATTTAAGGTACCAAGTTTCATCTCCACCTAATTTTGTTTTGACGTTTCTCCTCTTAAGAAAACGATATTGCCCGACTCTCCCAATGATGACCTGGATAGGTCCCCCCTTCCATATGACCATGAACAGGTGTATTTGAGTAGAAGATGGATGTATAGATATGATAAATGGAGTATTATAAGCTCTAAGCTCTCTCCTCTCTTAAAGGTGGGGTAGGTAAGTTTGAGAAACCGGCTCGAGATACACTTTTTGTTATATTTCATGGAATGCTCTTAACATCCCGATAGCAATGAATATCTTAAGTGCTTTGAAAAAAAATCCATAAAAAAATGTCATCTGTGGAAGCCGTAGTACTGTAAAAAGCACGACCAATCATTTTAGCCGACCCGGCTTAAATAACTGGATGGCCTACCTGCCTGTCAGCCTTCCATCTGTGCACAAACTTATCTCGTGCCCTCATTGGTCATGTGCGCGTTCGTGTGTTGGAGGAGGGGCTCTGTAAGGAAGTGGCAGATTTTTTGCACTGAACATTTGCTGATGAAAAAGAAGCCTTATATCTGATCCACAGCCGCAAAAGTGGTACTTTATAGGAATAAGATTGGATATTCTACTGATCAGACTAAGGATCCCTAATGTAACAGGGATAATAATGAACAGGAAAAGCATGCAATAAATAGACTGCATGAGAGTGACTGTGTGTACAAGTGTACGTATTTCCTTGCTTTTCCAGAAGTTTCATTAGTCAAATATATAATTAGTTATTTAGAGAACTTCGACACATAAAAATTATTGGTAACACTTTTTGTTGGTAAATATTTTTTCTAGATAGATAACTCCATATTGCCAGTATTCCTCAAGAGAGGTTTCTCTTTTACAGCCATGATCTCTCATACCTACAGTGACACTTGAGAGAGGGTTTGAATTGTAGCTGACCATAAACTGTTGGTGTTTGGTGGACACAAGGGACTGCCTTCCTTAGAGAATCCACAAGTTTGACAGCCAGTGAATGTGTCTGGAATCATGCTAATGATATCAACTCCATATGTTTCATTAAACACCTTCTCCAACTGATCAGAGACTGGTTTACAAATTCAAATTCAGACAATTGAACAATGTCTGTATAATACATTTTTCGCCTGAGCTTTACAAATGCTGATGAAGTAACTTTGTAAAAACTGATGACTATTGATAGATTGCATGTATTTGAGTAAAAATGGTAAATAAGGTGTAATAAGTGACACCGAATAGATACTTAATGACATGGTACCAATTACTCCAACCGATAATAAGTACCTTATAGAAGTGTTGGATTTTGCCTTGTCGACATTGATAAGCCAAATTACAATGCAGGATGGGAAATGTGTTGGACAATTTTGGACCTAACCATATAATCTATAGCTTAAATAATTCAATCTAAGGTTCAACGTGCTTTATTGCGCCACATCCTGCAAAACTTTAGACAGCTACCAAGTATAAAGATGGCAAGAGAACTTATGAATGATGGATAGCCAGCGTAGACTTATAAGCTGATTTTCTTTCTCATAAGCTGCGCCTCCTGCAATACAGTATAAATTATTTTATTGTACCATAATGAGAGAGCTCTGGGGCACTAGAGGCTAAATTGTTTGGATTAAATATAATCTTAAATAGGTCAGCCCTTGCCTTTTTGGTCAGATTTCATCAGTCAGAGCTCACCTTTTCATAAAATAGAGCATAATGCAAACCCTCAAAATCAATTAAAGATTCAAATGTGCTCACCAGGCTCTGGTCAATTATTTGTCTTTATCAATATTCTCCGTCAAAGTTACACTGCATTGGCTTATTTGAATTTAATAACCAAACAATATTCTCTCTCATAAGTTCATCCGAATATTATGTGAAAGGCTCCAGGGAGCACATTGTTGCTTTCCCTGAAATGGCAGAACGCTTGGAAGGTGCTAATTTTCTTTCCCCAGAGGTAAAGGGGCCAGCAATCTTTTACCTTCATTATAGAGCAGATGCAATGATGAACTCTGTGTCTTAGAGGCAAGTCATTTAACCTTCTCTTACCCTAGCCATGCCGTTTGTCACCGCAGAGTTATGCCATGGCGATGCCAGAGGAGAGCCAGAGGGATGAATGTCAGAGGAAAGTCAATGGACGGGAAGGAATTAAGATGGCAGTTCAAGACAAATTTTCTACAATGAAGCTTGTGATTAGAAAGTATTACAAAGTGCATGACCACAGGGGACTTGATCACATGGAAAATACAGTAGGAGAAGATGAAGATAAAGCGGTGTAGAACAAAAGAGTAAAATTAAAAAGAGAATCGCACAGGCATATATGGTGAACACTGTTGACTAAATACTAGAAGACTTCTTAAGCATTTCCTTGTAATATTATGCAATATTGTATTTTGATGGAGATGGTGTCAAACAATATGGGAAGAAACAAATCATACCCACAATTAAGGTAAAGCCAGCTCTCTTTGAAGGACAGTGTATGTACTGTAGCATAATAGATGGGTATAGAGATAAATAGGTTGACATTTAAAATGTGATCTGATTTATGAAACTTTTCTTAGCATGAATTTCCATTTAAAGGTTTATCTGTGTGTTTTAAAGAAACTTCCTCGGGAGGAAACTTTTGGATTTTAGCCTTGGTAGATCTTAAACAAGCACAAAAAGCTATACTGTACAACACACTACAGGGAAGGAAAACCTCCAAAACGCATTATAGGGCTCCTTTAAATCGGTTCCACCAGGATATATCAGGTTATTCCAATTATCCTTGTGTGTTATTTTGCTATGCTCTGAAAAAGATTAAAATAATAGCTCTAGAATATTCATTGCACTTCATAATAAAAGAGTATGTCATAGTTAATGAACGGAACTAGTGAATTGAATCAAATTACTGCAAGTGTGACTGCATATATCTGGGTATTTACTGCTAGTGTTTGAACAATAGATGTGTCTGTTTTTGTGTTTTTTTGACCACGTTTTTGTTGTAAGATGTTTCTTTTTGATGATTATTTTAGCAATGTTCTTCAAAACCTTGTTCACATTTTGTCTTAAATACAGAGGCTCTTTGTCATGTGGATTGTACAAACAATTTGAGATTTGAAGAAGGACAGCATCAGAAATAAGCAATTATCAGTGCACAGGGAGAGTAGATGTAAGAAGATGAACACATTAATCATTGTTATCATGACTGGTACTACTATCAGTCCACTACAGTATGTGGGTTGCATTAATGTGAGTGGGACTGCGCGTGCATGTGTAAAGCATTCCTCTCAATGTAATCAATGACCAGGTCTACAAGAGAAGAGGTGCATCTTTGTAGGTGTGCATTATCCAAACTATGTGAGAGAGAAGGAAGCAGAAAAGAAAGGAGAGGGAGTGCAGGGAGGTCACATCATGAAACACTCTGTTGAATTATTTACCATGATAATGGTGATGCAATTGGATGAGTTAGAAAACCCAGTAAAGGAGAATAGACTTGCTGTTGACCTCAGCCTACTCAACTCACATCCTGAAACATGAGATAACTGGAATGGGATCAGTAGTTACATGAGAGAGTTAAGGATATGCCCGGGGCTGTACTTTAAAGAAAAACCAAAGTGTTGTCTGAAATCATTTCAAACAGGCACGCTGCTTTGATATGAATGTTTTAAGTTTCTTTGTGTTGTTTTCCACAGTCTATCTTCAGTGCTTTTTACATAACATTTATATTCTCAAAGAGAAATAGGTGAATGTGTTGCAATTTCTTTTTCCTTGGATGAATGGACTGTGGTCACTTATCAATTATGTAATGTAAATCAATTGCATTACATAATTCAGTCTGACAAAATAAAGATTATTTATCTAACATTAGCACAACATCCCAGAAGCAGAATACATCACAGAATAGCCGTGATAACCTTTGTAAATCTTATTTTTAAGTGTACACTTGAGCATTTATGATGCTAATATTTAATATTTAAATGCACTTCAAAGTATTTCAGTCTGTAGCATCTCTTGAGTTTGGCTGGCATATTTCTAACACCTGATATAACCACTGAAATGTTTTAAAACATCAGACTTCAACACAGGAGACAGTATGCACCTGATAGACAACATTGGGTTTTTTTAAAGCCTGAACATGATTATTTTAACTATTTAATATTATTTAGTTGAAAAAGGTCATAAAAACGTAATACAGCTCTCAGTTTAAAGGCCCTGACACACCAAACTGACACAAAAGAACACGTCCCGACGGACCCTATTGTTGCGTCGCCTCACGTCTCCTGCGTCTTGGATGGACGTAGTCGCACTGGAACACACCGCAAAGACTTCAGCCGACGGCCAAGTAGCACGTACGCACTGCGCATGTGTTATGGCTGCCGCCTCCCCGGTCCTGGTAACTCTTTTTTGAATGTGTCTTATGTAAATGAGCTGTGCGGTTGCCCTGATATCATTGGCTACCCATCTCCTGGTCCACCCCCGTAGATTGTGATTGGAGCATGAAAAATAATAGCCGTCTGTGTGTGCCTTCTTCACTTCCGTTTCGCTTCTCATGCACTGATTCGCTAAGCTGAACAGCCAATCCGAGTGATTTATTTTGCCGACAGCCTTTTGCCGATAGCCTCCCGATTAGGGAGCAGAAGGTGTCGGCACGGCCGAAAAGACACGACGGTGCAGGACACACCATCTGAGTAGGGCGACAGGACGCTCATCGACGGCCAGACATCTATCGACGGCCGAAATCGGCTCGGTGTGTCAGGGCCTTAACACGTACCATGATCTTTCGTCAAAGTTGGTTTTGCACCTCGGCAACATTTTTGAACGGTTTTAAAAGGTACAGACAAATGTTGTCATCCTGTCCTCTCTGAGGGCCTAAGATATTCTACAAAATAATATTTAAAAAACTTAAAAAATATATAATTTTTTTAATACATTTTTTTATTTTTTATTTTTGTTATGTGTTTCATTAGTCCTAACAAAATAACTTGATTTAATTGTATTTAAAATAAAATATGCAAAGAAATAAATCCTTCGAATCTGCCTATTCAGTTTCTGTTTGAATGTGAAGGGTTAAATCAGGGGTGGGCATTTTACGGCCCGCGGGCCACATCCGGCCCGTTGGCCGGCCTTGGCCGGCCCGTGTGAGGTTGATCATAAATGATAACATAATAAAAAATAACAGCAACCTTTTCAAAATAAAAGCAACACAGCTGTATTGCTTGCATGGCGTAAATACTTTTCTAACTGTTGCTTTTATTTTGAAAAGGGCGCTGCTGTTTTTTTTATTTATTTACGTAAACGCGCATGCCGTGAACAGCTACGAGTGATGCTGGCCGGCTAGTCCTCGAAATGTCCGCTAAGGGCAAAAAAAGAAAGATCGATACTGAATGCCGCATTTTCAACAAGACATGGACCGCTAAGTATTTATTTACAGAAGTGAAAGGTAAAGCTGTGTGTTTAGTTTGTGGTGCGCAGGTCGCTGTGTTCAAGGAGTACAATTTGAGTCGCCACTATGCTATCAAACACGCAGATAAATACAATAACCTGTCTGAGGAAGAGCGGGCAAAAGGGGTCGGATGCTTTGCTAGCTAAGCTGCAAAGCCAACAACACATTTCCACAAAACATTCCACATCCAGAGATGCAGCTGTCAAGACAAGTTATGTCTTATCCCACAAAATTGCAAAAAAAAGTAAACCGTTTTCGGACGGAGAGTTCATTAAGGAGTGTTTGTTGGACTCTGCGAAAGTGAAATGAGAAAGTGCCGCTCTCCCGACGCACTGTTACGAGGAGGATTGAGGACATCGCGGGAAATCTGGAGCTTCAGCTGCAGAACAGAGCGGTCAACTTTGACTTTTTTTCCTTGGCTTTGGATGAGAGCTGCGATGTACGTGACACTGCCCAGCTACTCATCTTCCTACGCTTCTCTCAAGCCAAATGGAGGACAACATTCTCACGCACTTGCCAACACTGAAGGAAGCCACACCATCAGCTGATCACCTCCAGAAGTACTCATCCATGTTAGAAGCACTGCATGGTGAGTTTTCAAGGCGATTTAAAGACTTCAAAACAGTTGAGAATAAAATGAACATGATCTTTTCCCCATTTACATGCCATGTGGATGATGCACCCAGTGATGTTCAGCTTGAACTCATTGACCTGCAGTCTGACACACTTCTGTCAGAGCACTTTAAGTCAGTCTCACTGCCTGAGTTTTACTCTTCCCTGAAAGAGGAGAACTTTCCACACATCAGGAGACGTGCTCAGAAGATAATGGTCCTCTTTGGATCTACCTACATATGTGAACAGACATTCTCAGTGATGAAGTTCAACAAATCCAGATACAGATCCTCTATCACTGATGATCACCTCTCAGCTGTCCTTCGCATATCCACCTCAGACATTGAACCAGATTTCCGTGCACTTGTTCAAGCCCAAGACAGACTGGATTTTTCTCACTGAACAAGTAAAATTAACTGAAAAACAAAAATCAAAAGCACTCATTTCTTTTTGTATAAAGCTGATTCATTTCTTATCTTTAACATACTGTAAAACACCTTTTCAGTATTGGTATATTGAGCAGAATTAAGTTCAACTTATTTTTGATTCGGCCCCCCAACACAGCTCGAGTTTCTGAAGTGGCCCCTTGTAAAAAATAATTGCCCACCCCTGGGTTAAATGAAAGAAGCTTGTCTCTGCGAGTTACTGTGAAGATAGGAGTTGATTGGTGGTCCAGCTATGAATTCACTGAGGGCCCGCTATAGTAACTGAACGAGAGAGTAATGTCAAATGACAGTACAATTGACCAATCATATCTTCCCTCTAAATGGGTGGGTTTTATTATTGCGGACTTTATGATAAGTTCCGCCCGCTGTGAAGCTTTTCTTGTTTCCATAGCAACAACAACTTCCTGTCAACAGCATAAACTCGCCTTCAAAATAAAATCATGCCAAATTACACTTAAGACATACAACTGCAACGAAAGTAACAAACACAATGCAATATCCTTTTCAATTTCAAAGAACACAAATCAAGTTATTTACAGGTGTTGTTTTGTGTGGTAGAGGGTCGCTGTCATTGATGCGTTTTGCAACCCGGGCCGTTGTTTTGATATTCCGCTGAAGTATATGCTGTGACGTAATAACTCTCTAACTTTTTTCGAGGGAAGGTGTGGGGGTCAGAGGGCCTCGGTATAAAACTCACGGCTCGCCACTGTTGACATGTCACAGTAGGAAAAGCACTAATGCACAGTAAATCATCAAATGAATGATGGCTTGATTTAATTTAGCTGCTACATTTCCTTGAATAAAACAGAGCCCTCATTAGTGTTATTTCCAACACCTGTGTTTTTTTGTTTCTTTCATGAAGTGCCTGCTTTGAAGGCCTAGATATGCTTAATTGGAACATCAAATGATCTTTTTGATGCTGGGAAGACTCTAAATCGCCTGAAAATGATCTTTGAAAACATGAAACCTCCCACACAAATTACATTGCCTGATTTCATTTAGGGCAACACTTAGGTATGGAATCACTGTTAAAGTATTATCACAACACATGGGTCTTTTGACACATTTTATATACCCAGCTTCGTAGAAATAGAAAAACAACTTGGGTAACCCAGTATAAAAGATTTAAAACGAAGTACATAAAAAGTTATGATGTATTAGAACATCAAAATGCAAGGTATTGCCTACACATTTTCATAAAAAGAAAGATTAGAATTATATGTATACAGATAAAGATTGTACAGGCTTTAGGCTGAAGCTTGCATGCCAAGTCCATCATCGAGCTACCACTACAAACTAAATCCTGTTAAAATGCATGGCTTATCTTTTTCTCACTGTATGCATTTACAACATTTTTTCCCCATTACTTATGGCTGAGCATAAAACTACCATTTGTAATGGTAAACCTGGATAAATCGTGTCGCTGCTTCAACATGAATTAATTAGTTATGGCATAAATATAAGCAAGAGAGGTGAAAAAAAGGCTTTCATTCTGTACTATGTATACATAAATAAGCTTGCATTCAGTAAGTGCAAAGTGGTATGTGTCACGATATTGTCTTGAGAAGAAAAAACTAGTAACGTTAGTAGCAGAAGTGTTGATGATTAGTGTTCATAATTACAGTCTGCATGATACAGACAAGTGAGGATCAAGTTCACTTTCTATTTATTTATTTGTTTTGCCCAAGTCTAATTGGGTTAATTAATCTTGCTGCAGATCTGGAGCATAATAAGATTAAACATTACGAATGGTAGTGGACTTTTCCAGCCCATCAGATTTACTCTCCAGCCCCTAGGGATCTGTTTATTTTCAATTAGATCTGAAAATTAGGACTGCTCTGGCAGAATGCGGGGGAGCAACAGCACCTCTCTGAAAGTCTGCCATGGCCTGCTGTTCATGTTCACACTCATCTTCTGAGGCAACTCCGACATCCTAAGCCTTACTCCAAAACAAAAACACACACAATTTTAGACATGTTGCATAGGGATTTGAGATGTGTGACTTTTGTGAAAGGTATATGTGTTTCTACTTGTGTCATAATACATATTCAACATTTAAATAATGTCCAGCATGTATCAACTCTAGCAGTGTTCATACTATACAGTAAGTTCATATTTCAAGTCACAAGCTTGCCTACCAGTTAAAAGTTCTGAAACTCACTACTTAAAGGTCCCATGTCATGCTTTTCCGGTTAATACCCGTCCCCTTGTGTGTTATGTAGCTTTTTCTGCATGTAAACGGTCTGCAAAGTCACAAACCCTCAAAGTACACCCTGTAGCGAGTAAAACTCTAACACAGAAAAGACCTGTCTATGCTGCCCCAGAACGCCTCGTTGGAGATTTTTCTTTTTCCATTTTTTTCTTCCTGAGTATAGTGACGTAACCATACCCAGGTCCAAATGGACCGATCCGTGGAGCTCCTCACACACACACACTCACTCAGCCTTATCTTTTCTCAGCCGCGCTACTCCGCTGAGTTTCGCCAGCACACACCTTGTCTTTTCTCAGCCTCGGCTCCGTGGATCTCCACTCACAGTTCGCCACACACTGACGTGTGTGTGCTCAGGCTGAGTCTCGCTGTCTCGCAGACCCCACGCAGCAACCAGGAAACGACACCAGTAATACAGCTCACACTGTCCGCTCCTCGAGCCTCAAAGGGCGGGGCAGCGAGCCCTGCAACGTCCTGCCTACGCGGCACCCAGACCCCACGCAGCATTCTCATCTGTTTGTCATTACTGGTGTCCTTTTCTGGTTGCTAGCAAACGCCATTGTAACACATAAACACACATCAGAGCACAGTGGGCTCATAGGGAGGGGGGGGCCAGGAGCTCCAACAAGGCGTTTAGGACAGAGAGTGAATACACATACTATACAGAGATGCTGTATGAGAAAACCAATGTGATTTTGGAACATTGAACAATGTAAATCTATTCTAGTAGACCTCAACAATGGAATTATGATCAGTAGAAATGGCCATGACATGGGACCTTTAAACACACAGCATAAGCAATAAAGTCATGCAAATTAAAAGTTAAGAGGAGTAGCCTCAATCTCAATTTATTCTTACCACTTAACATTCAAAAAAGTTAAAGTTAAAGTGATAAAGCACTTTTGGATTTTTTAGAGTTGTGATAAAACTTGGAAATATAGATATATAAAAATCACCTTCATTATTCAATGGAGCAGAATTTATGTAAACATACCCCACATTTACCATTCAGATCGTGTAATCAATTACCTGAGATAATTATGGAACGTTTTATAAAGGTGAGACACTAGAGGTTGATTGAGATATCCTTATACATCTGTGAGGTAGTTTCAGTCCATTTTGGTTTTAATTTTTTTTTTTAATCCATAGCAAGCAAAAAAAAAAGTAAATTGATAGAATGGGAAAAACACTGCCCGTCCAAAAACAAAAGTTGCACACTCTAATATTTAATTGGACCGCCTTGAGCTTCCAGTATGGCATCCAGTTGCCGTGGCATCGTTTTCGATAAGCTGCTGGAATGTCACAACATGTATTTCTGTCGGGAGTTGCATTAATTTTCCGCCAAGATCTTGTATTGATGATGGGAGAGTCTCACCGCTGCGCAAAGTCTTCTCGAGCACATCCCAAAGATTCTCAATGGGGCTGAGATCTGGTCTCTCTGGTGGCCAATCCATGTGTGAAAAGGATGTGTCATGCTGCCTGAACCACTCATTCACAATGTTAGCCCGATGAATCCTGGCATTGTCATCTTGGAATATGCCCGTGCCATCAGAGAAGAAAAACTGAATTGATGGAAAGAGCTGACCTCATTCTTTGGGAACATAACGTTACTGAACCTAGACCTGACCAACTGCAGCGACCCCAGATCATAACACTGCCCCAACAGGCTTGTACGGTAGGCACTAGGCATGATGGGAGCCTCACCTCATCCACCTCTATTCTTACCCTGATGACCCATCACTGTGGAACAGGGTAAATCAAGATATATTGGTTTTAATAATGCGTTGGACAGTTCTTAACCTGATTTTAGTAGTTTCAGCAATCTCCTTAGTTGTTTTCTTTCTCGATGTAGGCCAATAATTTGACACTTCTGAAACTGATTAACATCCTTTTCACGACCACAGAATATGTCTTCTGACATGGTTGTTTAAGAAATGAGAAGCTATACTCATCGCATCAGCTAGGGTTAAATAACTTGTTGCCAGCTGAAACATATTAATCACCGCAGTAAATATCCAATGGAAGGCTCTTACAAATTGGCTTAGTTAAATCCAGTTGCTGACTTTTGTTTTGGATGGCGAGTGTAGTAGAAGACAGTAAACAAAATCAAAAACCTTGATGACGTCATTTATCTAATTTCTCCGTTATTATGGCTCCATTTTATCAGAGAGATTTGCTCTAAAAAACTATTATTTTGAGCCTGAATAAGATCAAAGAACATTGCCGAACAAATGTATGATCATGCACAGAACTGTACGCACATTCAACAGAATCCAAGGTGAAGAGGAAATCATTGAAAGTGTGTAGCTCGGCCTCGCTCAACCTTTATTGATCTGTTTCCTAGATAAGGGCATGGTGAGGAAGCAGCAATCAAATGAATGCAAGGAAGATGGGATGAAGAAGTATAGGAGATGATGAGAGATGAGGGTAAAGTGTCACAGGAGAAAGAAAAGCAGGTGGAGAAGGTGGAAGTGGAGGTGGAGAGGGGAGTGAGGATTTGCAGGAGATTGAAAAAAAAGGTTAGAAAGAAAGTATTAAAAAAAGAACATTCAGGAAGATTGAACTTGGGTAGACAGTACATGCTCAGTGCTAGTGAAACTCAATTAAGTATATATGTGAAGGGAGGGAATATCGAAACAGTCTTTATTATTTTACATAACAATGTGTCCTAATTGTACCTCTTTTCAATCTCAACACAACTCGTTTCGCCCACTCATCCACCTGTGTGTGTACACCGACAAAAGTGTGTTTTATTGATGGTTAAAGCTCATCTCTGCACTCCAGAGTGTCAGGGCATCAATGAAAATACATCACAGAGAGGAGGCAGTCAACTTCAGCCTCCACACCGATAATAAATCTGAGGGTGAGAGGGCCTTGTAGGGTATGTGAAAAAACTCGTTCTGGCTGATGAGAAAGGTACATGACGCAAAAGGACACTCCATCTAAAATGGGCTTCTGTCAACACAGAAATGGAGGCAATGGAGCAGCAGGAGAAGGGAGAGAGGGAGAGGAGCAGTGGGAGAAGGACAGCAGATGAGCAGTTGTCTCACAGCAGAATCATATTCTCTGAGTCTGTCAGACACTTGGAAATACTGTTGATTCCATGGCAGGGATTATAACTGCAGGGAGGTGGTGTACAATTGAGCACAGAGTGGTGAATTGGAAAACAAAAGCTGTAGGAGGAGAAACAACAGAGAATAGTGCAGACTTAAAAAGAGTGGTCTGTTTGAGTTCTGCATCCCACACTCACCTGACCTCTGCATGGATCACCATTTGTGGAGTCAATATAAGCCTTTTGCATTGTGGCACTATTTATCTGTTTTAGATAATTTAACACAATTTAACAGAAAACCTAATCTGCTTTCCCTGGAGTCTGTACAGCTTGTAAAGACAACCTTTGAGTGTTTCCTTGCTTTTCCAGGAACATACTCTAAACACTTTATAGTGTTCTCATATTTAGTTTGATCTTACTTTTTGTTACAAATCATTTAATATGATAGACATTGGGAAAACAATAATAGTTTACAATCATTGGGTAAGAACTCAAATGGTGGCTTGCATATTTATAACAACAGCAATTTTAATGTACTAAAGTATTTGATCAATATTCCAGCAAAAACCACACAGATAATATACTTTAATAATGTGTATAGTTATCATAATATTAGACCTATAGAGATTGAATTCAGAGTATTAACTAATAGCTCAGATAAAACATGTTCATTTGACCTACGGTTAAAAATGTACAATCATACTAAAAAAAAAATTGATTTAGATAAGGCTTCAGATTTATACTGTACCTATTTTTCTATATATATATATCTGAAAACTACATTATATATTCCATGTTTTATTTTTTATAATTTATCATAATATTAAAAAGTATTCATAATTGTATTGGAAAAACTCCGAACTTGTGAAGTAAATATATTACAAGACACAAAACCGTTCTGAAGCTTTTCTTTTTTATCAGAGTGAAGAAAGGGGTGGCTGATCGGGTGCCTTGGAAACATTTTAGAGCAGCCATGTCACCAGACTCCCCTGGCGAATAACAAATTGTAATTTGTAATTACAAGGATTGCTTAAAATGACCCCTCCAATCCAATTATAAGTTGATGCCTTCAAGTGACAGATTGTGATTCTGAAATGCATATCTGGGAAACAAGACACACTGCCATCTCTTTCCAGAGGTCAGATGTTATGAAATACTGTCAGTTTCAGAAAAACCATCAACTAAATCATAATTTCCATTCAACTTTCAAGCCAGCATTGATTTGCTCATATGTATACTTATGCTACTTGCCACACAAATAAGATTGTACCTCCATCTCTCTCGGCCATGGTGAAACCTCTCTCTAATATTCCATTCTGTTTGAATAGAAAGAGACTGGATAATAAATTAACTTGGGCCAAACACAAAAGCAGAGGTGGGGGAGTGGTATCCATCACTGGCAGCCATCACATCTGTCACCACTCATCAATAACTCTCAAAATGTCGCACTCCTTTGCTTTTAATCAGAGTCTGCAGTAACACCGCTCAATTTGTCTCTCAGTTTGTTTCAACAGACTCTCATTTTGTGTCGACAAGCTTGCATGCTGTGAGTTATGTAACAGTGTAACAGACCTCATTTGAAGTCACCGAAACTAATATACACACATCAAAATTCATATCTCCTGCGAGGCCCTAAATTATTTGTGTGGTTTTAACAGCGCAAATTAAATCTCACAAAGATGTGTGTTTTGCTACGTGGCGCAATTTATCTTACTCTGGAAGGGTAATTAGATTATCACCCAGTTGATGAGGTTCCATCACTCGGCCACCCGTTAACTCTACAGTACAGTATGCACACACTTACACTGACATAGACACAATTATACACACACATGCACCGCAAGCTACATCATTGGAGAAAATGTAAGTTAAAAGCAGACTGGAACCTCCTCTGGCTGTCACCGGTGTGACACCTGTGTATTCAACCTTCTTGTTGGAAAGTAAATAATGTTATCTGAATATTTATTTTATTTTTTATTAAAAAACCTCTTGAGCCCGATTGCCCCCGCCGGCGGGGGCAGACACAATAATATTGCACGAAACTGTGTCTCAGGGCTTCTTAACATTTAACAACCTATTCATTTGTCATAGCCACTTAACGGGAAGAAACTGCGCTATCAGACAATGTTAACCATTTCTAGCTAAACGAAACACAAGTCTGTCACGATCTTAGTTTTATGTCACGATCTTAGTTTTATGTCACGATTTTAGTTTTGTCTGTCTTGTCATGGGTTTTATTTTGCAATTCTGTTCTCCCTGTGTCTTGTCTTCCTTCCTGTGTTTTCCCTCCTGTGTCTGATTATCTGATTGTGTTCACCTGTTGCCCTTGTGTTTCTGCCTCCCCTGCCCAGCTGTGTCTTGTCCTGTGATTACCCTTCTTTGTATTTAGTCTTGTCTTCCCCTCTGTTCCATGTCGGTTCATTGTCTTTCCTGTCTCCCTCATTGTTGGTCACGGTCAGTTTTTGTTTTGATGCTACCTCGTGCTACCTGTTTATTTTATGTCATGTTTTTTCAGTCATCAGCTTTTTTTAAATAAAGCTTGCCTTTTGTTCCTTGACCTTTTTGTCTTTTTTTATTCTGCATTTGGGTCCTACCTTTTCCGAATCCTGACAGAGTCTAACACCAAGCGTCTAAATTAGCACTAAGCAAAAAAATGCTAACGAACTTAGCACATAACTCACGGTAGCAATATTGTATACTTCATGCTATCTGCACAAACTAGATATCATATGAAAGCTGAGATTCCACAGATTCCAATGGTATAAGTATCATCACTGTGTGAAAGCATCCGGTTTCGCTATGAGTGGTCGCATTTTCGAGAGCTCCCGCTTTGGAGGTTATTCCTCACGATTTTTCACATATTTCATCCTCCTGACAATATGGATTATGGACTCCTACCTCAACTCATCAATGAGGCAACATCACTTAGTGAAGGAGAGTAATGAAAGCGGGGATAAAATGAACCACAATGACTTTTACCTTCTCAACGGCTGGGAAAGGAAACACCTCGCTTTTGGAAGTGCAAGCATTCATGCATTATTAACTGCAAACCCGACGCGAAAGTACTTACCCCCGTCAGGCAAACTAGACCGAAGAAGTATGATCGTCTTGGTATTATTGTTAGCGGGAGACATACATCTGAATCCGGGCCCGGTGCAGACAAGAAGCCAGTCCTGCAGGCTCGAGGAGCTAGCATCACAACTAGCATCTCTTCCGCTGCAGCAACAACTACGCGACGACAACAGAGACAGCGGAGACAGAGGAATCAACGGAGACTTCGACATTCCCCCGAGGACGCCTCGGCAGACAGACACGCATGAGGCAGTGACGAGAGGAAGAGAACCGAGATCCGAGGGAACAAATATCCGCCATGTTGTTAGCCACCCTGCTAGCATATCAACGGCTAATGCTACAACGGAGCCTCCCTCCCCCCACCACCACCCCACCGCTCCAAGCACCACGGCAGGCCACACGCCGGTTGCTGTAACGGACAAAGACAAATATCTGCAAGCTGACGACATTGTGCATTTAAGCAACAAAAATGGACTACATATTTTTCATCTGAACACTAACAGCCTGAGACACAAACTGGCTGAACTCAGGCAACTATTCTTGAACGGTAAGGCAAGCATATTATGCTTTTCTGAGACCAAATTGGACAATTCCATTACAGATTCAGAGATTAAAATTGAAGATTATCTTGTAGTGAGAAGGGACAGGAACGTGAATGGAGGTGGTGTCTGCATGTACATACATAAAGACACCAATTTCAAAAACCGTACTGACCTGCATCATGAAAATATTGAATCTGTGTGGGTTGAAATTCTTTTTGACAATGCTAAATCTGTAATAGTCGGGACAATCTATAGACCACCGGAACAGAGTGACTTTTATGATACATTAGATGGGTGTTTGGCTGATGTGGGGGATGTAGAGACAATTATTATTGGAGACTGGAACACGGATATGCAATGTAAAGACACGTCCGTCTTCAAGTCCTTCAGTAGGATTTGTGATCTGCACGGCTTCAGCCAGCTAATCACCCAACCCACCCGGGCATGTGAAACAACACAAACTACCATTGATCTCACTCTGACCTCTGACAGGTCCAGGATCTCCAGTAAAGGGGTTATAGCATGCGGTTTAAGTGATCATTATATGATATTCTGTACCCGCAAAAAGCTAAAACAAAGGGCCGGCTGTCACAAAACAGCCATATCTAGAGACCTCAAAAACTACTCTAGCGAGGCCTATAACCTAGCACTGGAGAGCCTGGACTGGTCAGATGAGCTCAGTGGTACACAAGTTGAAGAAACATGGCTTGGTTTCAAAAACAAATTCTCTGCAATACTCAATGATTTGGCCCCCCTAAGAACAACCAGGGTAAAAAAATCGCGCTGAGCCGTGGATGCACTCCGGCATACTGACCGCCATGAAAACCAGAGACAAAAAATGCTCTGAGTTTCATAAAAGTCAGTCAATGCTTTCCAAAAGCACGAGCAGTGAACTCCAGGCCCACGTGACTGAACTAAAAATTGAAAGAAACAGACTAAGAAATGACGTAAGCTCCATGATCAAAACTGCCAAAAAGAATTTCATCAATGACAAAACTGAGGAAAACAAAAATAAACCCCGTGAACTTTGGAAATTACTCAATAACCAGCTTGGCTGCAGTAAAAAACTCAAAACGAGATTTTCAAACTTAAACATAAAGACAGATAACAGGCTCATCACAGACAAACTGGATGTGGCCAAGTACTTGAACATTTTTTTCACAAACATAGCCACAACTCTTGTAAATAAATTACCCACCCACTCAGGGCTTTTTGGAGTAGATCACATCATGACCTACTACAAAAACCTAGGGGTACGCAAAGATGATTTCAGTCTAGCAAGGGTAACAACAGCAGAGGTACTCATTAAACTGAGCGCCCTCAAACCTAACAAGGCCACTGGCCACGACAATATCCCCTCCAAATTCCTCAGAGACACAGCAACCGCCATCTCACCAGTCATAGCTCACATAATTAACCTCTCCATAAAACAGGGAAAAGTACCCAAAGACTTCAAAATTGCAAGAGTAACCCCCCTGCACAAAAAGGGCAGCAAATTGGACCCAGGCAACTCCCGCCCTGTTTCTATACTTACCTCCATCTCGAAAGTCATCTAGAAACTAATCTATGAATTTCAATCTGGCTTTAGAACATCCCACTCCACTGACACATGCCTTCTTTATTTGAACGACCACATCAAACAAGAGGTGGACGAGGGTAAATACTGCGGCATGGTGATGCTGGACCTACAAAAGGCTTTCGACACTGTCAATCACCCCATTCTGATTGACAAGCTAAAAGCAATTGGTTTTGATAAACTATCGGTGAGCTGGATGCAATCCTACCTGGAGGGGAGAGAACAGATGGTGGAGGTAAACGGTACTCTGTCCCCCCCCCTCCCAGTGAGCTGTGGTGTTCCACAAGGAAGCATATTAGGTCCGTTACTGTTCCTAATTTATGCAAATGACATGTCATCAGCATGTGACTGCAACTTGTTCCTGTTCGCTGACGACACAGCCCTGCTGGTCTCTGACAGGAGCAGATTGCAGGTTGAAAAAACCCTCAGCTCCGAGCTCGGCAGAATCTGCACCTGGCTCGCCGATAATAAATTATCATTACACCTGGGTAAAACAGAGTCCATTCTCTTCGGTTCGAAACATAATCTCAGCAAATCCGACGACTTCTCAGTTGCAGTGGGTGACATTATTGTCACTAGTAAGAAGGAAATTAAATACCTAGGATCTATTCTTGAGGCAAACCTCTCCTGTGACAAAATGGCATCCAATGTAATAAAAAAAGTCAATCAAAGAACTAGATTCCTATACCGGATCTCCTCTCTGGTAAACAAAAACACCCTGAAAACTCTGGCAGGAGCACTCATTCAAGGGTACTATGACTATGCTTGCACGTCATGGTACCATAGCACCTCCAAGGCGCTAAAAATAAAACTTCAAACATCGCAAAATAAACTGGTTAGACTACTGCTTGACCTTTCATCTAGAACCCACCTCACCTCTGCCCACTTTGACAACCTAGGATGGCTTAGAGTAGACAACAGAGTACAGCTACTTGCAATGGGCCTGGTCTACAAGATCCACTACACCTCTATGGTACCCATGTACATGTCAAAATTATTCCCAAAGGTCAAGGAATACCATGATCATAACACCAGAGGGAGCTCCACAAATCATGTAAAACCCAGATTTGGCAAAAAAAAAGGGGGAATACACGTTTCGCAATTATGCCACATCAAGGTGGAACGCTCTTCCCACAACTGTAAAGGAAAGTAAAACTATACTTACCTTCAAAACCTCTCTTAAAGAGCACCTTCGGGGGAGAGCATTGCAAAACTGGCCCCGGTAATGGTACAAATCTCAACCTGTCGTACAATGGACAGCTTCCCCCCCCATCTATGTATATACTCACATTTTAGACTCTGTTACTAACTGTATATCTGTAGACTTGGTATGTCTTAAATGTCCGGTTAGTATGTATTAGAACGAAATCTAAAATGAAAATTGTAAATAAGCCATCTGTATGTAAAATACCACCTGTATGTAAATTGTAAATAAGCCATCTGCATGTCAAATATGTCTTATATGTCTTAAATGATATGATGAATTGGAAATGGGGGACCCTGATGTAAACAAGACGAAAGTCTTTCTCTGGTCTGCATCCCCTTAACAATTGTATGTTTTGAGCTGTACTGTACTGTACCCAATATACAAGCTGTTAATAAACTTTTCAATCAATCAATCAATCAATCAATGACCAAAACTCACGGCAGCGAAAGCCAGGAAAGACAACACACAACTTCACTTTACGGGGCCAAAACGGCAAATATGTCTTACTTTTGCTGTTTTCTGATCAAAAGTTGTGTTCAAGGGCATTACAATGCATATAAACGGTGCTGAAGGTTAATCCAATGTCTCTGTGTCACTTTGAAATTATTACTGATAATTAGGGCTGTCAGTCGATTAAAATATTTAATCGCGATTAATCGCATGATTGTCCATAGTTAATCGCGATTAATCGCAAATTAATCGCACATTTTTTATCTGTTCTAAATGTACCTTAGAGGGATATCTTTCAAGTTTGTAATACTCTTATCAACATATGAGTGGACAAATATGCTTTATATGTTTGTTTATTATCATTTGAACAATGACAAATATTCTCATGAATATTAAACACAACAACCTCTGAACATTACAAATATTCGCCTCAATTCAACCTGGAACCTCTCTCATACTGTGTGTGTGTGTGTGTGTGTGTGTGTGTGTGTGTGTGTGTGTGTGTGTGTGTGTGTGTGTGTGTGTGTGTGTGTGTGTGTGTGTGTGTGTGTGTGTGTGTGTGTGTGTGTGTGTGTGTGTGTGTGTGTGTGTGTGTGTGTGTGTGTGTGTACTGTGATGGATCGTTGAGCTATGTGCAGCTCAAGGCATATATGCTCGAATGGGAGCTGCCTGGACGCTGCAATAATGTTGCGCGTACTATCCGTGCTGAGTGTGCTGACTTTTCGTACAATGTCACACTGCATAAAGTCAAGTGCTCGGCGCAGTTGTCGGCGAAATGTCATTGAAACAGCTCCTTATATCCGTTAGCGCAGCTAGCTAGCACCAGATGCTAACAACAACAACACGTAAGGTGTGCCTCGCTCGCGCGAGTCGCGCCACACATACACACTCCCTCCCGGTCCTCCCGATGGCCAGTCCGGGCCTGCCAGTGAGCGTGGAAGTGTGGTCTGCCACAAGCGGGCGGCAGGAGCGGGGCTGTCAGCATCAGCTTGTCGATGGTATTTTAAACTCGATGCGCTCTGAAACTACGGCGGCCGAGGACAAAAAATACACATGCGTTAATCGCGTTAAAATAATTAGTGGCGTTAATTTTTTTTTGCGTTAACGCGTTATTAACGCGTTAACTTGACAGCCCTACTGATAATCCATCATAACATTTATGGCAATAAACGTATTTTTCATATAGAGCGTAACAGAGCTTTCGGTTTTGGGCAAACTGCATGTGCATCACTAACTCACCAATGGTAATGTTTAGATGGATTTAGGAACTTCCACTCGATTCTATTGGCTCTAACGGTTACAAAGAGGTGTCAATCACCCAAATCGACTAATGGATTCCAGAGATAAGGCGAATATTTCACATTCATCCCACATTAATGATATGAAAACACAGGTAAGGATAATGTTAGGGAAAAATATAATAACAAGACACAATCTCTGGTTAAAAGGTCTATTCCTGTAGATCAAGCTTTATAGTAAAAATGTGTTTAAAGCATAAGGAAAGAGAGTTCAATATACAGAGCTCCTTATCTTATCTTTTTGGAAGTGAGAGAAGAACAGGTATTGGACCACAGCTTTGGCCGCCGATATAAGTACATTTAACTTTCAAAAATATCTATATTCAAACATTGAACAATATTTCCTTTTCATGCTGTATTCTGTAACCACACAAAAATAAAAAAGTGGGCGAGTAACAAATCAGAAGAAGAGATTAGAAAAATTGTATCTACATCTGTGCACAGCTCTATCCAAATTATTAATCAAAGATTCATCTTCCCCTTCATCATGAGAACTGTTAATTCCTTTAAGAGATGAGAGCATTACTACTAACCTACCTCTGTAAGCTCTTCATTTCTGCAGATTTAAAACAGCATAGTGTGAAAGCTCACAACAGACCGGCAGCTCCACTTTGTTCTAAAAGCATTAGTCTCTTAATCTCTTTTGCTTTTGTGTGTCAACATGAGTGGTGCAACTAAGCCACAACTAACTCTCAAAGTTAAGATTGTGAATAAATCAAATCTGCTCAAGGAGCTTATAGATGTGGCAAGATTGTAGGCAATGTCATATCTGCAAGAGTCCACTTGTTTATCACATGTGTACCCCTTCAAGAATTCAGTTTTATGGATTTTGTGCATATCATGTTTGGAACCACACAAACAACTGTCAGTGTTTACTGATTACTAAGCTGTTAGTGTAATGATAACAGCCTTACACACAAAGCAAACAACAGGTGGGATTATTTATCTTTTTTGACAATTATAATGAATAGAAGAGAAGAAAATACGAATCTTGAGAGAATTCATGCATTTATTTTAATTGTTAAACCCATCTTAGTTGGAGTAAATCTTTAAACATAGCTGTGTTGTATATCACCAGTAGTTTGTCAGTCTGTCAACCCAAACAATAATTACAAATAGGACTGTGTTGATTGTGAGCACCTTGATATTGATTAATGTAGTCACAAACTCTGATATGATCTGTTAACATGTCACTGCTACACACAAGGACAATTAGTTATATTGGCCATGCACATATGGGGTAGTTAGTTAGCCAATTGCAAGCGGGCACCTTTGTCCTAGATCTTGAAGGATAATAGAGGCAGTAATTATGATGTGTTCATTTTAATGGGGTTTTATTGACAAGCATGGTAGCCGCTCAGCCCTAGCCCCCCCAATTGTAACTGCTTGTGAAACAGCTTTGCAACTCAATTAGATTTGACATTGAATTTGACTCTATGACAACAGAAACAAGTAAAAATGGGGAGCAGACATGCTGAAATGCTGTGAAAGTGAACTGTTTTTCAAAATGAACCACATTGGAAATGTTAAGGAATGTTTACGCAACAAAAAACCAATACGATTTCACAGTATGCATACATTAATAATAATCACTCTGGCTTATACCCACTAGAGAAAGCAGAGGAAATTCTAGAGGATCAGAGTTTCTTAATGTACAGATTTGTACCTTTTGCTGTCAACTGGTATATATTTTACATTTTAGTTCTGTTTTATTTGCTATTTTGAGATGTTTCTATTTTATGTTTGTTTATTTTATACTCTTTTTATTTTTTAAATCATGTGAAATGCTTTTGTTTTAACATGCTGCTGTAACAAAAACATGTCAGAATGTTAGATCAATAAAGTATCTTATCTCATCTTATCTTATCTTAAAGTAGAAATTGTGCAAAGAATTGACATGATATTCATGATTTCTTATTTGGATTTGTTCAATGATGTGGGTTACAGGATGATTGTCAATTGTCTTTTCATTCACCTTTTTCTTTTCTATTCCAGCTCATGCTCTCTATTAACCTTTTTATATACAGTATCATCGATTTGACACCCTCTCTTTATCACTGTGCAGTGTCCTTCAACATTCTCTCTCCTTTTCTTGTCCTTTATATAATTTTATATTCAATACTCTAGCTTTCTACTTCTCATTTATTTGTCCTCCCTTCCCTCTTTTCTTCCTCTCTTCCCTTTATAATTTAAGGTCATGTTCAGCCATTTATAACCATGTGGTTAAAATGCTGTTTAACCTTATCTTTGCATGCTTCATGGATGCTTCATAACTGATGAAATAAAACCTCAGTACTCTACTGCAGGTGCTATGACAAGACAACAGCTCTCTCCCTCGATCCCCCATCTCATGTCTATGTGTCAGTCTTTCTGTCCGTCCGTCTATCCATCCGTCTGTCTATTTGTCTGTCTGATTCTCTCTCTGGACGGCACCTGTCATACTAAACTCTAGAGCAGGGGTGTCCAAACTTTTTTCCCCGAGGGCCACATACAGAAAATTATTCAAAGGGCTGGGCCCCTCACTAGAGGTGAGGTTGATTGCCTCATAAGTGAAGTTATACGTTAGCAAAATCAATCAAATGTAAGTAAATTACAGCCTACATCACAGCTTTCCATAGGGTTTCATTTATTTTGGGCTCATTCCTTAAAACAGAAGCCTTAGATTTCTTATCATAAGAGGAAATAGGAAGGGTATAATTCAAGGTTGTTATGTAAATAAGTTATTGGGCTTTTTTCTTATCAACTTAGATTTAGAACATATTTTCAACTTTAATTGACTGAAAGTGGGCTTATTAACACATGAACACTACTATGTAATATATGTTTACAGATATATTTAAGAAGTACAATACAAGACAAGCTCAAGTTTCATTTTTGGACCGCGTTCCACTATACTTTTTGAATTTGCTGAGGGCCGATTCAAAATGGCCCGCGGGCCGTAGTTTGGACACCCCTGCTCTAGAGCATCAACCCCTCTATGTATACAGGTTGGCATGCCCCAACCAAAGCTCTGACAGATAGAGATAGGTTTGGCCAATCACATGATTCAGAAAGCCCTCATCCTGTGTGCTCTCTGGAAGGACACTGACGTCAGGAGTAGAACCAAAGCTGATGCAATGGCTGTGTCAATGTCACCTTATGTTCTGCCTAGCTGTTAGCATAGTGTGCAGGGCGCTGCTGCTCCTGTCGTTACTGGCCTGGCAGCCTTGAGTATAGCAAGATGGAGGCAGTAGACTGAGTGACAAGTCATCCTAAACTGCCACTTTAAAACCTGCTGTGGCTAATGATCTGTATCTAAAAGTGGCATGTGTGTGCAAGTTTATGTGTATGTGCAGGCACATGTCGAGAGCTTGTGCTCCATTACATCTGTGAGTGTCGTTTTTAATGTGTTTTCATTTAGTTAAGCAATAAAGACATTGTCCATTAACCTCCTAATATACATTTAATCTATTTTAACCCTTTGGTAAAGGTCAGAACACAAGAATAATCTAATTAATGGCCAAATAATGTTGTTTGGCATACACTTCTTCTTCCATGTTATGAGCATACTGTACCACTCTTTTATATATTAGATTAGATTTCATGTTCATGCTGTTATTAAGCCCAAAGGAATATGTGTTGCAGACAGTTATTCTTTTTGAAATGTCTTTTTAAAAAGTCTCTAATTGTAAACTGCAACAGTAAAAATACTGTTGGAGTTATTTCCGTCCAATATGTCTTGAATTACATTTAGTGTTTTTTTTGTTTGCATTGGTGACTAAAAGCAAATATGTAAATAATAATGTATGAATGTTGGTGCATGTGTCTATGTTTTATTCTAATCTGAAATCGTATGTGTTTTCTAAACTTGTATCTGCACAGCAAAATGCAAATGGTATTGTAAAGTGTGCAGCATAATTGCACTTTATTGTCAGAGGCACACTCTACATCAAAAAGAGGCCAATCTCTTCCTTTGGAAAGCAAAAAGAGATAATAGGTGGTGTGTCGGTGTGAGTCAGTGTTTTTATGAGTATTTGTGTGTGTGTGTGTGTGTGTCCAGGTGAGCATGTTTGTGTACCTGAGCGTGTGTTAAAGTGAAATAGAAAAAAGTAGGAACTGCACATGCATGCTTGTGTATGTGGTGGGAATACTAAATAACTGTGGTGAAAAGCCCTCTAGCCACTGTCAAAATTATCTTCTGTAGCAAGTCCCTGTAGCGCCGCTTGGCTCTATTAAGAGCCTGCAGGGTCGGACTCACAGTTGTTGCTCTGCTTGAAACTTGGACAACCTGCCAATCTCAGTTTCACCACAAACTTACCCTATGTCCTTACCCCATTACAGACAACATTGATACAAAATAAATAAGCAGATCAACAGTCATGAAGTCAAATTTAACAAATCAGTTGTGACAGTGTGTATAGGCCTATCTCTCCCTGTCTCTTTCAATTCCTGCATTGCCATACCCAGTTGCCAGGATACCACTTCTGTAACAGACAGTTCTAATTGTTTTGACTGAGTAACAAGCTGCTTAATAAAGGCACCTTGTACAACGTTGTGATTCAAGTCATGCACAAGCTCAGTGGATTCATTTGAGAAGGGGGTGGTTCGTAGTGGTAGCTAGTGATGGTGTCTGTTTATGTTCTTCTAAGAGAAAACAGTTTGACAAAACAGACAATAAATTATATTAGCTAGTCATCTTAAGCCCAACCTGAGATATAATACTCCTATTGTGCATGCATGCTTTCTGTCTCTCCCTCATCCACTACCATTACACACTCCAAATCTCTTGTTCCATTTCAAAAGGGATGTCAGACACGATTTAAGGACAACTTTTGCTTATAACTTGTAATTTATTACTTTACAACAATGGTTTTAAGCAATCAGAACATACAGATGAGCTGTTGCAATAAGTACCTATACAAAGTATGTGTTTCATTATAAAAGGAAAACAACTTGCCTCTTTGGTCTTGTAATGTATTATGCCTCTCAAACAAGAACCATGTCTCAGTGAGACATACAGGAGTTGTTGAATTTAGGTGCATTTATGGGCAAATTATTAGTGCTTCTAAGCCTCTGTGATCCAACGATGGCCATGAGCCAAAAGCAAAATGATGCCAGTGTTAAGCTTTAATACCTCTACGGACCTTGGTGCTGCCCCTTTTTGTAGTATCTTTCACCTCAACCAATTTTCCAATTAACAACACAGACTCTTTCCAAAAGCCCTGAAAACACGTTCACAAATTCATGGAACTTCTAGGACGGAAAACCATCTTCCTCTATCTAGCATTTTGAATATGCTTCGAAAACCGACAAAATGTATATAATATTATTAATATTCATGGGGAGCATGACATGTTGACTGCACGGGCTGGGGATCGAACCAACAATTGGTGGACAACCGTTGTTCTTTCTGAGGGGAATACAACCCTAATGTGTTTTAGATTGATAGATATATCGAGACGTTATAATTTGAAAAAATACCTTTCCTCATACAAATTAGTTTAATTCAATGTACAATATTGGTAATATTGGTATATTGTACTCTAATACAGTCTTATTATGTCAAGTTTTTGGAGGAAGGACACTAAATGGATCCTCTGTATGAATTGTATGAATATTATCTTTAAATATATCGACACACAGCAAATGATTCAAAGCTCATTGTAAAATTGTGGTTGTGTTATCTAAGTGTTGTTTCGGTTATATGTACAGTATGTATATGAGGATGAGAGAGTCACTTTGTCAATAATGCTTGTTTATGGTGCAAGGAAGCACAGATCATAATAATAATAATAATAATAATAATAATAATAATAATAATAATACATTACATTTATAAAGCGCTTTTCCTGGTGCTCAAAGCGCTTACAAGCAAGTAAAACAAAATAACAACAAAAGTAAAAAGTAAAAAGCTAGGTGGAATAAGGGCAAGGGGTTAGTTGATTAGGAGTTGAAGGCAAGAGTGAAAAGGTGAGTTTTGAGGGATTGTTTGAATGATGTGAGAGTGTTGGCAGATCTTACGTGGCTGGAGAGGGAGTTCCAGAGTGTAGGGGAGGCTGCAGCGAAGGCCCTGTCACCCCAGGTCCGGAGCTTTGTCCTGATTGGCTGCAGTAGGTTATCTTCAGCAGACCTGAGGCGACGGGTGGGGGTGTGTCGTTGGATGAGGTCACAGAGGTAGGGGGGGGCTTTGAAAGGGAAAAGTATGATTTTAAAGTCAATGCGGTGTTTGATGGGGAGCCAGTGGAGGTCATGGAGGATAGGGGTGATGTGGTCGGAGCGTCGGGTGAAGGTGAGTAGGATATATACTATATATAGTGCTTTTCTCTTCTCACAAAATCAGCATCTTTAAAAATGCTAATGACTACCTATGTGTCATGTAAGCACATTACCAAACACACAGGTGTGAGTTTCAGTAGCTATTTCTATGAATGTACTATAATGTGTGAGTTGGCAACTCCCACATGCCTGCAAGACAATCTTCACATTGTGCTGTATCTCACATAAATACGTTTTGAATAAACTATCATACATACAAATGTTGCTATTTCCTCAGGCTTTAAAAATACAGTCTACCACCTGGATTACCGTCTACAAAAAGTTTTCAAAAGTTCGATGACAACTTGTCTTTACTAACTTGCTACAGGAGACAGATGCACACTACGCCAATGTAACAGGCGTGTTTGCTTGATTATCAAGCAAACAGAAACATGCAACATGTGTGTGCGGTCTATAAAAGAGAAAACCTTAAAAACAATTAATATGTGAATTAACATAACAGTCCACGTGAGAGTACAATTTCAACCCTTTGTGTTTAGCCTATTTATCAACAACAGTCTGGCCCAGTGTCTCCTTAGCATAAAGCCCCATTAACTTTAGCATAACACAAATATACATTATCCTATTTTATGTTTAGGAACTACCAGCTTCCAGATATAATGTAATTGTATTATACTGTAGGTAAAGGTTAAGATAAAAAGAGCTAAAACAATGACAAAACAGTGACCACAGAACCAAAACAGCATAAAGCTGCTATGCTTTTATGCACTGGACGCCAACAAGCTTTTTTCTTTGAGAACCATTGAGAATGTGATACAGCATGACCTTATTTTCGAGTACACACTTAATCTTTCTTGCTTGGGTAATATCCAATTATTGTGTGAGCTTACATCATATCTGTTTACATACAAAGACACATGAGAAAGATACTGTATAGAGATAAACGATCTAAGTCCTTCTGAACTCAGTCACTGAAAGAAACTGACACCACAGATGATGTCTTCTCAAAAAACATCAGCTTTGCACTAACTGCAGTTCAATCAGGAGAGACGGTTTTGATGTAAGAATACATATTTATTGCCAGGAATACACAAATGAATGTAATGGTGTACCCCGTTGTGCGGGAGTATCATTCAGGAGGGGGAGAACCGAGCCGATGAAACCCCCTGGGGTTTAGACACTGGTGGTGGTGAAGGGATAGTTGGGGTCGGTCTGAAGAGGAGTGGCTTAGCTTGACCCTGGATTCAGAGGGACGGGAGGTGAAAAGGGGTGGAGGAGGGTTGCGTCGAGTCACCTGAAATAACAGCTGTCGGAGGGGGGAGAGCAGATTTAAAGGTTTGGCAGAGCGCTATGATAGGCCTGTGGGAATAAAGCGAAATGATTGGTTTAGCTGGGGAGTGACGCCCCCGATCACTTATTGAGAGGAGATAGAGTAGTAACATAGAAATAGTAAATGAATTAGTAACGACGGTCTTCCTGGTTGAACTTGCGTTGAGCTTCATTTTGTCAACACTATTTGCATTCGGCCGTACATTTCTTCAGCAAATCCTAGATTCTTAACTGCCATATGTCATATTACACCCAGATGTCCTTTCCTGTCTTTCCTCAGGGCCTATCACTGGACAGCAACTGGGAGAGTTTACTTTGGAAAGAGGTTATGTCTTAACAGCCAGGAATTTAAGAAGCATTCATACACAAAGCACTGCCTTGCTGAGCATTTACTCCAGTAAAAATAAACTGTGTGAAATGTTTACTTCAACGCGTGACACAAAGTAGTTTATTAAACTGCTCTATCTAATAGCTTTGAGTGCCATAGGCTACTTTAAGAAAGTAACTGAAGAGATTTGATGTAAATCTGTATATCCTACAGTGTTGTGCCAATGGAAAATAACTTCCTAATTATATTTGTCAGTCAGTAAAGCAAGTGTGAGAGCTGCATTCAAATGACCAGGATGCCTCTGCCTGGGCTCCACAGGGGATGCTAATGTAAGCATCGAGCTTTCTTTAAAATGCAACTCAGTCTCGAGTAGAGCGTACACAAACATGAACATATACCTGATGAGGTGAGCCCTGTCATTCAAATGCATCCGAACCAATCAGCATGTGACAGGATTACCGACTCTGCCCTTGCAAAGTCAGGCCCTCTGTGTCTGAGGCAGCTTTAGAGAAACACACATTTCTTTCAGTTGTTATTGGATTCTGAAAGACAGCTCATACATATTCATTATATGTCTGCATAAAAGTGTTTTTCTTTCATAACAGCCTTAAATGAGATTGTCTTAAACCTTCTTCACATTGCAATTTAGATTTGTAGGTTGCATGCCTATTGGATATTTCCTAGACTGGATTGCTTCTTTTATTTTTAAGAACAGGACTAAATGTTGTTGTTTTTCATTCAGAATCTCAGACATAAATCATTGAACATGGCTTGCAGTAATGTACATACCTGTAATACTACAAGCATTTTTGTCGAAAACATTACCTGTTTCATTAACAAATAAAAAGTAATGTAATTTTAATGTTATCAATTGCACACGTACAAATCTCATTTCATATGACTCTTTGTTGTCACTGGTGATGATGGAAGAAAGGGGACATTATCAAGTTATGGCCACTGAAGGCTAAATATCTTATTTCTAACAAAATACTGTATCTGCTAAATGTAGAAGTGACAGTTATATTCATGTGTTATGTGTGCTGCCAGCTGAAAGTCGGACAGCACAATATTACTGAGATTAGTTGTTGGACAGAGACCAAATTAAAAAAGATTTCTGATTTTGTTGATCATTAAAGATAATAATAGCCCTTGAGAATACATTTTCTGGCAAAGCCCAGGGCTGGTATTAATTTGAAGACAATTTTACTTTGAATGTGCTGTAATGGCTGTCTCAAAACAATACTATAAAGAGTGTAGCTGATGCACTCTCTGTGTTTTGTTTGCTTGTATGTTTGTAAGGCTTGATAAATGGCTATTTCATGACATCCCAATATCTACAAAGCCAGGGACTTGCCTGTAAGAAGGATGGCATTCAGTAGACCTTAGGCTCAGCTAAACCTTTTTTCTATTTGAAAATGTGATTTTGAAATCCATTCTCTATTTTAGTATATCAAGTGTCAACTCTGGACAAAGACCAAATCCAATTTAAGTTCAGAGTGTCTAGTAAGACAATGAATAAAACTTAAGTTGCCAGTAAAATAAAACAAATCACAGTTTGGCGCATAACTTGATAACGCCAGTCATTCTTTTAAAAGCAAAGATAATCCAATGGAAGCCTAGGTGGGCTAAGAGGCCTCTTTGCAGCAGAGCTTCTCTGTTTTTGGCTGATAGAGAGACAGAGTGACAAGGATTACTGCCATCCAAACACCTGGCCTCTCATTGTGGGAAGAGAAGCTATAAATCAGCTGAGGCCCCCATTTTCTCTGCTCTCTTGTTTTCATCCCTGTCTTATACACCCATTCTGCTTAGATTGGTGTATTGAGTTTGCACTTGTATTGAACCTGTTAAGTATGGACTTGAACTCAGGAGTGTGTGTGTTTCGTGTTCTTTTGTTGTGGACCTACCAGATGCTCAGAGATATTAGTAGAAATACAAGTGTACACATTGTATATCAACAAATGTAAATATAGAGTTGTTTGATTAACAAACATTTAGAGAGCTATCTTGATTGTTTCATTGGTTTATGATTTTAACATACTTTTTGTTTTTGTACTATTGATGCATTTCTTTATTTATTATAAATACAATTAAATAAATACAAGAATACTCCCCTGCCCAGTTAGTGTCAGTTCAGTGCATCTGCAGAGCAGCGGCCCCACAGTGAACTCCTATCAGCGAACATTACTCTCATGTTTTATCTTTAAGAGTCGTGTTTTAATGCCCTTGTTCATCTTGTGTGACAAGAAAAAATCAAATTTCGATAGAGTACAGTTAAATCCTCTGCACAAAAGACCAAGATTGGCAACTAACTGAATTGTGGGTCATTGGGTCATACTTAAATATGATATTTTAGCTAATAAGAATACAGCAGCTTAGTTATAGATTTAAGATGGGTTGATTTGGCAACATTAGCAAGATGAGACAGAGCTGATGTGTAAGAACTTTGGGAAAGAATGGTTGTGGTATCTTCAGATATTTTAGAAAGGCGTTTATATGCTGAATGATGTTTGATTATTTAGTCTCAATGAAGGAATATATGATAAATCCTACACAGCCCTAAGCACACACAGAAAGTCCTTTTGACTGGACTAACGCAGAAGCTATGGGAATATCTGCTCTAGGAAACAGAGGACTGTCGTAATGATACACGTGTTGTGATGATTATTCGGTTGAAGAATCCAATTCATATGAAGCTTGTTCATGGTTGTAAAAACAGCCTTGGTTATTCAACATATAGCCTAGATATTCAGTTGTGAAAAATATGTAAATAATTTGCACCATATTAACATAGTAGTGTCTTTGGCAGCAACCTGAAGGTTTCTGTCATAGCTTTTGAAACCATCTGTGGAAAATATTCCAGAATTTCTGTTCAAAAACATTTTTAGTTTCTCTAATTTAAAATCATCATATTTTACATTACATTACATGTTACTTGTTAGACGCTTTTATCCAAAGCGACTTACATACTGTGGGCAATCCCCACAGGAGCAATTTGGGGTGAAGTGTCTTGCCCAGGGACACAACGACATGCTGACTGCAGTGGGGTATATATTTGCTTGTTTTCAACCCAAATATTAGCCTAAATCCACACTACAGTTGGATGTAATTGATAGACATTTCACATTGATCATTTACAGGTAGAGAACCCATCTCTCTTCTCTGTATAGGTGCTCTTTTTTTCGTATTTTAAAATAGCACCTTTTTCTGTTATGTTTGCTACCCTCGTTTCAGGAATCTGAATAGCGGAAAGGTGAAGCATAATGAATGCAGCGTGGGACTGATGAGAATCAACCCAAGCTTTGTAGCCAGAGACTCTGAAGGACTGAATCACTCTAATGGGAAGTGCCCTTTAATGAGAAGTGCTAGTGATCGTAGGTGGTGGTATTAAGAAAAGCAAAGGAGGATTGAAGAGTCAGGGGTCACCCCCGCTCACCTCTTGCGCTTTGTTCTCCATTAACACAGAGGCATACAGTGTTCTCTTCAACATCAAAGAGGAGACTCATTTGCTGTCTCTTTCACAAGACCTGGGGAAACAGAGATGCTGAAGAGGTGCATGCTCATGTTTTTGTGAGGATCTGAATTGGAGAGTGAGGGGATGCTGCTATCGAGGGATAACGTGTGTTTTCTGTTGCTAAGGAACTGTCTGGTAGCCATCAGAATAGACAGAAGCAGGGAGAAAGATCAACAATCTTTACAAAAGGATTCTTAAATATCTTTCCAAAGGAAACCAGTGGAACATGAAAGAACAGAGTGATAATGTATACTCTTTTGATTTGAGTGTAATTTGACCACATTAGGATAGGCAATGAATACAATATGTAAAACAATGACAATATACTCACTTGGAACATGAATACTATCACAGATTAATAATTCCATCAATAACTAAATAGGAGTAAAATATGATATATGTTATATATACATATATTCAAATTAATCTCCAATTTTCTTTTTAAATGTTCAATCTTTTTGAAGCTTTTCATTGTTATTATTCTATGTATATGTGTTAGCACATGGTCCCTATTTAACATGTTGTAAGTGATGAATGCCAATATAGCACATTTTAGTGAACAGTGTGTGTGTGTGATGTTCACTAAGGCTACTACAGCCATACAATATAATACATTTAGCAAAAATGTAGAGATTTTAAAGAATTCATAATTTAATTCATAAAATGGCTATTATGCAGCATGTGATCTGCAAATAGACCAAATATAAAGGGTCCCCCTAATATTTTCACATTTCGGCTGGATTACGTTTATCATAAACATTCCTTCTGGTGGGAATGTTGGATGTGTCTCATTCTGCTCATAGTGCCACATGGTTTCATTTTGAAGAGGAAGAAGGAAGAGCAACACAAGAACAATCACTGAAAAAAGTGATAATATTCCAACCAGAGATAACTCAAAGTTGAATCTCTCCTTTTAGAAATGAGGACCTGGACTACATTTGTGTCAATATGAAGGTAAACCATTTTAGTTTGTCTGTTTTTGACGCAACCTTGCTTTGTGCTGTGGAATTCCCACCCTGCTTCTAAACATCTATTGCTACCCTTAACAGTGCTGTTCCGAGCATGATAACAGGTTGTAACAATTCAAGGAGCGAACAGCTGCAGAGGACCCAGAAAACCCCAGTTGGATTTTTTCTTTTTTAAATTGCGACTCAGAATAATAGTCTTTTAGAACTCAAAGCTTTGTTGAAGTGTAAGTGCAAATGCTTATGTGAGAGCCTTTGTTGATGCTTCAATGTTTATAATAAGGGGTTACACCTTAAGAACTAAATGTAGGTATTACAGCTCTGGGCCATTTAAGAAAGCACAAATCCTCCTTTTCTATGTTGTCTTCCTACAAGTTTCATTCTTCCTCTCCAGAGCAATTTTAATTAACAGCTTACCTTATTCATTTCCTCCTATTAATATTCATCATGACTCCGAGCTTAATAGAACAGACAGAGAACTGAAAATAAAATGAATGAATGAATGAGTGCTTATGTTTTCAAGGTGTTAACATTTTCCAAAAATGTTGGATATATTTGAAACTGTGCTCAACACGAGAGGGCTCTGCAATAGTATTATGAAATAGCCTAAACTGAAAACTATAAACCTTGAGGACTAACAAACATGTTGAATGTGTTTTCCGCCTCAGAACATTTGCCAAGCAGATTTGTCCGAAAAGGTTTGAAACCTCAATTGTTCACATCCACTTTTCTTGTTCTTTTCTTCTTCCCTGCCTTAGCTGGTGCATCACTGAACATTTATGTGTGTCCTTGTGTGTCTTTGTTAGAACACTTGAAAAGGGAACCCACATATAAAAACATTGCTCTATGGCTAGCTTAAAGTAAAAAGACAAAATAAGTTGGAATCGTATCAGATGTTGTATAATTATTATCATAATGAGTGAAACACTTTTCAACCATTTGGACAGCTAACACTTGATGACTTAATTTAGTAATAAGACCCCATACAAAAATAAATAAATGTGTGCAAGAGAGGTGAACTCAAGATCCAAAAACTAGGAAACAGTGGGTTTTCTCTGATTGGCCATAGGTCAAGTCAAACATTGTATGCTATTGGCTGAAACCTCCAGCTGGTGTGGGCAGCAAAGAGAGAGGGATAGCACTGTAGCTGCTCCCAGCCGTAAGATCAGCACCATGGAGAGTGCTACAGCGAACAGTCTTGACATGATGTTGCCGTACACCAAATGGAAAGCTGTAAACCAGATGTATTCATAACCAGATCAATTCATACAACTTAATGACATTACATTGGCTAATACTGACTTGTTTTAATGCACTTGGAGCTACTTCAAAGGCGCTGGTTGTTGAAAAAACATATTTGAAGGTTGTTTTTGAAGGTTGTTTTTGTTCTAATTCAGAAAAGAACGGTGATTTATTCCTTCTGCTTCATGTTGATGTATGGCAGGCGAAACGAAAAGAAGGATAAAGACATGAGCTATAATGGATTTTCAGCTGATACTACACCAGTCCAATAAAAAATGTCTTTGGAATTGACATTAAATACAAAAATAAAATCTTGAATTGCAACCCATACTCTAACAAACACTACTTAAATGATTTAAAAAGAAAAGGAGAAACTGTTGTTTACTACTAATTCAATATTATTTTGTGTTTTTAGCCTTACACATTTTATTGGATGTTAACTATGTTTGATAGATATACTTCTTATAGACTCTCTCTTTCTTTCTTTTAGTGTTCAAACTGCCTCTACATGTGTCGATAATATGACCCCAAAAGATATCACGTTGTGATTTGATGCCTCCTTCTTCCTTGTGTCCTAGCAGAAGACTACAATTACACACAGTGTCCACAAATTACTATGTTTACTCATGCCTTAAGCTTGCCTTCACAACAGGTAGAGCACTGAGGGTGGAAACAGGGGAGACCAAAAGAGAGATAACAGAGAAAAAGACAAATCTACAGCAAACATGTGTATCCCGGTACATTTGATGACTGAAGATCTTATTGCTTTGATAATAACTGTTACTTAATTGGGTTTTTAAATAAAGGCCAATTTCATGTGAATTACAAATCCAACTCATCTGTACCAGTGATTACATTTGTTGAATATATTTAATACGTCTCAAAACACATCTCTTCACACTCGCATATCCACCCTGATCATTATCCATCACACATCCTCTGTTTTATTTATTTAATTTATGTATTTACTGCATTGTCTTGTTTATGTGTCTTATGCTGATGTTATGTATTGTGTATCTTGTTTTTTATGTGTTTGTACGGCGACCTTGAGAGCCTTGAAAGGCGCCTATATAAAATAAATGAATGATTATTATTATTTATATAATAACAGTGAAACCTTTACTCCTACTGACTTTACAGTATTGATGGTTTTGTAATGCATTATCAGCCTCTCAGATAATTGATATCTTTCTGGATCCTCCTCTGCTTCTCATCTTGCAGTAACACTATGTTTATTTTCATTTTGTATGTTATAAAAGTAAAGACGGATACATAAAGAAACACAAATGGTGTCATCATACGTGACCATGATGCAGCAGAAAATATATTTAGTGTATGCCAATGCATCACCACCTTCAATAACTAGCTACAATGATACACATGCATGGAGTATTATGGCACTTTGTGTCCTTATTAAAGTAGATGTTTTAGTTGAGTATAGGTACAGTAGGTATCATTCATTATAAGCCCCATTAGTCAACCTTTTATTGATACAGAAGTCAGAAAGAGTCGGTTTACTAGTCTGCTAAACAAGTCAACTTTAGTCAGCCTTGTAGATAAACATAGTTACTTAGCATGCTATTTTGATTTATTAAGCAACATGACTAAGACCACCAACACTTACATCAACAATGCCTCAGAGGCCTGTATGACGAAACCGGATTTTCGCTTAGCGGGCTAACTTCAGGGAAAACTCTGGGTTTCCGGTCCTACGACGCTGGTTCTCTTTTTAGCGGGCTAGATCTCCATGGTAATTTATCCTGAACGGCTAGCCTGCTCCGGAGCAGGGGCCTATACTACGAATCAGGATTTTCGTTTAGCAAGCTAACTTCAGGGATTTCCGGTCCTACGAAGCTGGTTCACTTTTTAGCAGGCTAGATAACTTATTCTGAACGGCTAGCCTCCGGAGCAGGATAGGTTCCAGGATAAGAGATCAACTCAGTGAAAGCACCACCTGCTGACCAATCAGAGCTCAGCGTGCGGAGTTTAAAGCAATCAAGTCATAATACAGGAGAAAGGAAATACAGTTTAAACGGAAACGGAAAGACGGCCGGCCAAAATCACCGACTGTGTGAACGTGAAAATGAATAGAATATCACCTCCCATCTTCAGAGCAATCTGACTATTATAACATTAGCGTTAAGAAAGCTTAATTAAATATCTGCCACAACATAAGTAACCGGATCAAAGTAACATTACGTACAGTCCGCAGCACTGTGAGTGCAGACGTCGATGTGTCCCATTATCATTCATATCACATCATATCACATCATAATGTATCATATTTCCTTATTTGAGTCAGCTTCTTGAGCCGTATCTGGCCGTGCAACACTCACAGTGTCACATACTAGAAATATTATTTTAAGCAACACATTAAGTTGACGAAACACTCGAGTCAAATTTAATTAAAGTCAGATCCACTCGTGTCTTGGACGGGGCAGTGATATCATAAACCTGTTAATGTACGCATTCAAACACTTTTTCTTTTACCAGCTGTATTCACCTTGCAGGTGCAGCTATGTGGCTTTTATCCTGGATAAAGTGTTTAAGTCATGGATGTTTAAAGTTTAACTTCTTCATATTTGTCTAATATTATAGTTGACTTTTCATTCAGGAAGTATGACGCTGCGCTGTCTGTACGCGGCTTGTCCATGTTTGTGATTGGTCGATCGCTCCAAATACCACCCCTTTTATGTGAACGCGCACCTAACTAGATAGGACACGGCTGGCTTGAGCGATCGAGTTGATAGCCAGCGTCGTAGGACAGTTTAGCGAGAGCGGGTTTGTTTTGGATTAGGCCAACCGGCTAACTCAAACATATCCAGGTTATGTTGAACCGGCTTCGTCGTACAGGCCTCAGGTCTACAGTATGTAAGAAGGAAATATGTGTCATAAAGGCCTTTTTAATATTCCTCTGGAAAAATGGAAGGCAGCTGTGACGCCGTGCCAACTTTACCGCAAATATAAGAGCCACAAAAGTGTCAGGATAATCTCATTTATTTCCCCAAAAATTCATTAGAGTTCCAATTAGGTTTTACAAACAATTAATTTGGAGTTACTGGCCTGATGACAACAATTGTAGTTTCATTATAAATCAAATATTAACAGAATTATAGAATTAAAGGTTGTAGTTTTTTTTGCTTTTGCTGTATGGTCCTGCTGCAGTTGGAATAAAATATACTGTGAAGATACAGATCATTTCTCACTAAAATAGTAGTTAATCCAAGTCACACAAAACTACTGTTGAAGCACTGGGATGCTAATTCAATGTAATCTGATCAGCAATATTTACCTGATATCCTGATTGATATAAGAAACAATGGCTTGCTGACACATTTCACCTTCAAAGTTATAGCTATATTGTTAAATAATCTATATTAAGGAACATGTAGCATCATACCTTTACATTTCATTATACATACCACAAATTCAAATCTCTCATTCTGACAGACTGTAATGAATGTACGTGTAATCATAACAACTCCCTGACCAACTTTCCTAAAGACATAAATAGGCAAAAAATATTCTTGCAATTTAAACTTCACATAATTTAGGTATGACATCAGATGTTCTACATGTATTAACAGGTAGACTTTATATAATTAAAAGGGGATCCTCCAAAATCAAACAGGAGTGAGACAGTGATTTAACATTAGCCGTTCAATATGTACCTTCTATGGACCAGATAGATGGTAGACACACAGAAAAACAACCAATTATAAACAAAGAAAGATAAAAGCTGCACAGAAGGAAACTGGAACTCTTTGACTTCCATTTTAGACATGCAACATACAGTTTATCCACACCATTATAACTGCTACAAATCAGAAAATCCCTCAAATCACATGTTGAGAAATCAGTGTAATGCGTGCAGAATGGCTGGCTATGTGCATTGACGTCTTTGATTTAGATGGTTTGGAGAGGGGATCGTGACTTTCATAAGCAAGGCTTATTAGCAGTCTCTAAATGCTCTGCAAATGGGCTGATCTATTATATACAGCATGAAGCACTGGCGCTTTCAAACAGGTAAAGGGGGATTTGAAAAAGGACACATTTGGAGATAATTACAGGAACATGCTGGAAGGGAATTCATAATTTACTTGACATTCAGAATTCTTTATTTTCTGGTTAATTAGCTCTGGTTTGAGATTTCTCATAATCAGAACACTTGATCTGCAAGGCATGACGACAGTGTGTCAGTATATACAATTTACTGAATTTCCCAGGAATTAAACACAAAGATAGATAGAGAGATAGATAGAAAGACAGACAGACAGACGGACGGACGGACGGACGGACGGACGGACGGACGGACATACATACATACATACATACATACATACATACATACATACATACATACATACATACATACATACATACATACATACATACATACATACATACATACATACATACACACATACATACATACACACACACATACATACAAACATACATGCTTTGCTAATTTTAAACAAAAATATTCACAAAATCAATTTGAAATCCAGTTATTGACAAAAGGCTCCTCTGAACACCACTAGATGGTGCTAATGTGTTTCCCACCCCATTCCCATCAGCAGATGGATGTTCTTTTTCAATGCTTGACATTTTGAAGGTTAAACACATACATAAATATGTTTGTTTAAAAAGTCTAAGATGAATTTCCTATGCGGTACAAAATTAACAGAAAGAGTTTGGCAGAGTCAGAGCTTACTGTGATCTGTATGTGTCTTCTGTTACCACAGAAGGAGGGAGAAAAAAAGAGCATGTGGTTGCCATGGACAACCAGACATTAAAGTGTGGAGAGTACTTTTTCCCCTTTACAATTGATGAGGACTGTGGGGATGCAAAACAAACTGGAAAATGGATAATGGAAACTGTGTAAATCGAATACAACATATCACTGTAAGTAAGCTATTACTTCTCAGCCAATTCATCGTATGTGAGTGCAAAGCAGCTTTGGCTCTAACAAATACCACACCGTAAATAACTCTCATGCTTGTGGGGAAATGTGCTGAATGTAAGTGCCATAGACCGTGTTATTTTGCATGTGAAACATCATTGTAAGTAACACCTGTAGGCACTTCATGGTGTCAAATGGTTGTCTCCTGCTGATGTGTACATCTACTGATGATGAACACCACCCATATGCATACTTCAAGGCCTTGATAGTTTACAAAGACTTGCAGCAGCTCTGAGGGAATCAGGTGCTGCACTCTCACTTCAGCATGTTGCACATCTAAGCGCAGGCACCGCACCGCTCTATGGGGATGTGGTAGGAGTCTTTGTCTTTCTTTCTACCCCTTTGATATCTCCTGGTGGGAAGGTGGGGCTGGGTACAGGGGGAAGGCATTTGCAAGTGAAAGAGAAAAGAATATGAGAGAGCGAAGTAGACAGGCAGGTGGTAGTTGGGATCATTTCTCCGTTGATGGTAAGCAAAACATTTACCTTCTGTTTCGCCTGTGTTTCCAAGAATCATGGAGTATTAATATACTGCACTGTGAAAAACAAACAGTAGAGGGTAACATCATGCATGAAAAAAAGATAATCTCTCGCATTTCCCTGTTGCTGTAATGTTTTTTTAAAGACATAACACTGTGCCAGTGGCACCACATGATGCACCTTGAGACTTTGGAATAGCATCTGACGACGATCCCTGTATGTCCTGTGTCATATTGTTAACTCTCTTTTTAACTTTAATTTACAGTATTCCATTGGGTACATTTTAATGATGTTGGGCATGTATTGCACATCATGGAATATATGATATCTATTTCAAGCTGCTACTTATTTTATATTACTTTTATTTTGACAATGGATGAAATAACTGTTGGTACAGGTGAAAAGCTCTGATAGACCAAGGATGGCAGATAGTCTGTAAAAAAAAAAAAGGGTTTACTGTAGCGGCTTAAGAGGCAGAAAGTTCCCCAAGGAGTTGGGGCTGACCAAAACGAGATCAAGAAGGAGAGAGAAAGTTCGACTTACAATTATCTGATGGCCAGAAACACATCTACATCTTCTCAATTGGCGGCCACTCCATTCTCGGTGGCGTTTGGTCAGGCGAGTCTACTGATCGTCTCAAAGTCCACTGGCTACCTTCTCCATTGTTGATGGGTATATCTCTGTTCAGAGGCTATGTATTCTCCACTAATAATTTATTTGAGGTGCTGAAAAAAAGAGTTTCCTAATGATTACCTTAGTCTTTTAAACTTGGAACATAATGGTTTATACTTTGAGTGAACTGATAATTAATTTAGCTGCTGTATACATAATGGACTTCCTCCTGATTCCTCTTGAGAGCCTGCGAGTTTGATGTATTGAAGGAACCAAGCTGAGTCACTCTAGATTCATCTCCATACATGTTCCCTTAGAAAAAAATGAAGATGTCTAAAAATGTTCCCCACGACTGGAAAGACGATCCCCGTCGTACCACACTGCAGTGTCACTCCCGTCACCTTTAATGGGTGGGGGATGGTTACTCTGTGTGGGTGTCTGTCTGTCTGTGTGTCTTCCCCCTGACATACAAGCTGACCAAAGTGACTGTGGACCAGATGGACCCTGATGTGGATGGCTTGATCAAGTGGAGCGTTATCAGACCACCCACTCTGGCTGACATAAGCTGTGAGGGCTAAGCGTATTAGGAAGCAGGGGGTCCACGGGGACTATCGAGACACTTCGGAGTAATAAACTCATCAGGGGAGAGACAGATACACCTGTTCGCTACAGGGTGACTGAGACAGAGGGCACAGAGAGTGAAGGAGACGAGGAAGATAGAAGGATGAATGGTTGGTAAAGGGCACAGACAGAAAGAAGGAGATAGCTGTTGAATAAGGGGGGAAATAAAGGCGAAGAGACAGGGACGCACAGCTGCAGAGGGTTGACCATCCCTAGAGTCACAATTGCCTCAGACAAGACAAACTGAAGTAGTTGAGTCCAATACAAAGAAAACACCAAGGGGAGATATCAAATCCTGTTTTTAAATCCCCAATCTCTTCAAATCAAAATGACAATGTTACTCAGAAGTGTTGTTGAGTGAAATAGAACAATTAAGAGTTCATCTTGGGATTCTTTCAAGATTAGTTGTTTGATATCAGGCATGATTGTGAGAGTTATTATATTCAATTCTCTATCTAAAAAAAGACCTTGAGATATTTTGTGAAAATATGAGACAAGTGAAGGGCTTTCAAAATGCAAATTTGAAGTGGTGTTATAGTGCTAGCCTTGACAGACATAGGCAGCTAACACAGACAGGCAGCCATGTGGAGAAAAAGAGCTAACATTACAAAGTTCAGATACAATTAAATAAGATGTAAAAATGAGAGGGAAGCAAATCCACACCCTCCACATACAGTAAGCCTGATGCAAGACAAATATAGACACTCTACTAGGTCACCTATATAAAATTGGTTGGTAATTTCACAATCCTATAACACTTGTTCTTTTTGAATTTCCAGAAATAATGCAGGGACCCATATGATTCTATCTCATCTGTAGAAAATTACTTTGACCTATTTTCATGTATTGTAGACACTGTTCTTATGTCTGCTTTTGATCATAGCAAAACAAATTGTTAAAACAAGAGAACATGTTTAGACATAATACATTAGACATTACTCTGTACATTAGTCAGTGCCATTCCAAATAAAAATACTAAATTAATCAATTTGAAAGAGCTTTATTATATAGATTATATGGGTGTGAAGTTAGAGTTGGTGGTTAGGTGGTGCTCTAAGCTTTAGAAAAAAATCACCAGTTTAGTAATTTGTTTCACTACAATTTATAAGTCAAGTTCTATAAACAACAGAGCATACACTTGTTTCAGTTGTGTTTGTGGTGTTGCATCACCTGCTTTATCACTCATGGGGCTTTCACAAGCAATTGAAGTAAGGCAAAACAAATCTGAATTAGTCGCCAATTTCATAATAAAGCTTTTATGCATGCATATTGGTCAATTAAGATGTCGATAATATCTCACTTAAGTGCACCTTAACATCCTTTTTCTATTACATATTCTTGGAATGCTTGCACCCCTGTGTTTACCTGAGCAGATGGTAGGTTCCAGATTGAGAAGATAATAAAAGTCATTGTCTGGAGGGATAAGGTGGCAGTTCACTTTGAGGCAGTGGGCTTCATTAGTATGTAATTTTAGCTCAACTTTTTCTTTGTAAACTCCTCGTCATTTCTGGAAATAAAAGACACCATTTTGCATGGAATCCCGCCCACACATGTTTCATTGTTCATCAGCAAGGTTTTCAGTGTCAAACATTATATTTCAGATGTTCTCAACATTTATTTTGTAGCTTTACCTTTCCAGTATGCTCTTCCTATAACACTCTTTTGTTGGTGTTTTCATCCAATGGTCCATCCTTATTCAATTTCTCAAACATTTTTGGAAATCAAGAACCTAATAATATGCATGACTCAAATGAATAAATAACATGACAGCTTTATTTAAGTGTGAAGTCTAGCAGGCATAGAAAATGGAATCCTATCCTTGTAATAACTGTTATAGAGCAATATTTGTTTCTCAGGGGGATTCGTGTGTCATTTACGTACAGTAAGCCCTTTATGTTGTCTAATAAACACTGCTGTGTGTTGCTTTAATGAATCTCTCTAATATCAATAAGCTATACAAAATCATCGCATGGAAAGATGTAAGTAAATGTTTCTAATACAAATTACTACCCAGCCTTATGTCTATCAAAGGCTTGTATAAAAAAGTGTTTTGAATCTTTATGAAATTATGTGAGTTGGTGTATCTTTGATGCTAAGCTAAAGGAGGCAGTTGGTCTCATCTCTTTGTCTCAGCACGATACTTGGCGAGGTTGGGGAGAAGAGAGGTAATTATTTGCACCTTAGGGTGAATGCACCGCTTACTAAAGGCATAACTTTGAGCATGTCTCTCATTACTGCACCTATTTCCTGTGTCCAGTCTGGCTGGCCAAATGGGGTGTGGCTCTTTTGGAGCACTAAAGGTGATGCTAATAAGGCTATAGAATATGATTACAATGAATCTATCTCATGTTCTTTCCAAGGAGAGTGTTATTCCACTAAGAGCATGTTGAGAGGATTAATGTATGCATCCGACTCATTGACTTCCTTCAGAGGGTCAGTGTATAGAACCAAAGGATGTCCAGAAATGTGCCTTTGAAAAATCCATCTGATGAGAATTCATCTCTGTCTTAAATCTATTTTTCTCTCACAGGATATCACATTTCACAATAATATCACAAAATAGTCATTTACAACTGTAGTTATCTGTGAACTCAGCCCTCTGCCTATTGAAGCCAAACACTGGCCACAATTCCACAGGAATGTGATGCGGCAGAATCAATTACACAGTCATCCTTTTTTTAGGAAATATTTCTTGGAATCTACAAACAGTGAACATTTGGTTGAACAACAGAAACAGTCACACTAACAGATGCAAGTTGTGTTTGACCATTAAACACATTCATCCTGTCCATTACTCTGTGAAATACGCATTCATTACCTGCAGCCCACGTAGAGATAAATTATAAAATCAACATATAGACATGTTTACACAAAGTGTACAAACACACACATACTATCTCTCACTACGCACAGGACAGGTTTTATCTCAACCTTTCTGAATAAACCATTGTTTTTCTTGAGGCTTGATGACAATGCTAAGCTGGGTCAGGGATTTAAGCTGCTCTGTTACAAAGACAGCATTAGAGCTGGAGAAAAACGAAATAAGGAGAGGCTGCATAGTGAACATATAGATAGATTCCACGGCTAAAACTGCAAACCATGACAGTGCTCATCAGTACTTACCTTTACATCTATCAAACACAGTGAAGCGGGTCAGACCGACCTTGGTGGCCCATCTGAGTGGATCAATGCATTTACATCTGACTTGACATTCTAACCAACCACCTGACCTGCTTGTTGTAATGGCAATTGGACCCTACTCAGCTTTCATGAATGTGGGCTAGAAACCTTCAATGGTGCCCACCTGTCACCAAAAAGCAGCCACACCCTTATGTATGCATTACTTTGAGCCTAATAAAATTGATACAGGTAAATTGTTAAAAATGTCAAAGTCATAGACAGGAAAATTAGCTTTGTAGGACAAACACGTTTTCTTTGTATTTGGCAGTAAAATGATATTGCTGCTGTAAAGTTAGACAGATACAAGCGTCAACAGTCTCTTATGGATTCTCAGAGATTACCCTGTAATGGGGTCATATGCTGGATGAACTAACTTTCAGGAAGGCGTGACATATGCAGGTCACCTGTGGGAACAAGCATTAATAAATAAAAACTTGCAGTCAGACTGCATTATACATGGGTGCTGTAACAAATGTAAAGTATAGAGGGCTTATGTCTTTGAACAATGAAGGAGACACATTCTTAAAAATGTCATCAGTGCTGCTCTCAGTGTTGATACTATCATAGGCAAAGAGTTCTCAAACTGTGTTGGGAAACAGCTTTTCTAACACTGTTCCAAAGAGAAGTGCTACTCTCCCCCTTACCAAATCCTGTGTATTAAAGGTAGGGTAGGTAATTCACTTCAGAAACACTTTTTGTTATATTCCATGGAATACTCTTAACATCCCGATAGCAATGAATAAATTAAATGCTTTGACAATAAATACATACAAAAATGTCATCTGTGGAAGCCGTGGCACTGTAAAAAGCACGACCAATCATCTGAGCCGGCCCGGGTCAGATAATTGGATGGCCTACCTGCCTGTCAGCCTTCCATCTCGTGCACAAACGTATCTCTTGCCCTCATTGGTCATGTGCGCGTTCGTGTGTGTTGGAGGAGGGGCTCTGTAAGGAAGTGTGAAGGAAGGAAACATTTTTTTTCGGCTGCGAACTTTCAAATTCTAGCGCACTCGAGCTGGTTTCTCCATTCTTACCTACCCTACCTTTAAGTGAGAACAGATTTTTTTGGTCTTCATTTTCTCTCCTGAAAGAGGTAGTAATGGATAAAAAGCTCATTCAGACTCCTCATGGTCTTTCTTCATGGCTCAAATTTCTTCTAAAAGTGTAACACATTTGTATTGCTCAAGGGGAAGAAGAAGTGAAATCAGAGAGTGTAGGAAAAGGAAAAAATAAAAATTCTAAAATGGGTTAAATGGCGTAGTCAGGACGAGGCCTTCTCTCTCTTATTACCACTTGAAGAAAGGCCATTGCCATTAGATTGAAATTTAATTTAGGAAATAGTGTTTTAATGCAGCTGTTCACCAGAAGCCCATTCCAAATACACTTTCTGTCAGTGTGTTTCCTGAGGGCCATTTAATTGGGCTAATGAAGAAAGCTGCTAATGGCTGGGTTTATCTCTGGAAATACTGTGACATTTCATCAAGGCAGGTGGTTTTGGAGGCATTGTTTAAACTCACTGTGTAGCATTGCATTGTTTACAACAACAGAAAATACCCTGTTATTTGGGGAAATTATGAAAAAAACATGTGTTGGCAATACTGAAGTCTTGAGTAAATCTGATGATTTCACTTCATTCAATAGAAGATTGGAATGTTTTGTCGTTATTATCCACATGCTGTTAATCATATTTTCAAAAAACATCTGTCTTGTTGCCGACTGAAGACTTCAGAGGAAGGTACACTCTGTGAACAAAATATGCATCACATTAAAAAAACACACACATGCACACGCAACAAATCACACATTACTGTATATGCAGAAAGAGACAGTGATGTGACATTTACCTTCATCGGTTATCAACATCTTGACATTAGTACATCAAACCTGCTGTTTAGTAATGAGCTTTGGTCGCCTCATGCCTAACGAATGATTCTGACACTTATGTCATTCCCTCCTGTCAGAGCGAAAGGTCAGTGGGAAAGTCAAAGAGGTTGAGATCCATGTTTATACATTGATCGACCACAAGATTACTCAACAAAGCTGACGTTGAAATAGCAATACCAAATGAAGGGTATGGTTGAATATGGACAAAACTGCAGCTTGTGACAACAGTCAAGGATAAAGCAACTACAAGTTATCAGGGCTGTGAAATGAAGGTTATATGGATATGTAATAACTTGTGATGTATTTTAAATGGTAAATCAAACCAATATAGTGGGCATGGAGCCTCAGTCACAATATGTCCATACAGAAAGATTGTAAGAAAGCTTTGATTACTCTCTGCACAATGATGCACTATTCATTAATTCACCATGACATAAGAAGAAAGAAAAGCTTAAAATCTGCAACTCTGAACAGCTAGAAATGAGTATCGTTGTCTTTTTTAGCTGAAAAAATAAATAAATAATCAATTAACTTATTACCAAAAAATACTTCAGTTTAAAGGTAGGGTAGGTAAGTTTGAGAAACCGGCTCGAGATACACTTTTTGTTATATTCCATGGAATGCTCTCAACTTCCCGATAGCAAAGAATATCTTAAAGGAGAGGTGTCATGCTTTTCCGGTTATTACCCGTCCCCTTGTGTGTTATGAAGGTTTTTATGCATGTAAACGGTGTGCAGAGTCAAAACCCTCAAAGTACACCCTGTAGCGAGTAAAACTCTAACACAGAAAATACCTCCCCAAAACGCCTCGTTGGAGATACGTCACTGCCCATTTGAGTCTTCCATTTCGTTCCGGGTACGGCATGATGTCAAGCGGTACCCGGAACGAAATGGACCAATCCCGAAGAGCCGTTACGTTACGTCCGCGGAGCCGTTACGTTAAGCCCCCGCTGATTGGTCCAAATTAACCGATCCACGGACTTCCTCACACACACACATCTGTGAGCAGGCAGCTCAGCTGATTTCTCCTCCCTGGCTGCAGGCTGATAACAGACAGTTGGGATCGCAGCAAAATTCTCTCTGCAGACCCATTCTCACAGCGTTTATCAACCTTTTTCTTACTCAATATCAAGCCACACTTATTGTTTTTACTTCGACTGTGACTTTGTGTGTGCTCAGGATGAGTTTGGCTGTGTTTCGCTATGTATCCTAAACAAGGAAACAACACCTCCACGGAGCTCAGCGCGATTCACAACGTCCCGACCAATCAGAGCACACTGTGCTCACAGGGAGGGTGGGGGCTGGAGCTATTGGAGCTACAACGAGCCGTTAAAGGCAGATAGTGAAATTCAGTGAATACAAGTAGTTTACAGAGATGCTGTATGAGAAACCAATGTGAGTTTGGAAAAATGCACAGTATAAATCTATTCTAGTAGACCTCAACAATGGAATTATGATCAGTGGAAATGGCCATGACACCTCTCCTTTAAGTGCTTTGACAAAAAATCCATAAAAAAATGTCATCTGTGGAAGCCGTAATACTGTAAAAAGCACGACCAATCATTTTAGCCGGCCCGGCTAAAATAACTGGATGGCCTACCTGCCTGTCAGCCTTCCATCTGTGCACAAACTTATCTCGTGCCCTCATTGGTCATGTGCGCATTCGTGTGTGTTGGAGGAGGGGCACAATAAGGAAGTGGCAGATTTTCTCCGGTTGTGTATTTTCAAATTCTAGCGATCTCGAGCCAGTTTCTCAAACTTACCCACCCTACCTTTAACTTCCATTGTTTGGAAATTACTATTTTATAAAAACCACTGCTGCTTCTAAGGGGGGCATACATAATCTGCATAATATCATAGGATTGTGCCATAGATACTCGAAAGAGGCACCCTAGCAGGTAATAAATACATTGTTACTATAACACTTTTACATTTGAGTTCAAACCAAGCGGCAAACTCTGGGGAAGAGCCGGGACGCCAATGCGGAAGTGCCACAAACTGCAGTTCATATATTGGCCGATAGGCGCTGACTGCAGAAAGGAGCAATTTCCATAGAGCCCCATGTTAAAATGCCCAATTTCACAGCCTAAAAAAACATGTTTCTACCTATGGATCCAATAAATATTATTATGAATATAGTTAGATTCCACCTTCATGATTATGGATCTGTGAGTGAATTGTTTTCTAACACGACCCTTTTATTTATATTAGGTCTTAAAGTTTTTGCATAAATTAGGGCGTGGTCACTTTGATGGACAGGTACGTGCCTCACTGTCAGCTAACAGCAATTTGTCCACTCTGCTAGGCTACAACGTTAGTTAGTTGTAGTTGCTGTACTTGACCCTTTAGCCGTGTTCGTGGTGATTGTGCCTTTTAGGGAATATTGTTACAAATACCAGACAATTGAAATGTAGTGCTGTGCGCTTGAATGTACTAACAGACCTTCCAAGAAGTCTACTCTCAGCTTTTTTCGGTGAGTAAAATGATAATATTATACATGTTAATCCCGTTAGCAGGTGTTTGTGTGCTTGTTAGTTTAGCTTGTTATGTAGCTTATTATGTAGCTTATTAGCCAGCTAAGGACGCAACCCTTTATACATGTGTATATATATATATATATACAGTTTAGTTTATGATTCAGCCTTTTATAGTATATGGCTGTGACGCCCATAATGCTAAACGGGAGCAAATGTTAAAAGGGGACCCAATTATCCCAGTGGTGGCCGCCGGAGTCCACGCCGGCCGAAGCTAACGGAGCCGCAGGGGGCTAGCTCGCTAGCGCGTCCCGGCGGCTCCGTTAGCTTCGGCCGGCGGCGGAGTCCGGCATTATAACTGGAGATCAAGGAATGCAGCGAAACGCAGACTTGGTTCGCCTGCAGCCCGCTGTAGTATTAGCTAAATAAATTATGTTGAACAAGGCTTATTAAGCTGAACATCGCCACAATTGTTCTGCTATGTATCGGTACTTATTTTTATTTGATTAACGTGTGAAGGACAAGCATTAAAAATAACAACAAATAGCTCATTATCTTGCAGATTGTCTCGTTTGATTATGAATGTAACGTTTATATAGTGGAACTACACTGTTTTATCAAAACCAAAGTGCCACGCAGTAACTTGGTATGCATGTATTTCAGCAGGAAATGTGCATTACCAAATTGGTATCAAATAAACAGTAACACAACAGCATTGGTAACACAACTTCCAAAGTTACAGTAAAATAAAAAGAACCCTGACTCGGACAATACACAATCCAACATGTTCAACAGAAGAGAATAAGTTATATTGTTTGTACACATGGTTCTTTACATATATATCTGTTTGTTTAAAGTTTCCAGGTGATGCAGACAGGATGGACCAGAGAGTGAGAGACAGAACTGGACTCCTCACAGCAGTGAACTTCAGCACAGGTACAAATACTCTTTTTTCATACTGTACAAAGAATCAAGAAAGATATTGGTTTAAATAAATGAAGTATTGACTTTAATACACTGATATACATTCCATTAAACAATACTAAATACTAGATCACCTACACATCAGTGAAGTTGAGGGTTTTTTCCATGCAAAGGGTTACATTTAGATGTTAACAAGCAATATGACTATCAGCTTTCTAATTTAAGGTATTGAAGGCAAAGCTATTAGTGACAACTGCTATTTATCTCTCAATATTGTCTGTAAAAAAACGTGGTAAAAGTTATGATTTCAGTGAGAGAACAGAGCAAGCTTCTACAGTTGCACTAAGTTTTGATAACAGTTAAATATTATTTTGATAATAAAATATATTTCAATGTTGATGAATTTCATACTGTTCATTCATAATCTGATTGTCTTTGTAGCTCACTGTTGAAATAAAATAAAACATTACAATTACAAAATAATTATATCTACAGCCCCTAAACACAAACACACCTCTTTCATAAATAACACACTTGTTCTGCAATAATATGTTTTATGTTTCCTGTAATTTTTGTTAGGAAAGGACATGCCTGAAAGACACGACTCAACATTTTCTCCTTCTCTGAGGGTCAAGAAGAACATCCAATAGGAAAATTAAAAGCTATTGTTATGAGATGTTAAGACCAGTACAGGACATTCACTAAGAAACTACTTTTATTGTGAAGTCAGCTGATCGAATGCACCTATTTCCACATCTACACTCCATCAGCTGATTAATTCTATTTGCCTCACTTTATGAGCTTCACAACATGTACCTTGTACCGCAGAGTTTGCAACGCAAATAAATGGGGCCAATCTTCAGTCGGATGTGAATGTGTAATCTAACATTTTCAGTAAGAATAATGGACAAAAGGAGTGCAAATACAAATTCAATTTATTGAAATCTGAACCAAAAGTTAATCAAACATGTTTTAAATAAAAAAGCACATATGGACAGAAGGTGTAAACCTATTAAATGTATAAGTAAACACATTTAGTCAAATAAAGTGACAGACTAGGCCTGATCAGGTGGTATCAGCTATGCATGGGCTCCTCCATCAGGCCTGGTCCTCCTCGCTGAGGAAAGACCCTCAGTCCTCTCCGGCCAAACCAACAGACAGGACGTCCATCACACGGAGGTTTCTCCCTGAAGTCTCTGCAGCTCTCTGGACACCACGCTGTCTCAATCCGTCCACACTGAATATGAGGGGAAAATGAAAATAATAAATGCTTTAGACAATAAGAAATATAAAGTTGACTGTTGAGTTGCTCAGTTTTTTTAGATTGTCAATACTATTACTGTATAACTAATATCCCAGGTTAAGAGGCACCTTCAAATAAAGATTGGTCTTTAAATACATTTTGTCTTTTGAATTGTTTGTCTAAAGTCAAGGATCTAGAACTGGTACTTATAGTTGTAATGATACAGTCTGGTTATAATGCTGTTTGGAGGAGGCCTCACAGGTAAGAGCACTAACTAGCTACCATCACATGCACCTTAGCTTAACTTAAATGTATTAAACGTATAATTAAGTGATAGCAAAATATAAATAACTAATGTCATGCAAACATATTAATATTTGCTTGATTCCAGTGTTGCATTTAGCACATTGCATACAAACGTTAAGGGATTTTAAGATTCTGAAGTATTATGCTAAAAACTCAATAACTTAGATTATTATTTATAGTTTTGCTGAATAGTTTCATGTCCGCTTACCTTAGAAACGTAAAATGTGACGGCAGTGTGCTGATGGGGAAGCATGTTAGCTTAGCTTCTTAGCTTGAGCTAGCTCTGTTACTTCCCAGCTGGAGGCAGAAGGTCCCGCCTCGGCTCCGCCTCTTTGCCCTTATTTGGAGCAGGATGTAGCAGGCGGGAGTTAGACTCAGACGTCACTGTCGAGCCGTTAGTGGCCGACTCCGCCTACTAAGGGCTTCTCGGCAACTCTGCAGAATCCTATGGGTGACGTCACGGACCCTACGTCCATTTATATATACAGTCTATGGTTCAAACACAAGTCTCTAAAGTAGGTTGCTGCATTATACCAAAAGCCATATGAAGAAATGATGTGTGGCACTTAAACTATTAAGTCAAGGTCATTATAAGAACATGTTTAAGAGTGCCTACATCTAATTAATACTCTTTTATTTTTGTTCCTATTTTATTAAAAAAACTCAACAGTTCATCTCTTCTCTCAAAACATTGAAATCAATTCCAAAATGAAACATAAAGAAGCAATACCGTAAATGGAATCAATTAAAATACTTGTATTAACACTAAATCCAAATCTTGCTGTCTGTTGATGATAAATGATCCAACTGACATTTCAAACCGCTGCATCCTGCCCTGTTAGTCCCTTGCAAAGCTGTCCAACGCACGGTTTCCTTTATTGTAAACAACAATGAAGTGTGAAATTTGAAAAAACACAGATGCACCACCGGTGAACTACGAGCCACCAATCATTTGTAGTCTGTACCCAGAGCGGCTTTTGAATCCCTCCTTCTCTTCCCACCTCTTCAAATTCATTGGCTGCCAGAGGAGTAGCGACAATGTTTAATGCACCATGCGGTGTCCGGACTTCAGTCAGTGAGAGGAAGCGTTCTATGTGCTTAGGGCTGTGTTACGTGCAGACAATACTAACTAACGATTGTGCGTATATATTAAAGAAAATCATCCGCTTTTCAGACAGCAACAGACAGACTTGTGGCAGAATGCGGGGCTGTCGCTGACCACCTCCTCAGCAGCTGTCTCTCTGTGTGGACTTTGAAGAGGACGGACAAGGACAAAATGCCACTACGGGAATCAGTCACGCAGCTCTGTTTCGGACGGGGGAAAAAACAATAATCGCCCTTTAAAAATCTGCTTTGGATCTACCTTACTATACATTTGGATTTTTTTCTCTCCCCATAGAGTTTTCTCTCCGAACAGTTGTTTTTCCTGAAGAACGGTGACTCACTGCGGGCAGAAGGCGAGTCGCTGCATCCTAATCAGACAGCGGAGAGGACTTCAGCTCATTGACATTACAGTCATACTTTTCTGGAGCACTTTTTTTTTTATTTCCACTGCGCTGCACTGTAGCCTGCGTGTGCAGCGGAGGCTTGTGGCTTTTCTCCCAGCACAGAGGAGGGAAAGAGGATACGGTCCTTTCGCTAACACGAAAGTGGTTAGAGAATGAAACTCTCCCTAAACCCTGCTGGAACTGACTGTTTTGGTTTTTACATTTATATTATTTGGACTATTACAGCACTTTTTTGGGTAAGTTTACGTTTGGTCTATAATGTGCTCCATGTAAATGCATGCAATTTCCCATTGAAAGCCCTGTCAGTTGTTCATTTCTAAATGGTTGTTATTTCACAACCATCCTTATGCATGCAGATGCAACAGCTTATTCCAAGGACCGTTGAATCTCACAGAGAGAGATAAAGAGAGAGACAGAGGGCATTAGTGGAGAGAATTACACGGCAGTGCTGAGATGTTGGCAGCTAATTTCCGAATTTTTATAAGGCTCATTGTAAATATCCGGATTATGCGGATTTGTTAATGCGTGTAAGAGGCTCATTTTATCCACACTTATTCAAATAGCCGCTACAATAGGCCATCTTCAGTTGTACGCCTGCAGGAGTATATTATTAAAGTTGTCCTTTTACAGTTTCATTCGGCTTTCTCATAATGTGCGAATGTGCAAACATTGCGCTAGTGTCAGGTCTTGCATTAGGATGAATTAAGAACTGTATTTTGTTTCTAATGATACATGTCGTAAATAAACAAGAAAGACAATCAGTATTTCCCTGTGTATGGGCTGCGCCGTGTCTTCCCAAGGTTAACTAATTGACAAGCTTTCCTATAATTGTGGAGATGAATTACACATGAGCCCTGTTTCATTTTAGCTCAGCGGTGGATGTGATTTCTAACTGGCAGAATTGCTGTTGTATTGTAGTCAGATTTTATTTGGCTGAATAATTGACACATATAACAAATGTTTTTTTTTCTGTTTTTCTTTTTAGGTTGTATGAAGAAACACTTACAATGACTATTTTGTTTGGAGACTGGATCGCGATTATTGCTCAGATGAGTCTGGGCGCTCAGCTGAATATAAATTAGGTGTTCAGCACCACAGATTGCTGGAAGAGGCAGAGGAAGAGAGAGACATAGCAAAGACAATCCACAAAGACATATGCCAAGGCCTCACATGATGAACAGAACTCTTTTTTTGATCCTGAATAATAGAAACATCACATTTGAACAAAATATCAACAGGTCAAAGGAAGCATAGACACAAGACAGTTTATAGCTGCTTTTACGGAGTGGGGATGTATCTTTCTATTTTCTTTTTCCTCCTCCTATGGGCTCAAGCCCTGACATTGAAGAACTTAAATTACTCTGTCCCGGAGGAACAGGGTCCAGGGACAGTGATTGGGAACATAGCCAAAGATGCCAGACTCGGAATCGAACAGGTTGGGCCGGGACAGGGTAAGAAAGCCAACTTCAGGGTTCTTGAAAACTCAGCACCGCATCTCATCGACGTGGACCCTCAAAGCGGACTGCTGTACACAAAGCAGCGCATTGACAGGGAAACCTTGTGTAAGAGAAACCCCAAGTGCCAGCTCTCCATGGAGGTGTTTGCCAATGACAAGGAGATCTGCATGATCAAAATAGATATCCAGGACATTAACGACAACTCACCCGCTTTCCCCTCGGATCAGATTGATATTGAAATTTCTGAAAATGCAATGCCAGGGACACGTTTTCCCCTGACCAGCGCGCATGACCCAGATGCAGGGGAGAACGGCCTGAAAACCTATCAAATAACACGCGATGACTACAATCTATTTTCCTTAGAGGTAAAATCCCGTGGCGACGGGACTAAATTTCCAGAATTAGTTATTCAACGACCATTGGACCGCGAAGAACGAAGCCATCACACCCTCATTTTGTCAGCCACGGATGGGGGGGAATATCCTAGGTCAGGTAACATGCAGATAAATGTTAAAGTTATTGATTCCAATGATAACAGCCCTGTGTTTGATCAACCATCGTATATTGTGGAAATTCCTGAAAATTCTCCTCCTGGTAAAGTGCTGATCGATTTAAATGCCACTGATCCTGATGAGGGCAACAATGGACAAGTAGTCTATTCTTTTAGTGGCTATGCCCCAGAGAGAATCCGGGAGCTCTTTTCCATAGATTCAAGAACAGGGGTCATAAAGATTCAGGGCGAAATTGACTATGAAGAGAGCCCAGTCATTGAGATTGACGTCCAGGCAAAGGATCTAGGTCCCAATCCAATCCCAGGCCATTGTAAAGTCACAGTTAAAGTGCTTGACAGGAATGATAACTGGCCATCTATAGGCTTTGTGTCTGTGAGACAGGGAGCCATCAGTGAGGCAGCACCTCCAGCCACTGTCATTGCTCTGGTCCGTGTCACAGACAAGGACTCAGGCAGGAATGGGCAGCTTCAGTGCAGAGTGCTGGGTAATGTCCCTTTTAAACTTGAGGAGAACTATGATAACTTCTATACTGTAGTAACAGACAGGCCCTTGGACAGAGAGGCGCAGGATGAGTATAATGTCACCATTGTGGCCAAAGACAACGGCATTCCTCCTCTAAACTCCACAAAATCCTTCACTGTAAAGATTCTGGATGAGAATGACAATGTTCCTCGCTTTACGAAGTCAGTTTACCTTCTTCAAATACCCGAGAACAACATTCCTGGGGAGTACCTAGGTTCAGTTCTGGCGCATGACCCGGACCTTGGCCAGAATGGCACAGTATACTACAGCATAATGAACTCCAATGTGAGTGGGGGTGATGTCAACACCTATGTTAATGTGAATGCTGCTAATGGAGCCATCTATGCTGTGAGATCCTTTAACTATGAGCAAATCAAGTATTTTGACTTTAAGGTTCTTGCTAGAGATGCAGGATCCCCACACCTGGAGAGCAATGCTACAGTCCGCATCAGTGTTCTCGATGTCAATGACAACATCCCTGTCATTGTTCTGCCCCTACTTCTAAACGACACGGCTGAAATCCATGTGCCGCGTAATGTTGGTGTGGGCTACATTGTCACCACAGTAAGGGCCGTGGATAATGACTATGGTGAGAGCGGGAGGCTCACTTATGAGATCTCGGATGGCAATGAGGAGCACCTCTTTGAGATTGATCCAGTGACTGGGGAGGTTCGAACAGCCCACCCATTCTGGGACGATGTGAACCCCATTGTGGAGCTGATAATTCGAGTATCAGACCATGGCAAGCCGACCTTGACTGCTGCCGCCAGGCTCATCGTCAAGGCCTCTAACGGACGTCCCCCTGATGGATTGCCACGCACAAAGGACAATCAGAACTGGGACATGTCCCTGCCTCTTATTGTAACTCTAAGCATCATATCCATCATGCTTCTGGCTGCAATGGTGACCATAGCAATCAAGTGCAAGCGAGAAAACAAGGAGATCCGTACATATAATTGCCGCATTGCAGAGTACTCGCACCCTCAGCTGGGGAAAGGCAAGAAGAAGAAGATTAACAAGAACGACATCATGCTGGTGCAGAGCGAGGTGGAGGAGCGGGATGCCATGAATGTGATGAATGTGGTAAGCAGCCCTTCCTTGGCCACCTCTCCTATGTACTTTGACTACCAGACACGACTGCCACTCAGCTCACCAAGGTCAGAGGTCATGTACCTCAAGCCCACTGCCAATAACCTCAGCGTGCCCCAAGGCCACGTGGGATGCCACACCAGCTTCACAGGCCCAGTCACCAGCACTACAGATACACCTACTAACCGCATGTCCATCATACAGGTAAGGGAAATTGCACTCCTCTCCTTCACTGTTATGCCACAATTTTCACGTCACAACCCTCAGAAAGCTCCAATTTCCTATATCAACATTTGTCCCTTGTTTTGTAAAATCAAAATAAAGAGGGATAAGGACAGGCAGAGGCAGAGGCCCACGAGCATAGAGAAAACAAGGAAGGGAGGGGTGAGCATTAGAAGGATTAAACAGTCATTCCGGTGTTCTCATAGAACAGAGCCTGCGACATCGAAACAAATCAGTTGTGCCTGAAATATGTCACGCCAGGCTTTTGAAATCAGTTTTCATGTAGAAATGTTTCTTTAATCACTCAATCACTGTCGTTTCATTCCTGTGGAATAAAGAGTTTAGCCTGTTGCTGAGTTATAATCAGTTTTTTTTCAATTCCATTTGAAACTATATATTTATCCCACAGACACGTTAATGTCAAAATCCAATTACTATTATTATTTTTTGAATATACTCTATAACGTACTCTATTAATAAACTTGTACACACAGGTAGTCAATTCTATAATGGTCTACCACAACAGTAAATTCTCTCAAGCAGTGACAGATAGGCGTTCACGGTTTCATGCCGTTGTTTAACATCACATCAGTCATCAAATTCTATAGCACCTCATGGTTAAATATAGCGATTTTAATTCCTAGAGATTAACAGATTATACTTACTTTAATGGCTGCTTTGTAGGATTTTTTGCATTGGACTTGGGTGTATAAGCCTCTAACGTGATAAGTTCTCTGTCTCTTCAGCCTTAAGCCAATTAAAAGTCTGTCGTGTCAGACAAAGATTAGGGCCTGCTTAAGACAGTGGTGTGCAACACTAGGGACAATGGGCAGGTGTAGCAAAACGTTTTACTAACCCCTACCTATTGTTCAGATATTCAAAAAAGAAATGATCCTTGTGTAATTTAACAGAAATATTAAACATCCCTTACTGAATTTAATTTTATAATGTTCCGCGTATGGCATTATACTAATTGGCACGTTGAATGATTGACATTCCTCCCTTAAACCCTTTTGGACTGCAACTATTCATCTCTCTATTAGGCTCTCAGCTGTCTTTTCTCTCCCACTATTTGTGCTGGATGTGGATGTGACGAGGACTGTGATCAGATGTGACGTCTTCCCACCAGGGAGGAAGGCCACTGTCTGTTGTTCCCACTCTCAGTCTCAGCCCTGCTTCTATTATGGCCCAGCTGCATAGGGCAAGGGTCAGCACAAAGACCGTTAAGGCTTCCTAATCAAAAGAACAGAATAATTGCTGTTCCATTCTCTGATAAAAGTAGTGATGATGAATTAGACTGTCTGAGACTGTTGCATATCCTTTTTGTGCACTTACTTTTCTCCCACTTTCAAAGGGAAACAAATGTGTGGAAACAATGAATTCCTTAGTGTCTTGTTTACAGAGGGTCCCCTCAACGCATCAGACGTGCAGGGTGCTCTGTTGTATTATTCAACAGAAACCTGTGTAGAGGGAGATGGCCTGAGGCATTAAGTTTCTTCAGAATCTGTACAGAAGCGTATCACTTTCCTCCCTTCCTCCCCTGCTTCTGCCTTCTCACTCGGTTTGTGTGGACAGTAAGTAACCTGAGTCACAGGAGAGTGGCTATGGGAAAAATGTCAGGAAACAAAGACAGAATTCCCCTTCCATCGATCCCAAGGCCTCTCAGCCCATCTGTCACTAAGGTTGCCACGAGAGGAGAAGCTAAATAGGAAAAATAAATAAAGGCATGGATAAAACAGGAGAGTGTATTGCCTGCTCAGTCAGTTTCACAAGGGCACCTTAGTGCTACTGTCTTCATCCGTACCTAGTGGGGCTACTGTAGCTGCCTGCAACTCCCAGTCTTTCTCCACACTGCTGCTGGACTCTAATGATGTTTTATAGTGGTGCACTCGCAGACAGGCTGGGCTTGGTCTCTATGTGGTAGAGGGGAATAATATGAACATATCAGCAGAGCTCTGCTGGCCTTATCATTGTCACCACCGTGCCAGCACCCGGCCCAGTGGAAAGCTTCATTTCATTTCTAAAGAGAATTCCTTGGATAAGGAGATAGATGATACGTAATGATGCCTAATTCCGCTTAAGGCGTAGAAGGGAATTACTTAGTGTAGAATCAAGGTTAAAACCAATCTGCCTCAAAATTCTTCAATATGCAGGAAAAAGGGATTTCAGTAAATTGTTCCAAAGAGTGAGGCTGCGCCCACTCTCCCTTGAATACTTTAGAGTTACCAGCTGTGCCAGGCTGTGGCCCACTGACTTGTTTTATAAGTTTCTCTGCTGCTTCCTTCCCATCTTTTCAAGAAGCTGCACTCATTGTCAGCAAACATTCTAAGACTCCTGTGTCATTACTTTTAAATGGCCCATAATTTATCATATTGATTTGTTTTGAGTAGTAATTTGATTCACCATGAAACTATAATTAAACTGAATCCTGTCTCGGCAGGAGACCATCCGTGTTAATAAGGTGCAGGTGGTACAGAGGCAAAGAGTCTGAAAGGCTATAAAAGCTGCCTTTAGGTGGCGACATTCTGCCTTGTGTCGGGTAGCATTGAGATCAGGGTGTCAAGGAGAAAAGGGGCTCTAGTCTCTGCTGACTTGACACTGTTTCTTGTCATCTGGTAGTGAGGCTCTTGCTGCTTATAATGACAAAGATGTCATCAATTAATACCAACGCATGGAATATAAAATATATTTATTCTGTAATAGTATACATGACACTATTTTGTTACAAGTGCTTTATATAAAAATCTTTAAATGTACCATACAGAAACTGAATTCATCAACTGTAAAATATGCACACATTTTTTAGAAAAAGCTATGCTGGTTTCTCTTTTCTTCAATTCATACTAAACCAAGGTCTCAGAAAAGATTCTTTAAATGACTGGCAGCCATAAACGTATTGAATGAATTTTTTTTTTGAGTGCTAAAAAAAAGAAGTTAAGAGGTGTGACTGTGATCATTTAAATGGTGGGTAGGCAATATAGGAGATAAAATGTTCACTCCTTTGATCTGTTTACGTTGAGCTTGTGCATGCCAACAATTTAGCTAGAGCAGATGTTGAAAATGGGTGCTTCCAGGAATGGTCTTACTCTGTATAATTTAGGTAGATTGTGTGTGTGTGTGTGTGTGTTTGTATATGTGTGTGTGGGTGGCTGTGTGTGTGTGTGTGTGGGGGGGGGGGTATAACGTCATTGTGTATTCCCGGCATGTGATTTAAGCCTTTAGCTGGCAGGCGCCGTGACAGAGCCCCTCTCTTTTATGAGCAGGACAATCTTGCATTTGTCCGAACCTTGAAACACCCTTCCTCCAAGAAACACACACACACAAACCCACACACACACACACTCATGCACATAAACACACAGATGCACATGTAACCAGGTTTGGGCTGCTTTTAAGGATTCTACTAAAAAAGTCTTATCAAAGCCTCCGCTATATATTGTATTGAAATTGCTCCCACACTTCAGTGGCCACTGAGGCAATGAATAGAAAAGCGCTCTTTATTTTGTTTCTCCCCCTCTCCCTTCATCTTTAGATAACTGCTTTCCTCTGAAGCTTTCTATGGAATGAGTTTGGTAAACCTGTATGTACTGAAGCCCTCTTGCTGACAGGATTGAGCAGCTCAGCAACTACTGTAGATGCAGTCAGTCTTAACACTCATTTACAGGAATGAGAGACAGTTTAAGAAGCTGTTTGTAATTTGTGTTATTTTGTCCCCCAGTTGATCTCTTCTCAGTCACAAGGCCAGATTTGTTTTATTTGGTCATGCCAGTACATTTAAAAAAAAAAAATTGGCTTGCCCGAGGGTGTATCTACATATTTCCACAAATAAACCTGCGGCTACTGTACATAACACTACATGCTGAAATTCTGAATTATTAATAGGACGTTTTATTTTTCTTCATCTCCCCCAAGCTCATATGATATATTCAACTGAGAGGAAGTGTATTTAGACCACAGAGTGTTGCTCTGGGGAAAGAACAGTAAATTATGTCTGTATCTACTACAGTACAGCTAAAATATAGAAATGTTGTCATTGAATGTTGTAATAGTTTATTAGCTGCCATTAGTTGTATTTCAGTTCGCAGAGAGGCTTGTGTTATTACAGAAGCATCAGAATGCCTTGAAGCTGTAGAAAAGAGTAACACACAGCAGAAAACTGCAGCTATATTTGCACCCTCTTTCATTAATAAGTCATAATGTTTAACAAATCAGAGGGAAGCAGAATATGTCACGATAAACATCAGAGGTCTCTGGCTACATATGTGTTAACATGAAGGGGGGCAACACAGAGTAAGTGTGAAACTACTAGTAACATTATGATTAAAATATAATTTGAGCATTTAATTTACCTCACTCTGTTTGCAATAAGTGGCAGCATGAGAGAAAGTGCAGATAAATCTTCATCTTCTCTTTCAACACCTATATAGTAATGCCATGTTTTAAGTTTTGAAAAGAAAAACTAAATTAATGAACAACACTAATGTCTCCATCTTTACCCTCACTTTTGATGTTTTCCCTGAACACTTTTTCCATGAAACGGACTAAGGATACAGATTCTTCAAAGTTTTACACAATTAGTTATTCATTTTCTTGTGAAAGTACACAAGAAAATGTGTTTCAGATCGACATAGCTGTGGTAGTAGTACATATTTTATTAATCGAAAAATTCCAAGTAACCCTGCTGAATAATTGAATAAAGGCCCCTGACGATGCCTACCACTAAAAACGGTTCCCCATGTAAGTTCTGACAAACTTAAGTCGATTAAAAACTGTAGAGATAGAGGGATGGATAGATGTTAGGCAACTGAAGACAACATATATGTATGCATTATATTGGTCTTATTGATCAGCCACTACAAATCCTTTCAACCAGCTGTTGTGAATTCATTTTGACACAGCACTTATCTGAGCTGCATCATTTCATCATTTTAACAGACCTCTCGACTTGGCAAAGCAGGGAAACAAAGGGTTTTTTATTTTTTCGAGTTTAGAGAAAGAGACAGGATATGAGAACATGAGTTGACCTCCGTGATAGCCAGATTGCCCGGACACATTAAACCAATTTACTTGGTTGAATAGGAAGCAGCCTATTGGAGATGACATGGGCACGATAATAAGACCGGATTGTCAGTGGACATTTGCTTTGGAGTAATAGTGCATTTGTGAGCGCATGAGTGTGTTTGTGATGGAGAGGAAGTGAACGATCAGAACTCGTCTGCCTAATTCAATGACACTGAACTTCTAAATATCATGTCACACTGTCATGTCTTTTGGTTAAGTTGCAAAGGTCATTATTTAGCTTGGTTTGATGTGGTCTACAGATCAGGTCCTATAAGACTTACCATATTATTTTTCTATTCTGCTACCGTGAGCCTTGTGACTTATGTTTTCTGCTATTCATTTGTGTTTGTTGTGTCTTTTTTTCCTATTTGACAGTGTGTCTTGTTTTCTTGACCCTGCCGATCCTGTGAGTGCCCATATTGCATTTCAAGTGAACGCCTACACAAGATGGATCAGTCCTTAACTGTAAGGTGTTTTCTTTTTGATATAAACTCCTCCGATACACGCTGTACTATAGAGGAAAAAGAAGAGAGTGACAAAACAGTCTGTGCATGCCCCCAGGAGATTTTAAAGCATTTACCTTGGTGCTGCTGGCATTGTGCTGAAACAACTCAAGCTCAAGGAACCTAGCATCAACAGAGGTCACAAAAACAAGAGAACAAAACATAACCTTCACAGTGGAAGAATCTAAGATTTAGCTGCCATGTCTATGTGCGTGTGTATGTACTTGCACTCACACTGATGCACCTGTGCTACCACCAGCTGTGCTCTGAAGCACAGGTCTTGCTGGTTCCCTCAGATTGGAATGGGCTTCCCTGTAGGGGCCGCCTGCCCCCTGAGGGCTCTTAGATCCCTCCTGGGGTCTCTAGACTTAGCATTTTGAGCAGGAAGCTGATGTAGCTGTAGCAGTAGATAGGTGTATATATATAGGAGTGACCCCATGGTAATGTGCGCTGAGATACACAGCGCACAGAGGGCTACATTGGCGTACATGGCACAGCAATGTATTCTTTGAACTTCTAGCAGCTGGGTCTTCTTGCTGTAAATCAAACACTTTCAAAGTCAAACAAAGTGGAACTGGCTCTGTTGTGTCTTGGCACCAGTCCAACGTGAGAGAGCTTTTATTTCTGCCACATCTTCCTTCACTGTGCCCCCCAGGCATGTAATGTAGAAACAACACGCAGCTCAAAGAATGAGTTATGTGAATCTGTTCTCACCTTCTATCTCATTAGTATAAGAGAAATGATTTATCCCTTGCTCCCTGAGAATCTCTCTCTCTTCGTCCTTGCCTTCTACAGTTCAGCACTTCTTCAGCTTCATCAGTAATGTGATTAATTGATTGGAGGGATATACCATGAATACCATCTCATTTACTCTAATTTCACCTAACTACATGTCAAAACAAGGCGTTATAGAACAGGCTTCTTCTTCCACATACAACCACTTCAGTTCATTGTCCCTTCTTATTCCAGAAATGACATTTGCATTGCAGTTTGAGAAATGGGTCCATACGAGATCTCACCGTCACTTCTGCCCCTGCTTATTCCTGCAGCACAGTTTGAAATCTGACTCCCATGTCTAAAGCCCTATGTGTTTCTCAAGAGAATTGACAGCCGCTGTGTTTTGTAGTGGCTGTTATGTGTTTGTGGCAACAGAGGTGAATGAGTCGGCACTCTTGGATGTTATTGCCTAAACAAAAAGGCCCACCAAGTGACGGGCATTGCGGGCACAAAACATTTGTCATCAAATGCTTTTACTGTGTCTGCTCTTCAGGGAAGCAGTGGCCATGTTGAGTGCTAATGCTGTATTGAAAATTGTATATTTGGCCGGTCTCATCTTTTTCTATTGCACTACACAGATGTACTCAATTGGCCCCTCACTGGGTTTATGTCTTGGAGAGAAATCTTTTTGGGGCCTTTAGCATTGAGATCAATTGCCGGTTTGCTCCGTTTCATATTGATTTTTCCTCTGTTGGTACTAAAATACTGTATTTCATTATCTATCGCTCTGAGCATTGTTTATTAAAAAAAAAAAAAGAATTGTGCTCGCTCTCTCTCTTCCTCTCTTCCCCCCGTTCCTGCTCTGACTCTCTTCCTTTTCGGATTCCCTTTCTTTCTCTCTGCTCTTGTCATCTTAGATAAGCCATGCAATTCCTCATGTTACTGACGACCCAAGCCAAATTCATAATGATGAGATTATCTTGTCAACAGTACAGAGTGTATATGTCTGCCATATTGATCTGAGCACAGTCTTAATAAATGAAGTACCACGATGGAAGCGTTGGCTCACTGATAACTCTGAACAGATCTTTCTATTTATACACTCTCAACACGGCTGGGATGACGAATGGAACCCATGTATTCTCCTCTTTTCCTCTTTCCTCCTCTCCTTTCCTATTAACAGATTGATGGGACAAAACAACCCCTCTCCCAACACACATTGTCTGAAATTGCGTCCTCTTTGAGGTCATGTTGACATGATGAGTCAATGTACTCCCAGTTGGAGAGACATGGGTGCAGCTGTGGGAAAAACCAATCAGATGGACTGCAGGGGAGGGAGAGCAGGGAAGAAGAAATTACTAGCGCTCTGGCCTGTGTGTTTTTTTTTTAAATTACTGAGGTTTGAAGGGGGATTTATCTGTGCATTTGAAGAGAAGGTCAGCTGGGTTTAGAGCTTGAGATTATGTGCGATTGTTTCTTCTGTGGGCTAGCTGATTAATGGTAAAGCTGGTCTGACAGATACTTAATGCACTATAGATGCACTTAAAAGAGAGCCAGAAGAACTGGCGTCCAACACTTTGACAACAGAGCATTATCCTAAAGCCTTTTCTGACAGTTTTTACCCAGGTGTATAGACAGTATACTTATTGTATTCCTCTTTCTTCTGGCCCATCCTTTGCTCAGATACCTCTGACCTGAAACATATACAGCAGATAGGTGACCTTGAAGTACAAATATGGTGTGTGTGTGTGTGTGTGTGTGTGTGTGTGTGTGTGTGTGTGTGTGTGTGTGTGTGTGTGTGTGTGTGTGTGTGTGTGTGTGTGTGGTGTGTGTGTGTGTGTGTGTGTGTGTGTGTGTGTGTGTGTGTGTGTGTGTGTGTGTGTGTGTGTGTGTGTGTGTGTGTGTGTGTGTGTGTGTGTGTGTGTGTGTGTGTGTGTGTGTGTGTGTGTGTGTGTGTGTGTGTGTGGTGTGTGTGTGTGTGTGTGTGTGTGTGTGTGTGTGTGTGGTGTGTGTGTGTGTGTGTGTGTGTGTGTGTGTGTGTGTGTGTGTGTGTGTGTGTGTGTGTGTGTGTGTGTGTGTGTGTGTGTGTGTGTGTGTGTGTGTGTGTGTGTGTGTGTGCAGACACACACAGAGAAGAAGAACCCAGGTGTGTGTGTGTTCACTAGTGCATGTATTGATATTAAACATGCTGTATGTGTGCATGCATTCTGCGTGTCTCTGTTTCGGTTCTTGGCATTAGGGAAATATCCAAAATCCTTTCATCCACGGAACAGTTATTTCTCCGTCCATTCAAATGGAATAATTGTGTCCTTTAATGTTTTCGTGCACCCTTAGTTTCTCTCTTGTTAATCTGCAAATAGACAACATCTTCTGGATTGTTTGTTTCAAAACAAAATTATAAAATGTGTCCTTTGATTTAATTTGATAAAAATACTGCATAAGAGGGCATACAAATATCAGTTTGAAAGCTTAATAAAGGTGTCTTTTTTTAACAAGTTAATGCCACACATTTTTACATTAAAAAGGCTGCAAACAGATATCCTGAATAATTTGCTTGCCTATTTGACTTTGGTTCAATTTACTTTTGAAATGCATTATGTAATGGTTGCCAGTGGACAATTTAATGTTAATTCTGAGGAAATCTCTAATTATTAGTATAAATTCCGCTGAAAAGAAGAAATATAGATCTTAAAGTGGACCTATCATGCTATATTTAAATGATATATTGTAGGGCCATACCTATATAAGGTATATTTATACGTTTCTGTTTTCAAAATACCAAACAGATCATGCATTTTAGCCATGCCTCATTTCGCTCTATGTGCTGTTTGCTGTCTACGGGTCTGATTCTGCTGACCACGCCCCCCTGCAGGAGAGGTGAGCCGTGCTCTGATCAGCTGCTGGGCTGTCAGAAGAGGGGGAGAAAAAGAGATCTCCGTCCTCCGTGTTTTATTATATAGAGTCGTTATTAATTTGTTTTAAAGCTCAATAAATAACAAAGAAGACCTTTGACCGGCACTTTTCTAATTTTGTCCGGAAGATTTCAACTTTAACGGACATCTTGACCGGCGAAAGTAACTGAAACTGAAACTCTGCCGCACGGTCCCCTCGTTCCTTGGAAGAGGCGGAGAAGTGGGTGTTTGTCATCTGCTGGTGGACTAACCGGAGAGAATTACAGCGCTTGCCTCGACGGGGAGGGATTGCATTGAGCAATCCCTCCCCGCAAGCGTTTGCAGCGGGAGCAAACGCTTGCCTCGGGGAGGGAGAAAAAAAGCCACAGCGGAGAATAAACAGAAGGGTAACCATGGTAACTATGGGCGGGAAGTCTTCTTCGCTGCTTTTGTGGCAGACTACAGCGCCACTTACAGGCCTGGCATATGTACTACAGCGTCTCCATCGCTTTCGAGCGGCAATGGCCGGCCGTGGCCCAACCCCACATTCCCCTGATAGGTGGAGAGTTGGCCCAATAGCCGTAGCGCCACCGTCCTGACGTCAGGACAGTGTTCAAATCTGGATCAGTTTTTATCAGATCCGTTGCAGCCCCTTTTTTAGAGATTTGGGTATGGAGGAAAATAGAGAGGGTTGTGTTTTCTGACACTTGATGAGTTCCCTGGAACACCGGGGACACATATTCATGTATAAAAGACGTACACAAGTGCATTTTGCATGATAGGTCCCCTTTAAAGGAAAATATATTTTACATTTTGGAAATATATTAACTTTCTTGCTGAGACTTAGATTTCTCCTTGATTAATACCATTGTCAAAATAACATGTTGCATATATATATCTCTTTCTTTTTTTATGGAAGCTATTGTTTTGAGCTGTGGTTATAGGCATTTTGCCCAATAGGTAGTTTGTTTAAATTCACACATGCATCTCTTGTCTGCACAGTACGACAGGTCTGTTAGCTCTGTAACAGCTTTGGACTTTTGGGCTGAGTTGGCTTCGGATTAATGAGGGTGAAGGGAGGTCAGTGCTGACTCAAGACTTCAGTTACCGGCAAAGCCATTGTAACATTTGATGAGCAAGTACTGCATGATTAGAAGCTTACAAACCAAGATCACATACTTGATTTTTTACCTCCTATTTACTGCTTTCTTCAGAGTTTCAACATGTAAACATGTAAAATCAAGTTAAGTCCTCTCTGACTCCAAATCCAATTTAATTTTCCCTAATATTTCCTTTATAAATAATCATAAGACTGGTCCCAGCAGTAAGATACCCACACCAGCTGGTTAAATGTGTCTACAAAAAACGTAGGTATGGAAAACAACACTGCTATTTCAAGAGAACCGACAAACTGCTCTATTGGGTTTTTTTTGTGTTAGAGTACATGCCAAAAGCCACATTTATCATTTACTCCTGGGGCTAAACTGCCACAGATGTAGATTGTGTTGATCGGAGAACAAACGTGCCTTCTTGTGTTGCGCTTCCTCTTCTGAGTAGAAAGGTTCCCTCTGAAATGGCAGCTGAGTCTTGCTGCTGAATTGTTGTCAGTGTTGTTTTATTTTCTTCTTTTTTTAATAATGCTATTAGAAACTGCAGACATACATACATAATATTGCAGAAGATAATAGCAAATTTACCCGGCCATGCATTACTGCATTTTATAGAATGGGAGAGATAGATTTGTAAGAGAAAAGGATTGAAAAAATAAATAAAATAAAAGTTGTCTACTCTCACCCTGTATTCCATTATAATGTATATACTAATGTAAACTATCAGAAAAGTGAAACTCACAAGTCCATGGGCATCACATCCCTATGTTATGCTAATCCAAAACTAGAAAACAAACTTCTTAAGTACCTCATTTTTTAAGGATTGTAGCATAAACCCACCAGATGATTTGCATTTCTCTATCTAGCTGAAACTATCATTACATCTTGTTAAAACTTTGGTAAATATGGGAAAACAGAAACTCATGTATTCCATCTCAAAGGTATGAGTTCCTCAACTAAACCACTTGATGATATGTATTTGATCTGAAACTGCAGGTCCATTGTAAAATGGGTCACAGTCAGATTCCTTTTTATTATTTACATTTAGTGCAAAACAATCCAGTTTGCCAGTGTGCTAGCATCGAGCGACAGTTGTCTGTTTCCAAGTTGGCAGCTTATTGTAATCTTTACCCGAGGGCATGTTGGTCAACATTATAACGTTTTATGGGTAATGTTGTCCTTTTTAGTCCGATAAGCATGATTCATTCAATAATAGCTTAATCAGCCCATTAATAAATCAATTACATGCATAGGAGATATTTATTTTCTGGTAAACAGATGATTCTGTAATACTATATGCTTATTAGGACAAACCTCATGAGCCATTTTCTTTATGCCAGATTTAGTTTAGCCCATCATTTGATTTTTCATGCATCATAAAATAGGCTAGACTGCAAGATCTCTAGCACCTGTAATAGCGTGTGTGTGTGTGTGTGTGTGTGTGTGTGTGTGTGTGAATAGTGAGAGAGGAAAATACACACTCTTAAGAGGAATGCATTTTAAGATTTATTACGCCGTTCAATCTCAAGGGGATAATGAAAGGCTTAAGAACAGAATTTACCAACGCTTTATTGACCACCTCTCTGACTTGAGGGGTGATGGTTCATCCCGCAGAGTATTTTTTTCAGGCTCTTTGTGTCCGTCAATTAATTTTGGTTACTAAATTACTTTCAATTACAAAGCATGTACTCTACAAAAGTGTCTCTTTGCAAACCTCAAAAACCCAATACACACTGATAGACTCGTCAATGCAAATCCAGCTATCCCAATTGCACATAAGGTAACTGCCTTAGAACTTTGACCAACAAAGTAATTTGTAGAACAAAGAAAAAACGATATCCATGCTTGCTCATGTGCTTTCTCAAAAGGAATATTAAAGTATCAGTAACCGAGCAGGTTGAAGGAAATCAGCTTTGAAGTAGTGTCTCGTCTCTTTTTATTAAAAGAGGCAAGTACAACCTCAGCCCTCCCTCTGCCCTGTGCACTCTGTCTTTTCTGTCTTTTACTTTTTGCCTTTCACCTATCGATGAATTAAGCATCCTACGCAGTGTGTGGTTAGATTAAGTTAACTATTGTGCCTTTTTTTCTCACTTTATGAATCGGGTTTTATCATGGTTGATAGTCAAAATGGAAAGTTGCGCCACTAAGGTATTGATGCTTTCCACTGGGCACCTCTAATGACACTATATGGTCAACCAAAATAATAGAGAATCAATTTGAGTGGTTGCAAATTAATTATGAATATTGTGTCTTTGCTGGTGAGCATTGAAAATACAATGTAGAGGTCATGCGGTTTATACAACCGTATGTAAAAGCTTTGTTACTTAGCACTGTTTAATGAATCATAGCCCTATTCCCTCAAAAATGAACAAGAACACAAAACAAAAAGAAGTCATGTGTTTTTATTATAAATGATGAATTATGGCAAACAAGATGAAACTATAGAGTATGATGAGACTATCCTATCAGAGCTGCCTGAGTCACCAGCTTGTTATTCCAACTGAATGCCCCATAGTAGTTCTACAAAAAAAAGAAAATGTTCTCAATATTTCAAGGCAGCAACAACTCTTACAGTACACATGCAGATGTAGGCGACTTTATTCAGCTTGAGTTGTACTAGATGTGTGGTTCTAAAGTCGAGTTCAGGAAAATAAAATATGGGGAATAGAGCAAAGCCTTTTCAGTAAGATAGATACTTTAAATGACCGATCACTATGGCATTAACAATGTCCAAATAATCACATGTCACCTTAAATTGCAAATCTTTGTTATTTAAGTCTCATGTTTGATTTGGATTGGTACAGAATATATAGCAAGGTCACCAGGGCTGGTAAGTCCTTGCTGTGTTGAAATCTCTATGTTGAAGTCACCATTTACCGGCAACAATGGCACTTCCTTATTTCTCAGAAATGCCATTGGACCTGACCTCTTGTAAGTTATTTGGAAGATAGTGGAAGATATTTAGTAGGCAGCAGACTGCCATGGCTTTAAGTTCACTTAAGCCCATTGATTGATTGCTCGGTTATCTCCAGGAAGATGTATAGGACCATCTAATTAGATTTGATCACTTACAATTGCTCCTCAGCCACGAGGTAATCAATGCAGTCTAATTATTGTCCAGTTTCTCCACCCATTTTCCCTTACTTCCTTTATCATCCTTTCACTTTGCCGTATTGCTCACCTTTTTTTTGTTTTCCACTTTCATTTCCTGCCTTTGCTGCATTCAACTATACCAATCTGTCTTCTTTCTTATAAGGTCAATTTCTCAGTTTTATCCTTTACCTACCCTTCGTTCCTATTTGGCTGTTGCTGTGCTACTTTGACAGTTTTCCAAGAGGAGTAAACTATAGTTCCCTTGGTGGTAACGGCTCACACGCACACACACACACACACACACACACACACACACACACACACACACACACACACACACACACACACACAAAATGCTTAAAAAAGCATTTATATATCTTGTTGGCTTACTGACAATGTTATGGTGCATTTGGAACCACTCACAAGCATACATACAAAGTGAGTGTAGGTGTTTTTGGGAGACAGTAAAGGACAAATGCATGTAGGTAGGGGGGGGGGGGGGGGTGTACTTGCATTCCTGTAAATAAAAGAGAGCTGTCTAATGATGTGTGAAAGAGAAGCTGCAAATTGTCCTTTTTCCCAACCCCTACCTACAATTCAAACACACATGTACACAAGCAGACTAATACACACCAACAAAGCCCCTTAGACACCAGCGCTGCCCCAAAATACACCAAGGCCTGAGAGTAGAATAGCAAACCAATATGCTCGTCCCATTTGTCTCAATCGTCCTGCTGTCTGCTCGGTCAGTCTTAGGGTCTCAATGGGAATACAGAATAGAGTGCAGCTTTTTACACTTACTCAGCTCATCGTACTCAGTATCTCACTGACCTTTGTGGACTTGCTAGGTGGACTTGATACAATTACCAATCATTCAGTACAATTCAACAATGAGCTTTTGCAATTCTCATTCACAAGACTGATAATGAAATTAACCTTTGCTGATATTTACGCAGTTCAGTGACCAAGAACTGCTTAATGTACCTTTTTGTTTAAAAGGTTTGGTACTTTTGTCAACCTTTGTATTCCAAATGTCATATTTCAGGATATTATTTTGGCTTAAATATAAAGATGATGCATTTGAATTTAGGTTAGTTTAGTTACGCTCAATTCACTTCAGTTCAATTCAGTTCATTTCAAGATGCCCCACAAGAGGAAATTGGAAGGCAAGAATTGCAAGCATGCAACATTAAAAAACTCAATGAAACTTGCACTGCGAAATGAATGTATGAACTGTATAATTCAGTGTCTAATAATGATAATGAAACGACTGGACATCTAGATTGTATGCATCATTCCCCCTCAAATTATCCTGTATCCATTGTGGGCTCTGACTGGCTGAGTACAAAGCAGCTCATACTGGCCATTATCGATCCATTAATTGGAAAGTGGCCCATTGTAGTGAAAGGGCTGGGCAGTTATAGACAGACAGGAAGAGATGGAAGCTTAAGATCAGCCTGGACTCTAATTGGCAGGAAAGAGGTTTCTATGAAGTGGTGTAATGTGCTTTTTATTGGCATGTAGGGGGTGGGGGCAGTAGATTGTTGTAGAACTGAGCGACATGCATGTTAATTCTTTATGGTAAGACAAAACTCATGAATACCAAGCTACGGGATTCATTGCTGTATTTCTATTTTACACACTATCAAAGAACAGTCTACCTTTTACCATTTCAAGTTAATTTCCTTAATGGTAAACCATAAAAAAGATACCTTCAGTCTATTGTTATATAACACAAATTCCGTGCACATTCTCTCATTGTGTTATTTGCTCTATGTGCACAGGTGCATAAAGTAAATTGAATCCTATAACAATCAAGCAAAACCTTTTTCTGTTAATGCACTTTCATTCTGATCAAATTCAGTTCCAACAGCTGAGTTCAAGCATGTCCAAGGACATTAATATAAAGACTTCCATCCCTTCTTTTTGAGAAACTCAGGCTGTTATCATTTCAATGCCAAACGATTTCTAACATCTATTCTTCTCTTACCCCATGGTCAAGTTTCAGCCTTTGATACATTCTGTGGGTTTTTTCTTTTAATCTTGGCGAAGGCTAAAGTGGAAAAGAGTGTTTAGGTAGAGATAAAGGTGTTGGCAAAAACATGGAAGGTCAAAAGACTGGGGTGGCGTGTCTGACCTTCACACACCCTTTTTTCATACTGTGCCACTGCAGAGCACGGATGACATTGAAATACTCTATCGACTGTGAGTCAAGCTGTGTATGTGAATAAGCCTGGCAGAAGGACACATTACTCACTAAACATGACATTTTACTGCTATCAATTCAGAACAGAAAGTCTTGCACTACATAGGGAAATTATTTGTGTTACTGTGATGAAAACCACAACAACGGAATGAAAGCTATATTTCTAGAAGCCAATAGTTACCACAATTCCTGACTTTACCCAAAACATACTTTATTATTCCTATAGTTATTTGAATAAAAATGTAAGCACATTAGTTTCCTACTACCCGTATGTTCTCTGTGTCTTTACACGTTTGCATTCTCATTATTAGTAATGTTGACAGCCACTTTTGTAAATGCCAGAAAGAAACGGGGATCTTTGTGACCTTTTAGATCAAATGACAAGATTACAAACCCCTCATATCTTATTGAAATAATTAAGAAGAGAGAGACAATACTTCCAGCGCCCATGTAATTGATCCATTCTGTAATGCACTACTGCGTACAGTGCTGAGGAGTGTTTGTGCCGTTTATGCATTTTAGGTTTTGTACCAGTGTTCCATTAAACTGATGCATTTTGTCATACACAGCATACTGTTTATTTGTGAGGCTGTCTAAGTAAGACTTCAGTATTACCTCCTCTTTGTGTGCACAAGCATGGACAGTATTCACATAGCATGAAGCTCCCTGTGTGTGATAAGGTAGCCCCCCATATGGAATAAATGTCACATGGTTCATATAAAAGCCCCAGTTCCTACCAACAATATCTTAGTTTATGGAGAAAAACAAGAATGTCGAGGCTCACAGTCAACAGATTCTCACAGAAATGTTGTGAAAGGAACTAGCAAATTGCATTTACATTTCTGGTCTGGAGATGGTTGGCTGACAAGTTTTCTATACTCATCAAGACTACTGTCAGTTATTGATCATTTCTGCCAGATTTGGTGGTCAGCTCTGCGGTTTACTCTGGAAAGCCTAATTGGATTTCTTTATGTGGTTAATGAAATGCTCAAACTTAAACGGTATAGAGCTCACATCCCCAGTATTGTATTTACCCTTACTCTGTCTCTACCACATTTCTTTCTGCATAATTAATCATATGTCACTGGGAGATCTTGTTTCACAGCAGGAATAATTCCTGTAGAGCCTGTTACATACTTTTTTTTTTCTCTCTTTCTTCTCCACAGACGGACAATTTCCCCACTGAGCCTAATTATATGGGTAGCAGACAACAGTTTGTTCAAAGGTAAGGGTTGAGATCTATACCAGTCACTACATCTCAGACCTTTGTTTTATTTTCTTCAATACTCCAAACAGAGTACTATAGCATCAGCAACTACATGAGATTATTAATAAGATGTTTTCATAGCATGGAGACAAAGAGCTTGTACATTTATTTAGGTATTCTCTATAATACATAAAATATAATCACACAGAAGATGTGTTGCTTTTTATTTCATCTTCATCTGGCTGGTACAATGTTTTTATTACCTCCAAATCCCATCAATATCATTTTTTCTTGTTTTACCTAAGCCTTCAGGGATGTTCAATGTTTCATACTGTCTCTACATTTTCTCTGAGTTGTAAAAAAGGAAAGAGCCTTCACAAATCTCTTTTTTTTTTCTGCCTTTTTTCGTAATGTGTTTAGCAGTTCAACCTTTAAAGACCCAGAGCGAGCAAGCCTCAGAGACAGCGGTCATGGTGACAGTGACCAGGCTGACAGTGACCAGGACACCAACAAAGGCTCCTGCTGCGACATGTCTGCAAAAGAAGCCCTCAAGTTGAAGGCTACAGGAGTGAAACCACCGCCTTTGGAGCAAGGTGAGCTCTCATCCTTATATATGACTACATGACAAATGAAAGATGATGCGCCAGCCAGACAAACTTTAACCAAATGACTATCAATCCTTTTTTTGAGGTTATTTGTTTGAACGATTGAGCTCCAGACTTGCCTGAACGCATCGCAGCGCTCACAATCTCAACTTATACTGGGCTACTTCTTGTCCTCTACTTTGTTCTTTGCACTTTTCTCATTTAGTGTGTGTGTGTGTGTACTTGAGGGTGTGTGCATTCTATACACGTCCTCAGTTTATCAAAGCAGACAAGCCCATTATGTTTTTATAAGCCCAACTTCTTCAGCCTCTCCATTTAGTCCCCCTTCCCTGAGCACCCGTCTCTGAAACTTTGATAATGGAACATGGAAAATGACTTAGTGAGCGGCAGGAGATGTAGCTTCGTAGTGTGGTGATTAAATATGAATAATTATTCTAAGCACTATGGGTCGGGCAGATTACACATGACATGTGTAGAACAATAATTCCCCAGATATGGGTTGTTACAGTCCTACTCACCCCAGCTGCCTCACATGATTAGTGCAGGTTCACAGGAGCAAGAAAGCCAAGATTATACATAGGTACAGAAAGAAGTAACAGAACAGGAGGAGGTATGGTACATTTCTCACTGCAGCTTCATCCACTCATGTTCCTCGGTGTGGGCCATTGCCTGCTTGGCAAAACAGATATTCCCACAGAAATAAAGATTTAAAGTCTCACGAGGAAGTATGTATCTCACTGACTGGATCGAGAAGTATAGTCTGCTATACTGAACATGGATTCTGTGTAATGGTGCTATTAATCTAGGGAACAGAAGGGCTGTTTAAGTCTTTGCGGAGGGACAATGACAATTTGTACTGCACACTCTGTGCTGCAATATGCATGTCTGACTAGATAGCATTTTTTAGCATAAAAAAAGCCACACACGTTGGCAAGAGCAATTGGCCAATTAAAAGCTCCATATGTTTTCTCATTTTGAAGATGTTACTATTTAATTGTCCGTGAGGGACTGAAAGAATCACATTTATACAAATGAAATACATGACAAACTGAGCTAGGAGTGTTTTGGTCAGTAGTCTGTAAAACCTGTCCAATACTACATTGTTGGTTGGTGTTTACTACTACTGCCTGATAGTGCCAACTCCAACCTGTCCATCTACCTTTCTGTTTCCTGTGTGTTATCTTCGATCAGCTTTCTTTTGATGGTCTCCCACGAACCAAAGTTTGTTGCACCAGTACAAAAAAAGACAAACACACACAAGGCTGATGGTGGTAGAAACTCAGCCTGCAACCTGCCTCAGCCTGTTTTTCACTCACTACTGCCCTCTCATTTATTCTCACACAACTTTCGTTCCACTTCTCCACCTCTCCCTGTTTGGGGAAATCAATTGATGTGAGATTAGACAGTTAACTGGCTGCAGCTGGCTGTGTTTAGCCAATAACATGTGGGCTTGGCTAAGCTGTGGGGGAGGGCAGGGGCAGAAGGCCAAGGCATGGTGCAAGAGCAGTGATGAGGAGTGAGAGGTGTTGGCAGTGTTCCAGTTCATCTTTATTAAGTTGCAAAGATACCAGTTGAATGCTCCAAAGCAACAGATATGCCTCACTATGAGTCCATATTTACATGAGAAAACATTATTAGGATTAGATTTTCTGCTCTCAGATTACAATTTCATCTTCTCAGAAAGGCCTGTTTCTATGTTGTATGTTCTCCTGCAGTTGAAGATGAATAAAAAGATGGTCACCTTGTGCGTGGTAAGCTCCAGAGTAGTCCCATTTGCTACTTGCTAAGATCATGTACAGCCAGGGAATTTATCATAGTCATTTTAAAGCTAATTAATTAGGCTTTTTAAAAAGAAAAATAGATGAAAACTGAAACACAAGCTATTCAAAATATGCAGTAATGTGCTGCTCTACTTTCAGGTATTGATATCTCTGATTTAATGTAGCTCCCTGTTTGAACACACATTTACTATACACCAGTAGCACACAAGTATGTCCATTATCAGATGACAAAGAAAAGGAAAAGTGAGCTTGTCATTTGTCACTGTTCCTGGGGTTGTTTTCCTGCAGGGTTTATTTTCTACACATCTCAGCACTTAACATCTACTTTATATGTCTCTTTCTATCACCCCACCCTTCCCTCCTTCATCCCATCTTAAGTCTTCTGTTCCTCTCCAAGCATCACCCTCCCAATTACTCTACGTAGCTCTCTGTGCTTGCCTGCCAGTACTCTGCAGCCTCATTCTCTGGCTCAGTATAAACAGAACTACAAGTGCACAAAGCATGTAATTCAAGTCCCAAAGATTCCCCAAACCTTTCTCGGTCCTACATTTCTTAAAGTCAATAGGTTATTATCCTACAGTCAGTATACACTTCTTTCACCTTTTTATGTATTTCATTTTCCCATCGTTTTTTCTTACTTCTACGTATTTCCCATCAATTTCTCTATTTATGCTCTCCTGTGTTAATAGGCATTGGTAGAACAACCATTAAACTCCCCATGTCCGTGCTTGTAATTGATGTTCTTCCATTATTTGCAGTATGTTTTCTTCTAGACAACCTAATCTGGACATCTTTGCACTAGGGACCAGTCTTAAATTGATTAATTAGCCCTGCAAAATCGGTAGCAACGTATTAATTAAGCTTAAGTATATCAAATGCATTTTTTCACCACTTCTAAATGGCGATTAATTGATGCTCTAACGCGCATATAGCAGACGTTGGTACTGGCTTGTCTGGCTCCAGCGGAGAGGCTGGCAGCACATCGCTCGCCTCTGTGGAGAAGACTGCCACGGTCGCTATCACAAACAGACAGGCAGCAGTGGTGTGGGGAGATGTTACCCACTGATAGGGCTGTCCGAGGAAATGGAGAGAGAGAGGGTTGATGGAAGAGGAGGAGGAAGAGCATGGAGGGACACTGTTCGGGGATACTGTTCAAATGTACCAGGCAGCCGACCTGTCCTAATTAGTTGCGATTAGAGTGTGAAACCGCCTGCCTTGTTTTAAAAGAGAGGCATAGGGGGGAGGTTCGAGGAGGATATGATACTTCAAAGATAGGTTGGATACAGTGAGGAAAGGCAGCATGAAATGTTTTTCTATTAAAATTTACTTTTTACCATTGTTTGTTGCAATGTGAAATAAATCCCCACACACACATCATCCCTGTAATAAGCTTAAATAAGGGAAGTGTCCTGCTTTGTCAGTTACTCTCAAACACGCAAGCTATGGAACATAAACACCCCCAAAAATATGTAAATGCCGACGCAGATACTGTACACAAAAAAAGAATGATGTTGTATTTTTAATTGTTATCCTATAACAATTGAATGTCTTTTATTTTGTCGATTAGTATCACCAGATTACACATGTTTCAAAATACAGAACCAAGCTTATGTATTGCAGTTGATAACTGAGCAATTAAGTATTGTATAATATTGCCATCGTTCATCCTACCTAATTTCAACAACATACCAGCTATCTCAGTGTAAGTATTTCATAGTATGCCGCTGGGTAAAACAAGTGTCCACAAGATTTATTATTTTGTTCTAGGGCTGATGAATTTCCCCACTATTAATTTTTTTTTATCTTATCATTTGGATGTTCTATTAAATATAGTTCCCAAAACAATAAGCATAATTTATCTTTTAAAGCAAATCATTTAATAGGTTTTTGAATCCTCATTGTTGAGAAGCAGGAAGAGGGCGTGACCTTACATTTAATCATCTGTGAAATCATGAGAAAATGAAGTCTTTATATGTTGTTTTGTTTAATAATAGTTGTTCTCTCCAACCAAGCAAACTTAATATTCAGACTTTAATCCATCTTTAATATTCACCCATCATCCACTGTGGCAGTCTTAAGCTTAAGACTCTAGCATTACTGTACTTTCCCAAATCGTTTCAACTCCCCACAATATCAGTCTTTCCTTTCTTCTTTTTATATGCAGCAATTAATTTTGAATCAGTACTGAACCTTTGATAAAAGAAAATTGCAATTCCAAGATTAATTGACTGGTCAGAAGTCAGATCAGATGCCCTTTTCACACTTGCAGCCATGGCAACCTCTATCCTGCTCAGTTTGGCCTTCAATAAAGCTTTATCTGACTGTTGGAAAAGGGCATACCATTCAACATCATTCATATTTCATGGACAGATTAATGCAGACAACGTTTTCAGAGCGTGGGTCGTTGTATATTTCACCTATGATTTAAATGATTCTGAATTTGTATTCAAAAGGCAGCACGATCACTCAAGTTCACTGTTTACATGCATGTCATTATTTTTACAAATAGTTCACATAGGCCATAGGTCTAGTTGATAAATATTACAATTCTGGTTACATCTGTATGCCTTTTGTTGATACGTTTATATTTCGTTTTTTTACTATGGCTGACTATTTGCACCTATCTTTGTTTTAGAGTTGAAATACTCCTTTTTATCCTTTATATTGCTTTTAATGTGAAATGATTTTGTGTTTATGCAAATGTAAGCAAAGAAAGGACAATAACCGATAGAGAGACAGAGAGAAACACTGAGTTCAGACACAATTGAATCTCAAAAAACAATTGAACAAAGCAACACACAATCTGGCTGCTGACAGACAGGCTGCTTGAAGACACACATCTTCTGAACAATGTCCAGTGAGCATTGATAGATACACAGCCAGAAAGTGACTCACTCATCAAACTGACTTTTAACAATAATTCATCAAATGAAAACTTAAAAAAAAAGAATTATGGCTAAACAAAGTGGGTTCCCATTTGTCTTAGGTTTGATGTGTACAGTTTTTCTGGTATTACGATGAATGATATGCATACCTTTCATACACTTTGTTCATATGATCAAGAGGCTTTTACGCAATATTGCATACAAAAATCCCAGTCCTTAGTGAATATATATATTATTTATAACAACAAACATCATATTTCATTGTTTTATTCTTACATAAAGCCGGTTGACAAATGTACATTTACTTCCCCATTAATCACTACAGCAACACATTTGTTTTTCAAAAAAGCTCAAATTGCATCTATTATATAATGTCTCCTAAATACAAGTTAGTGCAATAAACGGAAGACTCCATCAGGGGGTACTCTCCGTGGCAAAGAGGGCATCGTTAATGTGCGATTTTTCACACGATGTTAAAGTAATTGTTCCGCAGGTTAATGGACAAACATCTGCCGAGAGAGTGGCTTCATTGTGAGAGCATTGTAATTAGTTAGTTTACAAACATTGCTCCAAACAAGTAGCATATGGAGGAGTCATGGTTTCATGTGATGCTATCACATCTGTCTGATTAAACATGATTAATTAAGGCCATCGGATTGTGTTTACAACCGTTGTTTCAGTGAAAACATGTACCTGCCTCATTTCAGTTGCACTCTCTTAGAGTAACATGAGAAGAATGTTACATAGCTCCTGCGTGTCATTATATGTTCATTATAATTTTTAAAGTCCTTGACCTGGGTAGTTTACTAACAAAACATTTAAGATCTGAGAACAGCAGCCATATGCTCATGTTTCTTTTAACGCTTTGTGCGAGCCATTGAACAGAGAGGGTTTCTCTCCAGGCCATTCATCTTCCCCTGCTGCTCATCTTCTCAGTCCTCCTTGGCTTGTCCCTGGCCGGGCTGATTCAGCCTGATTCATGGCACCATCACAAGCTGCTCTCCTGGTTGAGAAGTGAGAACCATCAGCAACCAGGACATTTCCAGGAAGCATCACTCAAAGTCAAATAAGATTTGTGAGTTGTGTTTATGTGCCTATAGATGTGTGCCAGATTGTGTGTTCACCCCATTCTTAGCGGATATGGTGGTATCGCACAGCAGTGAGGCGATTTGCGGCTAAGCTAGTGGAATCCTGTTGAAAGCCTAAAATCTTGTGGGGTGAAGGGAGGGGAAATATCAGTCTTAGGATTTCTTCTCTCTCATTACGGAAGATTTATAGGGATTAGTGTATTTTCTTTAATACACAAAGTGATATTAAATTCCATTGTTATGATTATGGTTCATGAAGGGTAATGTCCAGTCTTGTATCCTTCCTCTTGTACTCGGTGTGTTTATTGGGCTGGGCTGGCTGTGGGGTGTGATTTCTAAACCTCAGCCCCAATGCATAGCGGCTCACCCCCTGATCCCCATTCAGCCGTTGGAGCCTATCTCGAGCACTGTGGCACCACGGCTTTGGAGAGGATTGATGAATATCTCGGACTCTTACCAATTGGGCTATAAATCTCTGGCATTATACCTTCAGCCTGGTAGCGGCAGTGAATAATTATGGCATGTTTATAGAAGCAATGAGTACAAATATGTCTTATTTCACTCCAAGAGCCATTATAAACTCTCATCATAGCATGATTGAACTCCTCATCTTTTACAATAAATAGCATTAGATACCATTGAGAGGGCTTTTCTCATGCACCTTCCAATAAGGGCTGCCGCCCCTAAATGCAAGCTGCCCAGATCTTTTCCTCTCACCGCTCTGTAATGAGAACATTAGAGGGTATTAATTCAAGTGTGCGTTCACTCATATTAGACAATGAAAAAACACACAGAGCTATTAAATGCTGTGGAAATGTTATTCAAAGCCCATTAAAAAAATGTTTTGTCTCACAGAGTATCAGTCCATAGTCATGGTGATTCAAATTAATCACTCTTCATCCGTAATGTTAAAGTTTCATCAACTGATGCTCCAGGGAAACCCTTAGTGACATTATTATTGTTTCTTGATTTTTTTTTTCCAGCTCTTTGAAAAACCGATATTACATGCAAATTTCTAAACACACTTTTTATGCTGAACTGTAGATCAAGCTGGAGATACTTTTTTGTCGTTGTTGTAATCAGGAGCCTCACCTGCAGATGAATTTGAATGCGTTTGCTTTAATGCCTCATTTGTGTGTAATAGAATTCAGTAAGTAAATCCGGGCGGTTTGCCGATTTTGCATATCTCATGTTTACAGTTTAAACATGCACACAGACTTGCTTGCTGTAAACACCCTAGTAACCTACATTATACGCTAGAGTTTATGTTTTCACACCAGTGACTGTTAACTGCCAAAGTAAAAAAACTGTGAAACTTGTTCTAACACACATGTAAGAGAGATTCCCCAAAGCAACATCAGTTAATCAGTTTCATCATCATGACAGACATGTCTATTCTCCCAGTTGTTCTCTTTTTAATCACATAAACAACAATCTTGTAGATGTGGTGTCTGTGCTAGAAATCTAATTAATAACTTTGTGTGGCTGAGCCCCATGGCTGTTCTTCCTACATGTTTTTGTTAAACCTCTCATTGAAAAGCTTAGTTACATTTGTGATTACAGCACACTCACTTACAGTATGATGCTTCCCCTAGACCAGATTCAGAGAGTAGAGATGTTTATGCTGTTTTTCCGCTTATGAGTGATACCAAGTAAGCTTTTACTGAAAACAAGAAACTGGCTCAGAATCAGGGTTGTGCAGCCTCATGCTTGTGCCTTTGTTTCTGTTAAATACACACACTGACTGACATAAATAACTCCTATGAGCGATCCAAGGCTGGTTTGTAAAAGGCTGAGCGGATGTGTGATATAGCTGCTACAGTGCATTGTTTTGTTGGCGCTTCAAGGAAGGTGGTTGTGGGGTGTGTCGTGACAATGTTTCTAAGGGTTAAATGAAGGAGCACTCCTAATTTAAGTTAGTTTGTTGTCCCAGCACCTCTCGAAGAGTATGTGTGACAGAGCAGCAGAAGAGCTGTTCCAGTGTCTGCTCTCAGTGGGTGAAACATGTTGTCCAGCACAGCAGTAGGGAGGATACTACGGAGCAGATTATAATGATACAGAACATCGTCACTTCCTGGACCAGAGCCACTCCGCGGCCATCTGTCCTCTGTCCATGGACAGCAGGGCGTGTGTGTGTATGTGTGTGCGAGTGTTTATGTGTGTTTCTAGACATTAACCACACTCTAGCACATGTGTTTTTGAAGCCTTTTATTTTTCCAACGATTATTTTCAGTCAAATACACTACATCACCATTTTCATCTCAAATTTGATAGTTGTTTTTTAAAAAGACTTTACAAAAATGACAACCTATAAGATGCCCAATGGACAGATGCACTCATGTAAATAAATGTGTTGGTTGATTGGTATTTGTCTTTGTTTTCAATGTTTAATATGCTAAATATTAGTTGATAAATGTTAGGAAAAAAAACGGTCAAACTGTTGAATAAGTAGCAGCTTTACTGACCTGGCAGACGACGATGTGATATCAAACAACTTACACCTTTAGAATTTTTTTATCTTTACATGTTACTGCCATTTTTCAGTATTTGAATAATTACTATGAATTAGCAAAATGGTCGCCTCACTGCATATTTTCTGTAACTCAATATAATTCTATATCATTTACTATCTCCTATGCTCAGTATAAGTGGCATCTTGCTACTGACAATTTATAATTTGCTAACCTTGATCCAGTGGAGAAGGGCCATCTGTAAAACATGTAGTTGCATTAATATGTTTTCATATGAACTAACAAGGACACCCACAGTCAGATGATTCCTCTTCTAAGGTTTGCATAACATATTGCTTTGGTTTGATAAATATTGCGCCCATGGTGGCTAAAATGGAAACAGCAAAGTGGCAGATTGCTTCATCAATTTTACAATTTGGCCATTTACAAACAAGGGAAATTGTTCTGCTTTGAATATCTGAAAATGCAATGCCTGGTATACTGTAAGTCTCCTAGACAATGCATTTAGCACAACTCCTATTGAATCAGTAAGATACAAGTGAAGGGACGCTTTGTCCAGGCTGTTTCCTTGGCTCATGTGAATGAATATTTGTTGTGTCCTGGGGAATTGTTTCTCCATGTTACACTGCATCAGGAACCAGAGAGATAAATGGGCCTGGCCTGTCCAAGGCCTCAGGACTTCTCATCTGCTCAACCATAACTAGTAATGGCCTTTCAGCCGCTGCCTGCAGTGCTAAAGATAATGGATTATTTGAAGCAGAGGACATGCTAAAACAAAGATAGGGGATGTGGTTTATACAATTAAAGTGGATGGGATGATCAGAAAAAAGACAAATTTGATTTATAATTTATTTTATATAGAGAAATAGTAGTAGGGCTTACATTCATTCAGTAAATTCAAACTTAATTAAGGGAATGGAACAAATACAAATCTAAAAAGAGGGACCTCAACAACTGAAGGGAAAACCGTGTCAAACAGTTCATGAGAAATCAGATGATGAGAAGAAAGAGAGCTGATGGATGGATGGATGGATGGATGGAGGAAGAGGGGTGGGACAGCAGACGGGCTCCATGGGAGATTGGCTTAAGTATGCATGGTTCCAGGCTCCCTGCAGTCACCGAGCCACCAGTTCAAAAGAGAAACCTGTCAACCTCAACACATGCCCTGCTTAGACAAGCTTGAACTTAGTCAAATATACAGACTCGCCACAGTGTTTGTACCAGTATGTTCCTGTCATTACGCCGACCCCTGCAGCTGCACTAAATATGCGTTAAAGCATTTGCACCATAAATAGTACTCTGCTTTATCTGTGTGGATGGTAATACAAGCTAGCTGTATAAATTAATAAAATATCTGTGTGTGGCACTGTACCATACACTGTCTCATAATGACAGAGATTGAGAGAGAGAATGTGTGCATCTTAGTGAGTATGTGAGGATAGAGACTGGGAGTGTTTTTCTCAGATAACCTCAGTTTGTTACTTTTTGATCCTGCTAAATTAAGATAAGGGGCTTGGTTAATTAAACTGTCACATGGCAATACCTTGAGGAATTGCGAGGCCAACACAGCTTTAATTGGGTGGCTGCTATTGTCCCTGCGCTACCTCCCATCCCTGGGAAGCAGCCCCATAGAGGGGAAAAATCTTCACCCTCGTGGCTACTGGCAAAGGATGGAAGAGTTAAAAGAGTGATGAGCCTGAACATTTAAATGAAGAGAGGTGGGGCAAAGACAGGGTGATCTCATCTTAAATGTGTAAAAAATGAAGGACCCTTTCAAACCAAATAAAATGTAAGGCACTAAATACATTTTAAACCGAACACGTGATGCCTATGGCGGCACAATGACAGGGTGAAAACAGGGTTAGACTTAGGATAAGAAGTTTTTAATTGCTGCTTCATTATGCAACAATGTTAGTTGTGTAATTTTCTGTACATTGCAGTAATCTCTGTGGTGCATTAGTTGCAAAGGCAGGTCTCCAAAGCCCCACGGACAATGTCAGCAAGCTTAGGATGCATCTGTAATTACCAGCAGCCAATTAACAGCTGACCTCACCATCCCACCTCAAACCACAACAAAGATCTATTATGGAGATTTAGAAGGCTTGCAGTGTAAACAACTAAGTGTGATGGATCTTCATACAGAGCTTATGGTTATTTGCACCTCCGCTTTTGGTTTACTCACACACTTCATTGAAATTCAGACCACGGTGGGTTAGATGGTTGGATGTGTTGCTGATGTCTAGGTTTTTTCTGATACAGGGTTTTGAAGAGAAAAACACTCAACCTATGTATTTAGCTCTCAAACGTTAGCACCAGATTCACTCTTGTTTTTATTTCAGGAATTACAATATTTATTTTATTGTCCTGAAGTGAAGCAATACATTATTCAAGCTGAATTTGTTTTCCACCTATATACATACTTTCCAAAGCACCACACAATGCATGATACAGTATGTCGGCAGCTATCTATCATTTAGTTTGAGAAAAATAAGCATTACTGAGATTATCATGAGATCTTAGAAACATTGAGAGGTTTTTACTGCCAAAGGAAGTATCCTCGATAGCATAGTGCCCATTCTGGGGAGATATTTTGAAAACAGTTGCCCATCTGTCCTTGAAGGTGATCAAAATCTGCCTTGATTAACAAGTAGGAAATCTGGTTGATGGTCCCCTGTGCTTCCTCTCATCCCCTCCCAAGTGGGGATTAAGAGGATGAAGTTTGAGCCTAGGGATAATCTAGTTCCCTAGATTGTGATAATGCTGCTCAGGATGATCATGTGGATGAAAGCTGGTCCTTGGTGTGCACATGGCTGTGTGTCTGTGCTTACGTACACTTGTGTGCCTGCATGCTGGTGCTCAAAAGAGAAGAGACAGACAATAGAACAAGTGAGTCAGTGAATTAGGCAAAACACATAAACAATGGAAAATACACACTCTTTCTGTTTCCGTATCCAGGCAACCACATCAGAATTCAGGACATATTGAACAGGTGATTGCCACCATTTTTATTTTTTCAGTTAAGAGCTGCTAAATTAGGACCACCTGTACTCAAATATGGGTTAAAATACAACTATTTCAAGTGACAATAGAATAAGCCAAATTCTACTCTGCACAGAAGCCTATTTTATTTGTCCAATTTGATAACCATTTGCAGTGTGAAATGTAGTCAAAACATTTATATTGAGTGAACTTTCCCTAAATAACTGCAAGACTAAGCCTTGATTGTTTTTTTTCTTTTTCTTGCAACTCACAAACAGTTTGTGAAATGACAGTGAGCTTAAGCTCTGCTAAATCTCATTTTAGTTTTAAGTTCCCTGTTGTTCCGCATGGTCTCTTCCCACCCTGATCCGTGTCTGGTGTTGGTGTCCAGCTGTTCCGTCAGCATGACAAGTGGTTCAGGAAACTCCCTCATTGTTCACTGACCAATCGCAAACACACCAGAATGCTGTCAACGAGCATTTTCCACCCAGTGGTTTGCATTTGCCTGCACCTGTGGTTTTAGCCCAGAGGGCAGAGGAGGCAGGAGGGGGGTGGCAGAATGGGGAGAGTCTGGGCATTGGGGTGGAAAGGCAGTCGGGGTTGGGATTAGGCTGTCTTTCTGTCTGTGGAGATTAAAGGAAATACATTTAATTGTGAGTTCTCCCCATGTTGTCGTGTTTTCCTCAAAATGCATCAGAGGACAGCTGAGCCTTACCTCCAAAATTTGCATTTTTGTAATTTGCATGAACTCATTGGAGCTCGGAGGCAATTTACGGTTGCTTGTGCACGTAAGCATGCATGCGTGTTAGTGTGTGTCTGGGAATATGCTTTGTAATTTGACAGAACTTAAAAGAAAATGTAATTGAAATGACTGGATAGAGCCTGTGCTGCATTCATAGAAATCTTGCACTCGGACCAACTAGACTGTTGAAGCATTTTTTTGTTTTTACTCGAATGTTAAGAAATTACACTTACTGCCTTCACTGACGTACAACATGTTGTAACACAGTATCACGCTGCAGTAGAGTCAACTGTTGAGAGTTACTAGAATAGATATACTCTGCACTGCAGTGCGTTGCTAGCCTGGGTTGTGAATCTTATCAGGAGTTGTGGATTGTGTGTGTTTGTGTGTTTTTGCACATTTTTGTGAGTGTGTGTGTGTGCCTGCATGCGTGTGTCCAAGCCCCTCTGGAGTCCATTAATCCCAAATCTAACAGACTTACTGCGGAGGCATCCTGTGATGTGTGCTGAATCCCTCTCTGGAATATTGGATTCTGCTTCCATAATATTCACTTCCCTTTCTCTCATCAGGAATATGATGTTATGTTTTTTTCCCCCCATGATACCAGGATTTTCCACCACGACAGGTGGTTGCCGTGTTATGAGTTTGTTTACAATTCAGGTGTGTTTTTACCAGTTCTCTGATCTGTAATTTTACATCTCTGAGCCCTTTTAATCCTATTCTTATCTTGTGTAAGCCTTCTAATCTTTGACCCTAATCTTAAACCACCACATAGAATGGGGTGGCGTGGATTGAGAAGAGTTGTTTTTCTCACCTTCAAATTCAATGCATACATTTGTCAGAGCGAGCGGGGGTCCTCTACCCATTGGGTTTTATTTTTTCACAAGCCGATACTGAAGGAATTTATTGTTATGCATTTCTATTTATTTGTGTTTTATTGCAGTGGCCGGGTCTTGAACCCTGCCTATGTTAAAGCCTTGTGCTCATACCCAACCAGTCTCATGAGTGAAACTGACGGAGAGCCAAATAAAGTATAAATTAGATAGTGAGATGGAAAACGCATTTCTATTTGAAATGATTATCCCCCCTGACGGCCAGACTAATAGACCGTTATTGCATTTCCTTCAGTTTCTTTTAATCTAATCATACTTATAAACAACGAGTTAGAGTGTTAGTGTGTGTGCATGTTTATCCATTCAGAGACACAAGCAACCAGTGTCTAGACGGCAAACACCAATTTGGCTGGGGCGCAGGGGAACATCAATGCTAAAGCAATGTTGCTGAAACACTAAGCATGTTCCTCAGTCTTTCATGGAGAGGAGATGGTAGTGACAGACAGACTGCAATAGGAGGAGTAGGAGGAGGAGGAGGAGGTAGAGCAGAAATAGACGAGAGGTTGGCAGAGCTCACTGTGGCTAATACATCCAAAGTGTGTCAGTTAGCTCTCTCTAAATGTGTTAGGCCTCGGGGCTGAGAAAGCCAACACCATCGACTCAACCTACCTCTCTCCACCTTTCCATTTAGCCTCTGTTCAACACCCGCCAATATCCTTAGGGGAGCTACACTGCTGTTCATTGGCACGATTGATCAAATGCCTACATGTTAAAGTGTACAGTTTTCTTATTGCACATATTAGTCTCGTGAGTACACATGCTGAAGGATTAATATAGAGTAGTGTTTTGCTATGCAGCATGGATGGTACATGTACAGGAGGTGTGCATTCACACTTCATTTCCAAACTTGGCAGATGAAGCACTAAGGCAAGCATTAATTGAGGTAATGATACTGTGACTTAGTTTGATACTTCACACAGTATTGGTGCCAGGTATCGTACAAAGAAGAGAGTTCAGTGATTTGAACTTAACTATGCTTATATATTATTAGTAGAAGACAGTGTATCTTTAATTCAGCCAAGAAAACAATTAACATACCCCTTTATTTCCCAACAACATGCAAATACTGCATATTTTGTATTGTGTGGATTTACACGCAGATAATACACATAGTCAAAATGCCTGACATTTAGCTCCGTGAGTAGAATATGTTTAGGAAAATATTTGCACACAATAGCAAACAGGCTTAGTCTATCAGATAAGTCTGTTGAAAAGAGAAAACTTAAGATATCATGGTGTCAACACACAAACGTAAATATGTCTGTTGAAAACATGATTCCTGATATATTCCCCAAGTCAGCACCAGCCTTGGCCAATCATTAGACTCAAGTGTCAAGCCTCATGACATTTTTCACCTACCTACCCTGTGTTTATTGAGTTTGACCTGCTCCAGCCAAGAGGAAGCTACAGTACCGCTAGTGGCAGCTATTTGTCAAATAAACATTACTCTTATGAAATTGGTCTTTTCCTCTCTTTTTTGCATGTTCTTGATGGAGTTATATATTCTCAGTCAGATATTAACTGAATTCCATGTACAAAAGCTGATCGCTAAACATAATCACGGCCATTTGATACCACATACATCTATAGCAATATTAACTACTGTATACTGTGAGGGCTGGCTGGGTATCAGAGTGATGGTTCTGTTATGAGAGAAAAGCAGAAGCAGTTTCCCTAATCCTGCTAAAGCAGTGCACATGGGAATGATTACTTGCACAAAGCCATGACACCCTGAGTTGTTTAAATCCCTTTTGTTCCAAAGAGAGTGACAAACAGCCGCAGACAGAGAGGGAGAAAGACAATAAAAGAAAGTGATTTAATTCAGCAAATGTGACAGGATTGTGTGATGTCTTGTGGATCTTGTTATTGTATGGATCGTCTGAATGACGTCTCCACAATCCTGGCAGTGTTAATCCTTGTTGTTTTAGGCCAGTTATCAGGACAGGGCCACCGTGTCTCTTTTGCACTAAGTCGGTTAGAGAAGACAATAAGGTTTGAGTTCCTCAAATGTATAGTGTTGAAAATAGCAACAGAAGTAGTATGGTTGGAATGTGAAATAAATGGGTTGGAGTGAAGCACTTCAAAAGACCCTCTGTGAATTAGCAACAAAAGGTTTCCCTTCATTCTTCTCTTAATAGGGTGTTTTAAACCTGTTTTCTCCTTGGATAGAAACAGGATTTCTGTAATGAGCCAGTGAGTCATAGATTTTCTCGCCTGAATTTTTCTTTCAGATTTCCTGCCCCCTTCTCTCTCTTTCTTTCTCTCTTTCTCTTTACTCTCACTCTCTCTTTCTCCTTCCCTCCCTCTTTTCTTTCCCTTTCTCATCCTCATTATTGCGCTCACTGTCTCCCTAAATGGGCCAAGGCAACTTTTGTTGCCGTCTACCGGGGAAGGAAGTAGATTAAGGCTATTAACACACAGAAGGATGCTGATCATCCTTTCTAGTCTCTGGTCTCATGTCTAGTCCATACTGTGCTCGGTTAACATCATCCTTTAAACATGGCGTCTTTGTATTCTAGGTGTGTATATGTGTGTGGAAGTGTTGTTTGACTGAAACAGCTCATTTTATTTCTGCAAGTTCCCAAATACCCTTTAAGGGTGTCACGCAGCGACCAATGCAGCACAAATAAAAGAATGAACTTCCATTCACATCTGCAAACAGTAAGTAGTAGTGAGTATAAACAAAGCTTGGTGCAGGCATGCTGTGTCTGTTTATGTTGCTTATTAGTGAACATGCTGCGATGCACACACAATAAAGCCAAGACACACATGCATGCTATATTTAGATGATAAACTGCTATAAAACCAGGCTAAAGAGGGAAGCAATAAACAAAAAAAGAGGGAAAAGAAGTAAGGCGGTCCAGAAGCATCCCCTGTCACGGTGCAATCCCCCATGTCCTAATTACACAGGCTTAGAGGGAACGGAGGATTAGCCCCTGATTCACCACGCTGCTCGCCTCATCTTCTAATAAGTCCCCTCCTTGTCTCCTTGTCACCCTTTGTGCCACCCATACATGTCTTTCTTCAGGTAAAAGGAGCACGATACTATTGACTTGTGGCTTTCTGTGTCCCTTTGTTCTTTCTTGCTAACCTGTCTGCCTAAGCCAAAAACATCTAATCCCATTTTAGAGTAGGCTGTGTGGCAGGCTTGTTTTGCTTTATGTTTAAAACTTGGACATCGGGCATTGTTTACATCAGTAATAGGATCATATTCTCATTTGTACATGCTTTAAGCTAAATGTACCATCTGCAATATGTCTTTATTTTGGTGAATACAGTGAGTACATATTGTTTTTCAGGACAATCACTTTTTCTTTTAAATCATGCACTCACAACTGGAGAACACTATCATTTGCCTAAATTCTGCTTTCCCACAGTATCTCACCATATTTGTTTTGTCTTGTCACTTAGATTTTCAATTGCGTACATACTTCTGATGTAAAGGGGTTGGGACAACATCTTTTTAATAATTGTGTGTGGCCTATTTATGTAAATTCATAGTCAAATAAACAATGTCTTCTAACATTGAAGCCTTCTATAACAATATGTTGAGAGATCATCTAAAAATAATTAGTAAGGGTTTAAATTGTGCCTGTGTCTTATTTTTGTATCCTGGCTTCCTTGTAGCATAACACTTGGCTACAAGGACAAACATTAATTTTGATATGGTAAGAGTGCATTGTAGCTGACAATTATACATGGCACTCATACAGTTATTGTATGTATACATTGCTAAACTATATATATATACATTTTTCTTCCATGTTATAGCTTTTCCATGTTAAGTGTCTGATAAGTATAAATAGATTGATTTTAACAGGAATGATGTAAGGCCTGGTCCTCTCAGACATCTATATCTAATGGGTTGCCTGTGGCTGCTCTGCTGCAATTGCTCCACCATTAGAACACTTAAGGAGTGAGAGAAAAAGGGGTTGAAGAGCGAGCTGTAGCCAGAGGAAATGTGAATTATACAAGGTCTTCGGTGGCAGGTTGGGAAAGAGGCTCAGGTTATATGATTGGCTGAAGCAAGTAGTTCCTTGACTGACCTTGCAATATTTATTGAGTGCCTCTGACCGCTGTGAATAGTGCTGCTAAATGCATAAAACTCCAAAAAGAATCTCCATGTTAGTTGTGTATTCTGTCTCCAGCAATGCAAGCAGCTCAATAAAGAACACTTAACACTTGTGTTGAAGAGGCTGCACCAACACAGCAGTGGGAATTTTCTGAAAGCGCTGTCACACGTCACAGATGTGGTTATAGATAAACATTGGTTTGCCTGTTCTCAGCGCGCTTTGGCCTTGGATAGGTTCCCATCCCATGGCCGTTCAAACTGTTTGTTTAGGTTGCTAGATTTTCTAGTCCGAGGTCTGATTGTCAACAGATAAAACGATGAGAATCCCCCCCCAACCCCTCCTTTGTTTTTGTTTAGATACTTATCTCATCACAAACCTTCACTTAATAAAAGCATCCACAACTTTTGCTTATTGAGATTATAGCAGACATCAAACAGATACAGTATGTAGGGAAAACATGTAATATAACGGAAAGCTATTTTACATATTCTTCATTAAAAACCATCCATATTCCCTCAAGATGCATAACACATAGACAATGGCAAAGTCTAAGTGCACTATATATTCTGTGCTCTTCAGACGCACACAGGCAAACCCACAGACAAACATATAACAGCCTTTATAAAACCAGATAGGTCACTTGGAATCTAATTTGTGTTTATAATGACCACATTGTGAGTTTTAGGGCCCTCATAGCTGCTTTGTGTGAAAGGTGAAGTGTAGTTTGAGAACATCAACAAGGCTGCCCAGATGCCCCTCATCTCTCAGCCCACAGACCCTGTTTGTCCTCCACAGCACACAGCTCTGCTTGCTCATCATTGATTAGGCTTTGCGTGTTTGTTTTTGTTTGAATATAAGCTTATGCTCCTCTTCCTCCTCCTCTTGGGTTTGTATCCCTCTCTCTCCAATGCTTAAATACTCTCTCCTCGGGGTGTTCTTTTGAACAACTTAGCTCTGCATTAGCTGACGGAGAGGCCTGCAGTTTGTGAGGGAACGCCTGAAGAGAGGACGTGTTTGATCCTGAGATACATGTCCTTGATTCAGGCCCGGCAGTGCAAGCCACCGGGTACCCCCACTGCTCCTGCAAAGCTTTCCCTGCTATGTATCGGTATTCTCTTGCCTCCCACTGTGATAAAAGCTATTACACTGGAGAGGAGTATCCTTCTCATAATGCTGAGCCACCTACTGCAAAAAGCAATCCACATCTATTCCCTGAACACACAGCACAGTCATAATATAACTTAAAATCTATAATTGAACGCTAAACAGAACAGTTTTAATTTGGAAACAGATAAAATATTCCAGTTAATTATATTGTTTGTGCGATGTAGTGCCGTGGATAAGCTAAAAGTGAAAATAAGGTTCAAATGTATTGAGTGTGTATGTGTAAAACGCACTTTACTCCAATTAACACTTGAAATCACACCATGACCATCACAATATTGACTGTTGTTTATAGATATCCAGCAGAGCAGTAGGCCAGCATAACATGAAGATTACGGATCAAACTATGTTGAAAACCCCAAACAGCATTAGCATGGAAATACTATTTCATTGCCACCTCTTGACATAATGTTGACAAAACAGACTTGCTAACTGTGGAGAAGAACCTGCTTCACAGCCGCGCTCTGCTCGAGAATCATAACAATATCAGATTCAGTAACACACTGGAGTAATGTTCTCATGTTCACAACAGCAATGCTGCGTAAAAAGAAATGTATATCAAAAAAGCTTGCTCTATAGCTGAAGTGATGAGAATATAGCATGTGGATTGATTTTTAGTCTGTATCAGGGTAAAATCTAATTTCCAGTAGAATAAGAGAGCAGAGTTTCATGATTAAATAGCAGTTATTTTGAAGTAATTCCCAGAACTTAAAATAAGTCCATTTCTGAAACTGATTTCTTAGAAAATAGCCTTTTCACTCGGACAAGACGTTTATTTTTCAGACTGGCAACCTGAGAAGTCATATATTTATTTACTAAACATTAGGCCCAGTCAGAGTAAAGATTCTCTCATCTCTGCAGTTCAAATATGTTGTCAACTTGATTGGCTGAGAATGCAGGGAGAGGGGGGTTGCATGTATCAGCTGGGCTAGAATGCAGTAGGCGAGGAGATTAAAAACACAATAACACACTCGCATGCACACACAAACACACACTGTGAGCTCCCTCAGGTGAACAGGTGCAGTCATGGTCTGTCACAGATGCTCTGCGCAATTCGTCAGCTGCCTTTCCTCCTGTCCACCTTGGGTGGGTTGGGGATATTAATCACAACACAACATCGACACACAAGTGCACACACACATTATCTCAGATCATTCTCCCTATTCACCTACAGTAGACTACTTTAGGAGCTCATAGGTCTTTCTAATGACTAGCCAGGTGTGCATGATGGTAACATTATTTACCAACACTGCAATGGATGCTAAATCGTTATGTGTTTGTACGTTCCTGCTCAATTTTTAGTTTTTTTGGACTTACTGAACACTCTACCTCACTAGTAAAGCAGTAGCCTCGGTGTGAGTACAATTCTCTCTTGGTTTCTCTCTCCCTTCCACCACAGGAACTACAGTGTGTGACAGAGGGACATTAATCACAGGGCTGGGTAATAAAGCGAGGAGGGATGGGCATGTAGGGCCAGCGGGGCAGGTGTCTGGGGGGAGAAAAGGCTGTTTAGGGAAATCACACTCTGCTTTATGATACACACTGATACACCTGCAAATTGTTACACTCGCAGGTTTAGGTGCACATCCGTCACACATCATACTGAAAGCTTCAACCCTTAAAGTTTGAAAATGTTAGTCGAGGAGGAGGAAAAGAACAAGTCAGGATCCAGAAATGGTGACCAGTTTGTTTCTAATTATCTGAGAGAAGTCCTTCTTGCTGGTCGATTGTTTTATTTTATATAATGGTAGCAATAACTCATGATATATAACATTGATACAAATGTGGCTGCTTATATGGTAAATCACAGCAACACACATTTTCTAGTAGTAGCCTGGGCTTAACTGTATCAAGTTTTGTTTTTCCTTTGGCACTCCTCTTTAACCCCCTTGGGTTATTGGAGTTTTTTAATATCAACCTCATTCCAACTTGACATTTTACAGTGGACAATAGGTTGCATATCTAGTGGAGTTGTGATGGCGGATATTGTGTGTTTGTGTGCATTTGCATGGGTCTTTTCAAGGAGTATTGGAAAAAGTACCAATTACCAATAATAAATCCATCAACTTCATGTACACAACATGTGCTCAGGCCATTCAACTAATACCCCATTCACACCAACGGTGTTTCGGGGCCGGTTCGGTGCTGGTGCTTGAAAAGCACCGGGTTTTCCTGTTCACACCGCAGCGGAGCAGCCTCTAAGCTCCGGAATCCGGTTCGTTTCGAGCACCAAAAGTTGTCCGTGTAGAAGCAAGAACCGCTTACGTCGGAGGGGGGCGAGATTAACCTGAGATAACAGTTAAGGCGAGTACGGCAAATAAAAGTTGTAACCAGCAGTAGTGCTGAGCAAAGTGACTAGAACGCAACCACACACTTGTAAAAAAAAATACGCTTTATAAAGTCAGGCAACACTAACCAGGCTTCGTGTGATTCTGTTTATTTGTACCTTACTTTGACCATCCGTTCGCTGTTATTGATCATTGTGGAGAGCAGGCAGACGTTTTGTTTGTTATTATAGCAGCTATCGGATGGAATCAATACATGGGCTGCACAGGTTGTCATGTCCGACTATCACAAGTAGAATCATAATGAAAAATACGCCGGTAAAAAGTGCCTGTAGAAAACGGCTTAGCAAGTAGTCAGTTTAGCTTCGGTTGCTATGCTAACATCACCCATGTTATACCAGAGAAACTTTCATAACAGCGTTGTGATGCCAAACAGCGTCAATTCAGACTGACACACATTCACTTAAGGGGAACTGGGGATATGTAACAGCTGCTTGTGTGACAGTCAGACAGTGAATACTTTAGAGCCGTGTGAGCTAACCCGGAGCTAACGGGACAATAAACTCCCGTGGAAGTGCAGCCACTGCAGCGGTCGGTAAATGCCGCTGAAACACATTAATAAACAATGAACCACGGCACTCTGGAGAAAAGTATAAGGTTGGAGAAGTCGTTATTTAATTTAATCTGGCTTCGTATGATTAAAAGCAACACAGTCCCCGGCCCGTTGTTGTTGTGAGGTGAGCTCCGTTGGGGAGAAACTCAGCGACGTAAACTGTGACGTCATGACGCAGCAGCGGCAGCACCAGTCGGGCTCTGAGCGGTGTGAAAAGAGCCGGCGCTAAACCGAAGAACCGGTTCTGAACCAGAAAAGCTCTAGCACGGAGCTAGAAGGGGAAAAGCCTTGGTGTGAAAGGGGTATAACAGAAATCAGAGAGGAAAAGTTAGTGAATCTAAATTTGTACACAAAACAAAAAAAAGAAAGGATATAGCTGTACAATAAATAATATATAGACATTTACTGCCATGGTTTCAGATTCTAAACAGCACATACATATGCAATTTCAAAGCACGACAAATGCAGTTTTATGTTCTTTCATCCTCGCCTTCTTCTGTTTTGAAAACAGTGGGCAGCCATTACACACTAAAAGTAAGATGATCCAATCTGCTTTTTAATGGAATGCTTTATTGAATTTATTCATTGAAATTATTAAAAGAAATTCTGCAAGAAGTGCCTCTTAAAGTGTCCTAGTCACTTTCAAGAGAAACATGTAAGGGACAGATTTCTGCATTTTATATAAGGAACCTGATTGGTTCAGATCGTAATTAACAAATCGTTCTATTCGCTCTCACTGGCCTATCTCACCACAGTTGCTGTTGCGTGGCACAGCAGTATCTGATGTTGACAAATACAGGGTGTCCGCGGGGTCTTAAAAAGTATTAAAAGTTGATAAATCAATTTAGCGAAAATTAAGGCTATTAAAAAGTATTAAAAGGTATTAAACGACATTTTCCAAGGTATTACATTTTGTAGCTTGTTTTCAATAAGTATATAAATTGTCCAAAGAGGTTGTATTCTAAAGTTTGCCTGAATGTAATCATTGCGTAGGTGTGTAGTGTGATTCTGTGTAGTTTATTTATGGCATCCCGTTGGATTTGACGTCATCTGAACAGGTCATCGCACGCTCATCGCACGCTCACTGCTTGATAGCGCGCGAAGGTCCGTTTACGCCGGTTGTTAAACAACATCGTTATGGGGAAATGCAAGTTTGCGTCCAAATGGTTGGAAGATAAGGAGGAAGGACAATCAATACTGTATATAGTAAATGTGTCGCCAATGTAACCGGTTAAAACTCGAAGTGGCGATGAGGTCTTAAAATGTATGGAAAGGGTCTTAAAAAAGGTCTTAAAAGGTATTAAATTTGACTTCAGGATTCCTGTATATACCCTGAAATAACACAGTGTAGACGGATCATGTTGTTCTTCCACTTGTTTTGCAATGTTGCTAAATTAAAGGGTTTTCTGACTTAGTAAAGATTCCTTTGACACTTTGTGTCCTTTTGCAAATCTCACATATTTCTTAGAGCAGCTTTGCTATTTTAATATGTGTTTCATGTTCAGATAACTGGCAGCTACGTAGCTGTGCTATCTTAACTCATTGTTACCCAGTCTTGCTTTTTTGCCCTAAAGCAAGGCAATTAACCCTGCCAAGGGTAGTAAGATAGCTTTGGCTGCTCGCGGTTAGGAAAGAAATCACAAGTACAAAAGAGTGTGTGGAGTTAATTAAACTTTTTGGTTTCCAATAGAGGTGTAATAAATATCTGATCTCAATCAGGGATTCAGGTCAAGTGTCTACAATAGAGCTGCAAAGATACATACATTGACTGTGTCTCTATCCTGACCGGGCATTGATGAGCGTTTCAGTGACACTTTCTGTGTAACTTAAGCTGAATCTTGTTTCTCCTCTTGTCTCTTAGATATAGATATTTGTGCACGCTTTATACCGAGTAATCATAGAATTCTTGCTGCATATCAATGCGGTAACCCCCTTTTTTCCTCCTTTGTTCAAGTTTGGTTCAGTGCCAGTCTAGAGAAGATGTTCTGTCCTTTTCAAGCCTTGTCTGTTAGATGAGATTTGCGAAACAATGAAAAAAAAGAAAATAAATGGTATGCCTGTTGTAAACACAGATTCATATCTTGAGGTCCAAGTAAACAAATAGGAATACTAATTTAGTCTGATATGAAAGCAATGATGTTGCAAAGAAAAAAAATAACTGGATACTAACATAATGTAAAAGTAAGTAGGTGAGAGTAAGTCCTTTACAGATAGTGGAGCTAATAAAGTTAGTTGATATGATAATGTCATTATTATTATATTAAGTGATTTATTGCATATAATAAAGCTGATTATCTGTGTGCTTTATCTTTGTATCATATCAAATAATTGACTGAGAGGTGAATTGAATTGTGACAAATGATTGCACGTCTGAGGGTATCCATCAGTGTAATTTATCTTGGACCATGTAAAGAGCTGGGAAAGAAACTGGAGACCGAGCACGCCCCTGGTAGCCAAATCACTACATGCAAATGTGTCCTTGGTGGAGGCTCCCATTGCCATTTCCAGAGAGCTGGTAGAGCCATGGCAAAAATAGAGGGAGGGAGAAAGAGAGAGAGGAAGGGAGGGAGGGAGATGGATGTCACCCTTGCTCTCATATGTCATATTGTTAACCATAGATATGAGGAGAACGCCTCAAGGTTGAACGTGCAGCTGAGACATAAATAATCTATCAGAGGTTTCCTCCAACTAAATAGAGGGAAATATGTCTGCATGGATTATTTATGGTTTAATATGCACTCGGTGAATGGACAATCACCTCTGAGAGCATGAAGACATTGTAGGGGCCAAGTTAATTGTGTGTGTCTGGAAATGCATGCAAGCTAGGTGTGTGAAAGGCAGTGGTTGTCACGCTGTTAAGCTTGGATACACAAAGGGTCTATATTTTGTGGCTTGATGATGTATTACAATAACGGCATGTTACTGTTGCAAAGTGTATTCAGGTTTGTTTTATTTATGTACAAGCTTTTGTCCGTATCATCGATCTTTTGTGCTTTGACATGTTGTTTGTATTTTCTCTCTTAAATCTCGAGCCACTCGTGTGCGAATGCAGGCACACACGCAAATGCTTCTCACTTCGTGCAGATGAATTCTTTCATCCCACACCACTTAAATGGAGTCCATCTCAAAGTGGTCTGGCCTCCGCTTTCCAGCTCACCTTATTTCCTCTTCAGATGACTGCCTCAACATGGGAAATGTCAGGCTCTCATTGCCAGCACTGTGTGGCTTCTTCAAACATTTGTGAAGTGTTAAGCTCATCGCTTCAGCTTAGTGTGGCAGTCTCCCAGGAAGCTGGGCTGCTGACCCGCAACACAGCAAAGACAGCCCACCAAAATGCACTCAAGCACATCCACTCTGCCTGCTCATTTGCATCAATGAAAGATTGTATTAGTCCGAGGTTTATGGTTTTCACGGCAGCACACTCACCATACTGTAAAAATCCATGCATCACATAATGGGGTTGATGGGGTGGCTTTACAGCTCTAAACAGTCATGATGTTGTTTTTTCTCATTTAGTTGAGAATGACAGTGGATAACTAAGGATTACTAAGCCTAACGACTCTTAGACGTTACCTTTATATGAATCATAATGGGATATTTTCAAGCTAGCATTAACATATCCTATAGAAGTCCACCTCTTGACTTTGGTTTCAGACTTCTTACAAGAAGACACATTACACATATAAAAAACCCATGGCACATTCAATATATGTGGACAAAGACTCATCATAGGTATTCAAGGTAAATCATCAACATTTAGTAGGGGAGGTGAAACGTGACTTGGTGAAATGGAATGGATCTAATTGCTAAATTTAAGGTGACGTTTTAGCTCAAATATTGTTATTTTCCACTTGTGCTATGGACCATTGGGCTATACAAACATCAATGCCAAAATGAAGCTCCAATGAATAGACTTCCCTAATTCCTCATAACAAAGAAAACTGCCTCAGTTCTATTGCAGTTTGTTTTGTTCTGTTCAAGCAACATTCAGATTTTACTGGAGATTTTACTTTGCAATCTTGGGTTTTAAAAACCTGTAATTTGTTAAGGCCACTCTTCTTTAACCTATACAAGGATTGTGGAGTTTGTAAAGGCAGCATACTGAAATGTGTCAAGTATCATTTGCAAATCATCTGTTTGCGTGGCCACAGCATTGCAAAACATTATACAGAGTGTTTAATAACTGTACACCAGTTAGTTGTAACTGACTACTCACTGTACATAACAATATCTAATGTGTCAATGACGATGAGAAACAAGTGACTAGTCACACCAATTTCATTTGCACCGTCCCAACTGTTAAGACCGCATTTCTTTGTGTTCTGTTGGTTTCATCACACCCGGCCAATGGAAAAATTCCATTTATGGGACAACAGATGCTCCATTTCTTTTCTCTATTTTTCACTTCACGCCCAAGAGGGGAAAAAAATGGGCTCGTCTTTTATTATTATTATTTTTTTAACCAAGTTCTGGATCTGTTTGACTCAGGCATGAACACTCCCATAATCAGCCAGTGTGTGCATCCCTCTGAATAGAGATGAAAGAGGAGAGAACACACTCACACTTATACACTCCAGCGCATGCACAACAACAAGGAGCACACAAATAAACAGGCACAAACACACAGGCAGGAAGCACAAGCCATTTGGCACAGCCTCTCTGTCTAGGGAGGGCTTCAAAGCCCACTGACATGAATTTATGATAACGGCACTATGCCTTTGCCAAACCTCAACTGTTGTTGTTTTTCTCTCGCTCCCTCCCCAACCCTTCTATATGCTCTGCCATCCCCTTGATCAGAGCTTTGGAAAATGCTAGCAGGTGTCCCCCAGTCCCTTGGAAAGGTGTGTGCACATGAGCACGCAAACATGTGTGTTTGGAATAGGACATCCTTATCTGACTCTTTCCTCATTCTATTTGGTTTGACTCTATTCCTCTTAACTTTGGCTCTTTGCACAGTTTAGTCTCATGATCGTTCTATGATTATATTACCCTAATGTTTTTCTTGATTTCTATGCACACTTCTAACATCACTTTGTTCTTCTTCCATCCTCTTCCCTTTCTTCTGTCTGCAGATGAGGACTGTGTGAATTGTACAGAAGAGTGCCGGGTACTGGGCCATTCTGACCGTTGCTGGATGCCCCAGTTCCCCGCTGGAGGAAACCAGGCCGAGGGAGTCGACTACCGCAACAATATGTTCGTGCCGGCAGGGATGGAGACTGTGCCTGAGGCAGAGACCTACGAGACTGTCAACCCCAATGGCAAGAAGACGTTCTGTACATTTGGAAAAGAAAGGCGTGACCACACCATCCTAGTGGCCAACGTTAAGCCCTACTTGAAGGCAAAACGTGCCCTAAGTCCACTGCTCCAAGAGGTACCCTCAGCCTCTGGTAGTCCTACCAAGAGCTGCTCAACCATGTCTCCCTGCAATTCAGTCAAAAGCCCAGCTGACGGAGCTGAAGGCAAACCTCCCCCTGCCACCTGCTCAGGCCACTACGGGCCTCCTGATGGTCAGTACCTGTCACCAACCAAACAAAGCAGAGACCAGGGGGTCTACCCACCATTGCCTCCCATGGACCCAGTGGCCAAGGTGCTTGCAGAAGCCCGCTCTAGGATCAGCCAAGAGGCAACAGGGGAAATGGAGTGTGTGCTGGAGCAGGTGGAGCCCGACGCAAGCCGTGACAGAATGGACGCTGACCAGGTGGTCAGAGACATCGACAAACTATTGCAGGACTGCAGAGGAAGTGAGGCCACAGGCACACTCAGGAAGTGACACAAAGGACTGCAACAAAATATGTATGAAGGTAGAGAGAGGAATATACTGCTATTTCAAAAACTCTCATGCCAAAACTGTCACCAAAACAAATCAAAAAGGTTAATGGGCTCTTATCATAGGAGCTCTTTTCGCTGTATTGGTTGTTGAAAATACTGACACTTAACAGACAATGGGAACATTTATTCATTTGGCACCAGTTTTGGGGCTAAGATCGCTACCAACAAAAAGGAACTGGGTAACATCTGAATTCTGATGAATTTATAAACTCTTTTTGTTTTGGATTCTTAAGCAAAATGCAGAGACTTATGCCTCTGGCACCTCGCAAGCTATTATCTAAGTGCCCACCAGCTCATATGTGTGTTGTTCATGGTCTCTTGTGAAATCCTACATATCTAAGTGTGTGTAGGTGGATTTCTGTTATGTATATTGGCCATAGAAACGGAATGAAAAAAAAGGACTATTTATGGTCAGACATGACAATCGATGCGGAAACAGTGAAAGAAATTCTGATCCATTTAGGACAGTGAAAGGCCGAAATACACAAAACAACCTTATCTTTCTTGACTTTAATATAGGTGTTTAGTGTCTGATGGATCCTGTATTTGAACATGAAGATATTGGTTAATCAGGTGTGTGATCACAGGGGTCAGTTAAGGACTTGGGGACGAGGGGCTTAATTGCTACGCTGAAGGAGAATTATTAACAGTGTAACCATGTTTCACCTGTCATTTGTAGCCACATGTGTAAGCTGTGTCTGTCTCACGCCTCTATTTAAACATTCATGTTGCTCACTGGTGTAGTTGCATGCACCAATTTACACACATCTTACACATGTACACTACACTATGCGCATACACATGCACATGCACTGATGACCCTACAAACACACACATACACACTAATGCTTACACACAACTGGCCATCTGTGTAATTGTCTTATACATGAACATCATCAGCTTTCTGTCCCTTGTGTACAGTGATTTATCATGTGTGTGACTATGCCTTAAGGCAATCACAAGTTGTATAAAAAGGGACATTTTTTCCTTAACTGTGAAAAGATGATATCTATATGATCATATAGATAACTAAATATATGAATCCATGTATAGTGTCCAAATATTAACAAAATATTTATACATTTTATAAGAAAAAAAAGGAAATGAGGAATCTCAGCAAAAAGTGTCCTTGAGTTAGGGTCAAGTGAGTCAACTCAAAGAACTGCAAAGGACACTGCCATTGTTTCGAAGACAAATATCCAAAAATAAAAATAAACAAGAAAATGTCCCTTCACATTATCACTATACATAATATCATTATATGTGTAAATGTACCCAATTTAGATGTGTTTACATCAAAACATATTTTTATTGATTTTCCTGCAATTTCTGTGCATTTGAGCCAAATTGTTATGTGTACAAAAGCTATATTGTGTATTTTATTAAATTAATATATAGTTGTGTTGCAATATACATGGGCTTATATTGTATTTGGCAAAAGTTGCCTTAGTAGCTGTCGAACTCTGTGAGTTTGCTTTAGTTTGGGTTTTTCGTTGATGTTTTGTTTCCTCTATTCTGCGTCTTTGCAGGCTGGCTTCAGTGCTTTTGAGATGTCGCCTCTTTTTACCCGACGGTCCAGTTGGATCAAAATTAATAACTGTTGAAAGCTTAATGAGCCAGCTGATAAAGAATACAATTCAAACCAACAACAAAAAGCAACAACCACAAGATAACAGTTTAAATATTTTTACTGAGCAGATTTTTACAGGGCAGCTATTTTCTTTAACAATAACTAGTATGCGTATCTTGTGTTCATTATGTTTTTACTTTCTTTCCAAAAAAGAAACCTGCCATATGGAAAGTGGAGTGGTTTCCTTGGTGATCATAAAACTGCCTTACTGTCTCTGCGGAGAGCTTGTTGTATCTGTGGAGCTTGTGACTGCTTATTAAGCCCTGGTCAACCAGAATGTGCATTTTCTATTAAGGACCAAAAGAGGTTCTTTTTCAGCAGTCTGTGTTGTTTATGTATGTACTCCTTCACGATACATGTTAGAATTCTCATACTTTGCAGAGAAACTCGACATCTGAAATTCTATCTGAAGTTACTTTGGATTTGATGTCTTAGCTGTTTAGGTACACGGTTTATATAACCAAGTGTCTTCACATTCAGGCTTTCTTAAAAAAATGATACAGACATTTATTTTTGAAAATGTTGGCACATTTCGGCCACTCTCTGAAATAAGGGAGGTGCTTTTTCTAATATACTCTGATAGTAGAATAAGCAGAACAGTAGGCTATTAGACTATATGTGTTTTGGAAAATATGACCACCTTCACCAAATCTATGTAAGATGAAGCTGTGAGAGGGAACAGTGACTTGCGTTCATAAGGCTCCTGATGTGTTTAATGTAAAGACTTTTGGTGAGTTTGAATCTTGAAAGCAGATATAAGACATGTTATCCTCCACCCATATCACTTATGACTATTTTTGTATTTCTGTTCCTGCTTCTATTTCTTAATTGAGTTACATGTTTGGACATCCTCCTGTCATTTTGCCATTTTTCTGTCTCTTTTGTTATCTTCTTTCACTATTCATTTGCTTACTTTCCTTGTCTTCAGCTGTTTGCTTTCTCGCCTCTGAGAGCAAAGCAACTGTAAGCTCTTCTCCTCTCTTTTTTCTGTGAAGTATTTGGTTTTGGTTTACCCTTGCTCTTTTCCTAGGAGATGGCAGAGGCTGTTTTTAGAGAGGGCTCGGAAGATTTGACAGAGGAGAAACATATTTATGGTTATTTTTAAATTAGATTTTATTTGTAATCTCTCTCAAGTATCTGGATAAATCAAGCAAGCCTGACATTCACATTATAAAAACAGTTAAAATGTGCCGTTTAAAATGCGCACTGCAACTGTGATGTTGACAAAAATACTGTTACACGTGTGTAATCACACAGCACGATACACACAGACAGGCACCTCAGCAGCACACTGCCTTCATTTAAAATGCATAGGCCCTTAAAGGTAAGATGAAGGCTGAAAGAGAGGGCAAATCACTACCCAGACTAATGTGAAACACCTGCCTTCATGCTTTCTTTTCTTTTCAGCCCATTGTTCTCAGTCTTCATGCTGGATCAAGCAGTTAATACCTGTGCTTGATTCGCTTCCATGGCCCTTATTGTTTGACAAAACAATTCATTTTTTCTTATTTTATTTCTTTAACCTGCTTCAATTTTCACTCACACAGAATCTAGATTGCTGTGGTCTCTTTTTTATTTGGACATTAAATTAAAGTGAGGGGTCACCCCACAACTTGTCTGTTGCTCTGCCTGCTAGAAACAGTCACTGTCACACATCATGCACATTTAAGTACTGTCCCCTCGAATGGTGTTCCCCTTGGCCTGGCCCCAGTCTGTACACTCACAAACTGAGCTAGGTCAAGTGGATGGAAGGTATTCTTTAAAGCCATGGCCCCTATCTCAGGCTATATTCTGTCTTTTAAAGCAGAGGCTGCTGTTGCTGAGGTCTACACATAGTTTGAGATTGAGCATAATGCAAGGCCTCTCATTGTTTAATTACACACTGTTGGCGTCATACACTGTTGGCAGTGCATTACTCAAATCTGGAGTGGGTTGTTTTTGCCCACTTGAGACTTGTGGTCTTATTGAGTGATTAAGACAGGGCCTTGTTGAATGTGGCTAACCGCCTCTGGACTCACTGATGCCGGTGCACCAGTCAACCACTGCTTCACACATGTAGAGACAACATGCCATTTTGGTTAGTTAAAACAAGCACCCAATGTTTGTCAGTGTTGTTCCCTCACCCCCAAGCCCACACAGATAGCATAGGGCTCCACGCTACGATGGGCAACTGGTGAAAAGACCAGAGACATTCATTTGTATGGATTACTTCAACTGCTATTGTCTAAAGGCTGTGTTCATTGTGATCTATCTGAAAAAAAAAATACATGAAAAGATCAAATAAAAAAGCAATTACTAATAATGTTTGCTCTTGTCCTTGTATGAGTTTGTTAAAGAATGGCTAGTCATGGCTTTGATTTAATTTCTCTCCTCAAGAGATAACCTCAATCACCCGATATTTTTGTTCTCTTGAGTATCTACAAGGCCTTGTCAAATAGGATTGCAATGTTTACTTACACAGTGCCAGCTTACTTTGGGTAAGATAAAAAATGATTGAAATTGGCTTTTTCAATTGCATTTTTCGGTTTTAAATGCTCATATGCATTCAGCTCCTACCCAAGCCTACACACTTAAAATGTTGCTTCTGGCAAATTATCCTTTATTCATTAAATTAGTTCACATTTTCGACACACAAAAGATTACTGCATATACTGTTTTATTTTTTTTTCTTCTAATTGCTCGGAGGCAAATAAATTGGTGCTTGAAATGGTGTGTACTAATGCTTCTCAGATAAGATGTTGCACTCTAACCGTCAGCTAGATTTTCATTCAGAGGCCAATTTGAAGTCTTTTCAACACTAGGCTGCAGTAAGAGAGATGTACTTTATGCATTCCATTTACTAAGTGAAATATGGTTTGCTTGATTCATAATTAATGGCTGTTACAGGTGTTAGATGCTCAGAGTGGGAAATACACTGGCAGTGGCAGATGTGACCTCGCTCTTGGTCTTTAGTTCCCCAATAATAGTTAAGAAACTTTTCTTAACTGCACTGTCCTTTTTCAGTGTCTTCAATGTCCCTTTTCAGTGTTTTCCAATACGAAATGATGAACCTTGGCCCAAATGATACAGCATTTCATGTGTTGCAGGGATATATTCCATCATCACTGTTTCATTGCAGAATTACAGTACACATGTCATGTGCTCTTGTGATTCCACACATCAATCGGCATACTGCTGTCTCTTAAAGTTTAATTTCCCAGACTACACTCTTACTAAAGACTCATTGAGGACTATCACATCCTTATTACACAAATATTTCCCATAACCTGCAAGTGGATATGTCACTGACCTTGACATCATTCAATATTAAGAGACTTTAAAAAAGGAAATCCGAACTAAAATAATCTTGGTAAATATCCAGTGTGTTGTGTGTTGTCTCCAGATCCAGCTTCTTACAACTGTTTTTTTTTTTTAAATCAACTGGGATTATAGTTGATACATAGTCCATATTGATACAACATTTTAGTGCCAAGAATAACTCACTTCTATTACATCAAGATACATTATTGGTAGAATGATTTGAAGAGGACTCAACCAAATTAATTCTCAGGGAATGTTATACCCAAATACTGGATTTGCAGGCCATTGGTATGCTCCAAGGCCTTTTCCTGTTTGTATCTAACTAGTCGCCTCAAGGCAGATATTAATTAAAAAGATAGCATAGGTAGTCTATTAAAACACCGTTTCTAGGACTGCAGCTGCTTCATGCTGTGCCTTGTCTCATTTGGCCTAGTGGTTAGAGTTTCCATGAACCTAAAGCATGCCTTAAGAATTTCAGATCAGAACAACTTGGAAACTGTGACAAAGTGTGAAATATGGATGGTATGGTAGACTGTGTGCATGATTAAAAAAAAAAAACAACAAGCAAGTGCGTAGCACAAGCCTTAGCTGAAACACATTGTAAAGAAGTCATTTTCATTATAATGTTTGACCACGAACACAACACATTCCATGACAACATGCAATCAATTAAAGATGAATGCAATGAAACAAATGTTATAATTATTACAATGTTATTTAGATTGTTTTATAATTTAATACCCTAAGCAAGAAAACATGTACATACAGTTCTGGGCAATACTTTAGCCCACTATACATTAAGTTGTGGAGTTTGAGGCAAATTGAGTTAGATATTTCAGACTATAGCTCCTTACACACCAAACTGACACCAAAGAACACCAAAGAACACCAAAGAACACGTCCCGAAGGAATGTCGCCTCACGTCTCCTGCGTCTTGGCCATGTTTCGCACTGGAACACACCGCAAAGACTTCAGCCGACGGCCAAGTTGCACGTACGAACTGCGCATGCGTGAGTGGCCATAACTCTCCTTACCAGCAGGCGTCGGTAGTGTGTATTCGTCATAACCGAGAGAAGAAGAACAGACTGCGTGATATAAACAAACAACAAATAGCGTGTGTGTTCCATTTTCACTCTACAGCGAGAAGCTCATGGGGCTTTCCCGAACCTGTGTCGAGAGCTGGAGTTAAATGAAATCTCAGATTTGCCTTCTTAATAGTTTGTTTGGGTCCTTCACTTCCGTTTCGCTTCTCATGCACTGATTCGCTAAGCTGAACAGCCAATCAGAGTGATTTATTTGGCCGACAGCCTCCCGATTCAACGTGTCGAATCGGCGGCGGAAGGTGTCGGCACGGCCGAAAAGACACGACGGTGCAATACACACAATCTGAGTAGGGCGACACGACGCTCATAGACAGCCCGACATCTATCGACGCCGAAAATCGGCTCGGTGTGTAAGGACCTTTACTTTACATAGGAAAATCATATTTCTGCATTTAAACAAGATCCTTGATCCTTGATCAGGATATCTGTGCTAATGGGATTTAATCAAGTACAGTTCCATATTGAGCTGCATAAAAGGGCAAATGGAATGAAGATATTTTCAACACCAAGAATAGAAGGTATTCATCTAGTTAAAGGACAAGGCTTCTTCTTTCATCTGTGGTATGTGTTCGAGATAGCAGGCAAATTGAAAAAGTGCCTGTGTGCATGTGTCTATGACTGTTTGACAGGGAGAGTGTGTGTAAGGTTCCGTAACAGAGATTTGAGAGGCGCTGAGGTTGGAAATACGAATGTACATTTTACAACAGGAATAGTCACGGCTTTGATTTGATGCCAAAAAAAAGCCCCCACAAACACTGAAGGTATCCAAGGCCACTGTGCCTCGTTAGGTGTTTAAGAGAATCGCTTTTCATCAAACACAACAAGAAATGATGGCAAATGCAATTATGGCAAACAACGTCACCTGCCTAAATAACAATGCAAGGCACTATGAATGTACCATGGTGATAAGAGCTTTTGTGACACTCTTTATACATTTGCAAGTAGACTCTATTGCAGGAGAGCCATCCTTTAGCTTGTATCATCTGTTTGTATATTGCATGCTTTCTAGCGAAACTTGTCAACTATGAACACAAAAATAGATCTAGCAAGAGAACAAAATGAAGACGCAAACCCATTTTTATAATGTGTTTAACACATTTTCTTAATTCAAGAAATTGCTGTGACTCCTCCAATGCCTCAGACTGCCGGTTCCATTTGAAATGTAAGCCCTATTGCAGTCACCTCCAAGAGAAGCTGTGTGTTAAGTGTTTCCCACCTGAAGCAGACTAAAATTGCAAAATAATGGCTCAAGACAGCTTCTGTGAAGAAACCGGCTCACATCAGTGAGGAAAAAATTGCTTGATGAAAAGGTCAATAAGCAACACGGAAAACTTAATATGAAGTAGACATGAGAATTCCATCACAGCGATTAGTGCCTCTGGCAAAGTGCAGGACTCACTGACACTGCTGAATCAATTCATAAATATCACATTTCTGGTGTGTAAGACACTCACCAGCTAAGAGGACCTTTCACTAAATGCCACCTGGACTTTTGAACCAATTTCATTCACCTAATTTGTAAATCTTTCCTTGTGGTGTTTCTTGTAAAATTGGATACAGTCTCTGAATTTCTTCCCTTTGTGGAATGTCTTCACTGACATTCCTTAGATGTTCCAGGGTATTAGTCATATATTTAATCTTATTTAAGCAGACATAAGCTGATTGATTACTGAATGCCACGGTTACTTAATTAAAATTGCTTGGGCATTTCATTGGATATGTTGTTCACATAAGCAGGATAACACACATCAATTTAATGTTAAAAACAAGTCACCCAAAATCATGTTGACCACATAAATATTAATATAATATGACAATCTGTTGGCAAACATTTTGTTTCTGATCGTAGAACCTGGCTCAGCTTTATGTTAGATGCCTAGATAACTTGGGACAGAAGCTGTGACAGACAGGATGTATTGGTTGAAAGAGAAGACAGATACCTAAATGGCTGTACGATGACAACAGGATGTGATTTGGAAAGAATGTCAGGAGGGAACAGGAAGGTCAATATTACAGTAACAGAATATGACCTTGGGGACAATCCTCTTACTATTGAAGCTGTGCAACAGTGACGCGTCCTAAAACCCGGAAGTAAGTTAGCATTTTACCACTTCCGGTTCCTTCGACAAAAAAGCAATGCAATTTCTCCATAGGATTTTGGAAAATAGCTCGAAATAAGGTCTGTGGTTGACACACATTTAAGAGACGGATCACGTTTTGTTCTACGACATTAAATACATAAGCAGTGACCCCACTGGTGATTTTTGAAGAGTTTACGTGTCTGAAAAACGATGGTGTTAACAAGTGGCTGAATAGGACTACAGAAGTTGTCGAGGCCGTTTTACGTCATTACACCGAACACGTAAACACTCCCGCAGGGACGTGCACAGACATTTTGGGGACAGGTGCTCAAGTGAGAAAAAGGGCACTTCCCATAATCATTTATAAAAAAAAAATTTAAAACAAAAAGTTAAATATAGTTGCACATCTCTGACTTACTGACCAATTTATTTTAATACCCTCACACTCACGTAATTGTTTAATACTCAGCAGAATTCTACAAAATAATCAGCTAACACAGAGACAATGGTCTTATTTAGTATTCACTAAACACAAGAGCAGACAACAAACTACAGTAGTAAAATTAATAGTTATTAAATGAGCAGCCAACAATCAAAATTATGAAGTTACTGTTTAAGGCAGGACATTACAGGCTAAAAGATTGTTTTTTCATGTACTTGTTATTTTGGTCTATTTTGCTTCCATGTTTTCTTTCACTCTAATGGAAATAAAACTTCCAAGAAACACATATAAATGGTGTTCGTTTTACTACCATGTCTGAATTCATCTATAGATTTATGGCTAATCTGCATTGAAACATAACATTTCCAGGGAAAATACTGACTTGACGTAAGTAACTGGGGAAGTTGTGAGGTGATGTGTTTTTTTGTTTTATCCTTTTCACCTGCAATGCCTTGGTAACTGCATGCAAATTAGCGCATTTTAATTAGGCCTAGTTAACGCCTAATTTGCATATCAATGTGACGATTGTGATGACGTTATTAGATACACATTTTACTGTATTCACTTTAAGTGTCTCCCCTTAAATGTGGGGTAGGTAAGTTTGAGAAACCGGCTCGAGATACACTTTTTGTTATATTCCATGGAATGCTCTTAACATCCCGATAGCAATGAATATCTTAAGTGCTTTGACAAAAAATCCATTAAAAAATTTCATCTGTGGAAGCCGTAGTACTGTAAAAAGCACGACCAATCATTTTATCCGGCTCGGCTAAAATAACTGGATGGCCTACCTGCCTGTCAGCCTTCCATCTGTGCACAAACTTATCTCGTGCCCTCATTGGTCATGTGCGCGTTCGTGTGTGTTGGAGGAGGGGCTCTGTAAGGAAGTGGCAGATTTCTTCCGGTTGTGTATTTTCAAATTCTAGCGCACTCGAGCTGGTTTCTCAAACTTACCTACCCCACCTTTAAGTACAGTACATTAGCCTGTATGCCCATGATAAATTGCCTTAGCTAAACCTTGAGCTAACTTATCCATTAGCTAGTAGCCTACCTTAGTTAACTATATTTGTTATTGTCTTTTAGCTAATTAGCTGTAAACTCGAGGCACTGGCAGTTTAGTCATTTGTTCATCACCAGTCACCTTCAAAATAAGCCAAGAAAAGCCGGCATAACATGGGACAGTAAAGTGGGAGGTGCTGCTACCTGTGTCTGAAGGGACTGCCAATGTCCGCACTGCTGTGCAGGAGACGTGGAGGGAGGGAGGGAGAGCTACAGAACTTCACAGTCTAATCTCCCGACCTGATATTTTGTATTCAATCAATATATTTTTGGAAAGGGAAACTGTGCGCAAACAGCAGTAGATATATATTCATTTATAAAAATTAAAAAAAGGGGGAAAAAAGGGCACTTTCTCTGGAGGAAGAAAAAGGGCAGGGGCTCAAGCCCACTTTGATGTCGATGTGTGCCTGCACTCCCGCTAAATTTGTTTTTCCCTGTGTTTTGCTTGAAAGCAAGTACTTGCCTCCTGCAAACTGTTGAAACAAACGCTTCAACTTGTACAATTTTGAATCTGTATTTTTGAATATGGATCTTAAGTTGGCATGACGTTGAAGCAGCGACCCTGCTGTAGTTCGATTGGAAAAATACATTCGAGGGGCAAATTATTTAATTTACCATAATACCGTGTGCTCTTTCGTAAAATAAAAACGTAAATGACATTTCCAAGCAATTATGTGATTCATTGCCAAGAGTTCTGTGTGGTATTTATCATAACTTGCACTGCCTCTAAAAAACAACAATTTTAAATCCTTTGTATTAGCTAAGAAATGTCATTGTCAGGTGAAAACAGGGGGATTTTTCAATAGAGGGTTATCATTTGTAAAATGGTTTTATGCACAAAATTGTTTGTGAGGTAAAGGTTCTTTCCATGTACTGTTGTCAGCTGTTATGAAGTTATGAATGAGTCTATTTGAATGAAAAATACTTTCCAAGAATAATACTTCACTTTATTGGCTGAAGAATTTGGTTTCGAGGCCTCAATTTATCACAATGAAAGTCTGAGACCTTTGTCTGTTGGCACCTTTTCAAAGACTCTTCTCTTGGTCAGACCACCCTTTTGTTTGGTATAGAATGTACAGCTACGGCAACTGGCAGCTTTTAGTCGGATCAAAGCCTTGTGCCTCTGCCTTCCATCCTTTGTTTTCAAAGTTTATGTATCTCCGGTATGAACACAGCAGCGGGTATCATGCAGGGACGCCGGCCCCTCTCTGAACTCAGAGACATGGATGACAAAAGCCTCTGACAGCATGCCTGCATGTGATTAGAACATCCTTTAGAGCTTTGAACTACGCCCCCCACCCCCAAATATTACCCAAACCTATCTTTGAAACACTAGCGAGAAAGTAATGCTAAGTCTGCATCAATGAGTGAGGAATGAAACGATCAGATGGGAATCAGCAAGGGAAAAACAAACAAAGAGTTGCTAAATAAGCTTGGCAACATACGTAGAGAGGCCTTTTCCTCAGCTAATGGCTAGTGAAAACAAAATGGGCCTTGAGGGATTTAAATGGTTGTGGCTGACAGTTTAAGCAGTCTCAAGCTGATCTAAAACAGAATGAGAAAGTAATGCATCCGCACAGCACCAACCTAGACAGGATGAGAGGGTGTAAATAACAGGCACTCCCCAGAGATGTGTGCCACATAACGCAAAGACTCCCTGGTTAGGGAGTTTGATTTGTTTGAATGCTATGTGACATTTACTTAACCAGCTGCAGGGAATTATCTTTAAGGATTCTCAATTTGACTCAACAATTTTGCCAGCTTTTGTCTCCATGTCAGGTGCCACTGCACAAACCTGTGCAACATATATTGAATTACAATATGCTGCACATCATTTTGCTAGTGTTGTGTATGGAGCAATACTGTAACTTTATGAAAAACGCTAACCTAAGACTGAAGCAGAGCAGCTAGATGAGCGTTTGGAGTCACCCTGATATCATGCCAGCCTTAGGTTATCCGGGGGGAAAACAGCATTTCATACCATTTATGTATTTTTCTGTTCTTATCTGGTCCAACATTCCTGCCATCAACTCTCTGTTACCTTAATGGAAAACATAAGAGATGCCCTTCTTATGTTCCACCTTCAGATGTGCTGCTCATTTTTTCCCCCTCTCTCTGTCTGTCTCTTTCCTAGGACCACCGAGACTATCACAGCAAGTGACATGAGTTTGTGCCAGTGAGTGTGTAACTGTGTGTGTTGTGCATCTGGGCTTGTGTTACAGCTCGGATCACAGCCGAGTGCACATCTGAACACCCTGTTTTTAAGTGTCAGTTGAGTGGCAGAAGTACAGTGAGAGTGCTGTCTCAGATCTGCTGTCGCTGTGACATAATGTGCCTGACACCAGTTTACAATAAAGATGTCACATCGTAAAATAAAGGACATATGAATGCAGGCCGATTGGTTAGGTTGTATGGCTTTTCTGAAAATCACGTGTACATCTTATTTGATTGATTGATCCATTTATGATCAACTGCCTCCTCAACAGATTAAGGTATTGATACAATAATCGATTCACTTTGCTCAGGCTTCATGCTGCAAAAGTGAGACATATCCATATTTCATGTCAATATACCTAACAGATGCATGTTCATGATCATACTATAACCAAGTAGTTTTACATCCCAACACAAGGGCGTTATCTAAAATTACATTACCAGGATAAGGTTAGTGGGTAACTTATCATGGAAAATGATTAACAACCAATAAGAAATTGTAGATGGTTACTTAAATGTTTAAATAAATATTATGGTGCAATCAATCAATGACAAAATGAAAATGTATTTGTTTCATGTTGTCCATTTCATCACCTCCAAAGTCATTTTAACATGCAAAAGCTCTATAGAGGTCCAGATGGTTCAGCCCTGACGTACATGAACCGTTCAATTTCAAAAGGTTGAGTTGGTGCCACGGGTGGCAAAGCTGCATCTGGCATGGTATTGAGAGGCCTGTGTGGTATGTAGACCACATCCTTTCCTTATGGCATCATCTAGGACCACTGGGGCACAAACTGATGCCTGCTGATGACTGGCAAGGTCATATAAAGAACTGCCCAGTGCATTCAAAATGTCAATTTTTTGGTAAGCGACAATGATTGGCATATATTTTTTAATTCCTCCCATTACTTAAATATTTACTATTGACTGATTTCTATAAGCTCATGCACAATTGCACTCAATCAAAATCAAATCAACATTTATTATAGCCCCAAATCACAATAAATGCCTCAAAGACAAAAACAAAATACAAACGTCATAGCATAAAAATTATAAAAATATTTACAACATTATACATCAACATAAGTATTGCCATGTGATAAAAGCATGTGACTGAAGTGATTGTAACGATGAACGGAAACTAGGTGATGGAAATTAGTTTCCAAGGAAGATAGATGCGAAGAGATGGGTTTTGAGTTTGCTTTTAAAGGAGTCGACTGAAATAGCTTCGTGGATCTGAAATGAAAAACGATTCCAAAGGAGAGGTGCTCGGAATGAAAAGGCTCTGCCACCTACGGATGATTTTTGAATTCTGGGGATGGAAAGGAGACTTGCATTATGTGTACTTCATTACTTAATTAATACATTATTATGTCAAAAAAAGAAGTGGACATACTCAAAGATGAAAGAAACAATCAACTTGAGACATTTGGTCTCTAGTATTTCAATTATCCAATTGAGTTGACTTAAATTCAGTCCGAACCGTGTTGGATGGAGACACGAGTGATGTCATCACCCCTTCTGTTATCGCCCAGTGGAACACACTCACATGTTCCATGGCAGTTGGTCATGGGGTGAACAGATTCCTTGTTTAGGGAATCATTTAATAATAATGTAATCACAAAATGCATTACATTGTTTTTCTTTTTACAAGATGAATCTACTGTGGAGGTCTTTGAACATGCTCAGCCTTATCCTTGAAAATATGACAAAGCAGTGAAAAATGTACATCTGGAACATTCTAAAGAAAGTCCGACATGCCTGCTACTGAGAATAATACCAGGTCTCGACAGGCATGCGGCAAAAAAATTCAATTCACCAGCATTGTATTGGGGTGGCTGTGTATTTATCACTGGCAGAGATCCTAAAACCTTGGCAAATAATACCATAGCCACTGTCTGTGGCTAGATACCATGGAACATGTTTAATTGTGATTCAGGTGAATTGACAAGAGTTGCAGCTTTCTTTGAGCACCTGCATTCTGATTGAATATATTGTTTGGCAAATTAAACTGAGTACATGGTGCTGTAAGAAAAATAAATACTTTCCCTTTGGGACCAGACAGCACTCAATAGATGGCTGCTTGTTGTCACACATAGGTTATGTAGGTCAGGATATGTAGACTGGCGAGTACAAAGGAGAGCACTCAGAACCACCCGTCTAAGAACTGTTCATGAATACTGCAGGGTGACGCTTTGTCTTTTTGCTGCACATAACCTACCCTCGCTTACAAGACAGCTGTGCTTTGGCAATGTGCTTCCCAGCAGTACACAGCATCCAACCTGACAGGCCCTATACTAATGTATTGTAGTTAATGTTTAACACTGTTACTCACAGGCAAAAACACAGTAAGCCCATTCCAACTGGAGAAATGGAAAAATAAGGATTTATTAAGCTTAATTGAAGATGTAAGTTGGAATATGATACCAGACTGCAGAGACATACAAATCTGAAGTCTTTCCTTGAGGAATTTCAGCATTTACCAACATAATTTATCTAGTTTGCACAGCTGACAGAGTAAAGCTTTGCATACACAGTAAGGCTTTAGAGCCAAGGGATGATGTTGTGCTAAGCTCTTTAAGGTCACAGGAGTTTCAAATAGTGGAGCAGGTGAATCATTCATCAGACACACCTGATTCAAATTAAACCTCTCCGCGGGACATGTTGCATCGCTAGAAAAGGTGTCATTTTGTAGAAAAGTCTGCTTTTGATGAGTGAATGTTGGTTAGGTTTGCGTCTCAGTATGATGCCTGACACTTGTTTACATAGTAAGTTCAAAGCTGTCCAGCTTACAACCTGATATGGCTGCTTATTTGGATGAAAAGTAAGACCCAGTAAAAACCTTTATTTGCATAAAACCTTTGATTTAACATAGATGAATGCACAGGAGAAAGCAACAGCCGCTTTGTTGAGATTAGAAGAGTTTATTTGTCACATTAGTCAGAATTACCTGTGTTGTTGTCAGCTGTGTGGAACAGGAGCAGAGGGGGAGACATGGGGAGAGGAAAGGTGAAAGAAGCACAGCGAGGGAGAGACACTGTTGAGCAGATACAAGGAAAAAGAAGAAAGAAAGAAAGCAAGAAAGAGATGCATTCATCCGGCAACTTGTTGCCTCATAACGTGCTCTCTCACCTCCTCCTACTGATAATAACTAGCTTTGCACAGTGAGCCAGAGGAGAGGGAAAAAGCTCCCTTTGCTTCGGCTTCCTACTTCCTAGGAGGGCTTGTGTGTCGCAGAGGAACCTGAGCATCTCTGTTGGAATGAACCTCTTCTCCCCTCAGTGTGGTGGCTGGAAGCATGTCTACTATGACAGCTGGAGGTCTGTTGTGATGAAGGAGTTCTGTGGAGTTAGATACACTGCCAACGGATGTCTGCTTTGGAGGGGATAGGATCTGTTATAAGCACTCATGCAAAAAAGACCAAATTACACTCTGAGAGGCAAAAGCAGAGATGAAAGGGGCAACATTTATGGCAGGATCATGGTGACCACATGCCTTCTTATACCGTCTGGTGTGACCTCCGCCTGTCTCTCTTCATTATCATAGGTCATATCATCATAAATCTACCATGTAAACATAACGGAGGGGGAGGGGAAGAGAGGACAGATAATCAACCAGTTTTCCTCAGAAGTCTCAATGCTTTTTTCTCTTTTTGGCATTCTGTTTACTGACAGATGCTACGACAGATGTAGAACATGACATTGAAAACGTTGTGCTATGTTTACCCCTTTATAACCAGGATCGCTTTTGACCAACATGGCTTTAGGTGGGAATCTTTATCTCTGGTATCTCTCCAATTGAATCAAAATAGATTCTTTATTCATAACAATTCCTGATACAATATTGATTCTCAATTCAGGGATGCCGATTGCAGGATCTACCGCAGCTTGCTATGAACTAACAAAAGCGGTGTGAGAAATGATTGCATCAAACAAGAGTAAACGTTTGAAAAAGATAATGTAATAAAAAAAAAGTTGTGATGACAAAGATAAACTAAGACAAAAGACACTTCTTAATGCTAAACTTCTGCAAATATCCTTCTTACTGATAAGTTCAGTGACTGTATGAATAGCAAATTAACATAATGAGTAGTTCAGCTGCCCTATTGTGACTCAAAAACTCTTTACAAAAAAATAGAACACAAAATAAAACTGGTATTCTTTGTGATTTTTTAGCAAATCACCACATTTTAATTGGTGACTGTTAGCAGCAATATCCCCCACCCTAACTACCAATGTAGTAATGTTATGTTTCTACCTTCATACTAGAGAAAAATGATCTCTGGATGTGTACTTGGACCAAATCAAGCTCCCTTTTGTCCTCTAAAGTCCAATTGCTTACCTTGTCATCACTTTCCAATTGTACAGACAAAACCTTTCCCTGCACCTGGTTTGTTTACCCGTTCTTTTTATGAGGGTCGATTGGGCATCCAAGCTCTGCTGGCATAGAACAAGAATTTCATAAGCGTTGTCTGCTCCTGCTCTAGCTGGACATGTTTTTGTTTGCCTCTGCCTAGACCTCTGCTTGCTGTTGTGTAAAAATAAGGCTGGTCCTACACTAGTAAGCTAATAAAAGTACGCACAACACTACTGGTGATGCAAGTTTATGCCATATTCCCCCCTTTTTTTTTCTTGCTTCCCTTTTCATTCGTTTTTGTGTTTGCTCCACTTGACTTCACACCCGTTTGCTAACTTTTCACTCCTCTCTCATTTCTCTTCCCTCCCTCTCCCTTTATATATCCCCTTTTCACACCCCTCTCTAACCATGTCTTGCTATGCTCCATGGATTGCAGTGTTTTGTAGAAATTAGAGTCACATGCTGCCTCTTATCCAAATATAAGTATGTGACAAGCCTCCGCATTTAGTTGTCAGTCAAAACTACAAGCCTCCACTCATCTAAGTGTCACAGGTATTGATGAGAAAAAGACTGTAACCTCTATTCTCATCTGAGCATTCGGGAACAGCTCAGCGGCCCCATCAATCCCGCCTCCACCAGCTTGACAGAGCCGTAATAACACAAATCGCTGTGACTTTCAAATGCAAAATGAAGGTAAATTAGTAGTCCGCTCACATCCTCTGCCATTCTCACAATGATACAAAAAAATGAGGCAAGGTGATGCAATGAATTTTAAATGTACTTCCATGGTTACAGTATATTCTCCAACACAGATTTCCAAGGAAGGCTCAGTGTGTTGTTGTTTCAATACATTACAACTGACTTTATACTGTTGACTTAACAAGACGAGTTAATGTAGAAGTATTTTTACCTACACACACACAAAACCACATACACACACAAACACGCAAACATACACACACAGCTAGAGCAGGCTGTTGAAGCCAGAGAGTCTGAAACCCACTCAGGGTTTTACACTCACACTTGAGCACTACCATTACTTCTTTTTTTTCTGTTGGCAACTGTGCAACTCCCCTGGAACAACTGATGGTTGCGTTCCCTGCTCATCCGCATTTTGATTGTAGGAGCTTTTTGTAGTCAGTCCAGAACTGGCAAATGTTCAGTCAGAATGCTGTTTCTATAACCTCCAGGCCACTTCTTCAGTCAAGTGTTCATGATCCTAGAAGAATATCAAAGCTTGTTTTGAAAATGTTTCACTTTGTTTAGTGGCAGGATGCCGAGTGATGGAGGATTATAGCCTAGTGCAGAGTACCCTTGACGATAAAGACCAGATATATTGCATTTTTCTGGTATTTTATTGGATCTTCTCTCTTTTTGTGTGTGCTTGCATTCATGTCTTGCTTTCTTCCTGCTGCTACACCCTTTTAGACGGTCTTGTTTGTTATGTCGAGCTGTTTAAAACACTGAACTAGAACAAGTTTCATCCATCTGCAGATTTGTTATGGTTTCCCTATCCTTCTAGAAACAGGTTAAGCGTATGCTACATAGACGCTGCCCAGGGTCTTCCTTTGGGTTATGTTATCAGTAGTGGTCCACTCTGTCACTGCACAAAAAGCAACAACATTGCCATTGTTGTTTCTAATGTTCAACAGCACTGGTCTATTCTATTGCCATGTTGCAAAATGTGGGACCTTATACAATACATTGAATTATATATTGAGGCAGTTTATTAAGTACTTAACTTAATAAACTCTAACTTTAACAATTGTCAGCCAGAAGGATGTCTAAAGAAGCAAGAAATTCTAAATTATTTTTAAATTAAAATGGTCTAAATCTCAACCAGAAAAAACAAGAACTTTATTTCCACTCAGAAACATTGTTCTTTTTACTGCTGCTTGAGGAAAACATAGCAATGTACAGGTAATTGGTGCTTCATGAGGCAAGCAAAGGTTACTCTATACCTCCTGTAGACATTGAAAGATAGCAAAGGAAAATTCCAAATACAGTTGCTGCTGATTGTGTTTCAGGTCAAATGCGACATCGTTTATTTTAATATAAATCATTTATTGTAATCATTTTGAGATTATAGTATGTATTAATGCACTGTTTATTGGATTAAAAATGCACAATAAATCCCTTAATATTATAGAAAGTAAAAACGAAATAGAAGGCCCTACCTATCTTTGGGCAAGACTAGGAATCTGGTCGTTGTTCCAATGTAAGTTGCAAATAATAAGCTTATATCACCAACTGATTTTCTGTCTGTATTTATTTATTTATTTATGTGGAGGACAAGGTTTGGGATCCTAAAATTATCCCTTTGTTTCCAAGCTTACAGGCCATGACTCAACAGAGATTCTGCATGGCTATGTGCGGTCTACTGCAATCACTGCCAGTTCCGTGCATTCCTACTGCAGTAATGAATGCATCCCTCATTTTTATAGCATGAGAATGTCACACACCACAAGGCTACGGCTGGTCAGGAATGATCCTACAAACATTATTGCCGTTTCAAAATCCTGCTGCCCTCCCTGAAGATCCCATTAAATAAACAGATGTCTGGAGTAAGCAGGGACACCACCCTTCATCTTAAAGGCCTTGTTTCAGGACCTTGTGACTTTAAGCATCCAACTTCTAAATGTCTTTGAGTAAGATATTACCTCAGTCCCCACCAGGTCTAGAGCAGATGCTCAATAGCAGAACTTATCTGACCTCCCTGTGCAGGCAGGGGAACGGACATAGAAGACTTTGTACTTTTGGAAAAATAAAGCATAAACTGAGATGATATTAAATGGACACTGAAAAAGTGTTTCACTGCTCAGATCAAGTTGTGTCTAACAAACATGACTCTTAACATTTTCATCAAGTTGTACTATGTGCACAGCAGTTAACTAAGGGCCTGTGTTTACATACGCCTTTCCTATGGCAAAAAGGTGCTGGCAGGGCGCTCCTACCAACGTTTCATCAGAAAACCCCTAGCGTTTTCTTTATTGTTTCTATGACAACAATATCTCAGAAACCTTTCACCAATGCATGTATGAGAAACATTCTTCTTTTTGATTCTATGTTTATGCTTCTACAAATTTGTTGTGACATTGTTTTTTCACCGCGACAACCATTTGAAGATTCTTGCTCGCATACTTTGTATGAATGAGTTTCATTGCTCAGACTGCGCTAAAAGTCATAGACTCACCAGCAGCAACATCCAGGGTACGCACTGCCAATTTACTCAGGCAAATTAGTTCAGACTTTTTGGCCTTTGTTATGATAGTTCCCATCTGAAAGACACTGCCAAAACAACTTTTTCCTTCAATTTCAACAGTGACGGAACTCAAGAAGTTCTTGGACAGGACCACAATAACGTTGGTGCTCTCAGAAAAAAGATGCTGAAATGCTGTGCTTTTTCAGAAGGAGACTGCATGCGATGGTCTGTGCTCACTCCTAACAATTGTTAAACAGATGCTGGTGTTCAGAAAAGGGGCTTTGTGGATATGGGCCTGAAGCATGTTTTTGTGGCAAAACAATGTACAAGATGCTAAAAGAATTCCACTATTATTGTATCTTTTGAATATAATGCAGTTCTTTAATCATACAACACATGACCAAATAAAGTATGACCTGTGCTGCCAGAATCTACCAGCAGAGAAATATTAGGGGATAGAGGTGTTGACGGAGGCTTGCCAAATGCAATTTCAGACAACTGTTTGGGTGTGCACAAAGGTTGCAGCAGATTAATCAAGTTGCAATGGTTTAATGGAAACAACAAGCTGACCTCCATTTTGCAATGTATCCCTTCATACGTGTTTTTTTAATTATATTATTAATATACTGTACCAACTGTGTTTCACAATGCCTCCATTAAGATGTGAAGTACTGGAAAATAGGATTTTCTCACTTTCTCCATGAATGAATTACGCAAAGAAAAACAAACTGCTCAACAAGGACAGTTGTATAGAAAAATGACTGAGGAAGATAGACATTGCGATAATCTGGGGTTTGATTATAAAGTGTTGAATTTCTCCCCTATTTTTTGTTATAAATCAATGGTGTGCCATTACTGCCAAGAGATCCACAATTTTAAACAGTTTCAGAGAGGCTGCTTTATAGTCAACATGTAAAACACGTTACACTTTTCTGGCAACCATGATTCCTTTTTCATGCATCTAGAATTGAGTTTGCTAGGTTGTTGGTTATAACCCATCTCTTCTGTAAATCTGTATTTTTTTCCTTTGTTGTTGTGCCTTATTCCCAGTGTTCCTCTGTTCTACTTTTAGCATGAATGCACAAAGACATACTACAGTACAGTACTAACAGTGAGTTTTTAAATAGCAAAAAGACAATGTTGCAAGTTGATGTGGGAAACCACTGCAAGTGACATAGCGTTAAATGAAACCAAACAGCATGAACCGGAATATGTGAAAACCTATTAGGGTGATGGGGAACTATTTGTTTTCTAACTTTAATATTTCAAGTACACACATTATGATGTAATCTACATACATGGAACAATTATTTCACCAAGATTTGTACGCAGACATTCTTTTCCTTAATCACATTATTTATAGAAGTTCAGATACAGTTGCTGCATGTATCGAAAGCCAGGTCGACAAACAGACCAGTATTGTGTTTATGACAGAACACAAACTGCAAATCAAATTTTTTGGGATCTGTAGATTTAGTCGATCACCGTATGAAAGTTGCATTTCTTTGGATAAAGAAATCTTCCTTTAGTCGGTTGGCAGAACAGAGAGAAGGCAGATAGAAACACTTTGGGCAATTCATCGTTTGCGTCCCTATCACCCCTCTGGCCTTAGATTATTTTTGATAACTCCTGAGCAAGCAGCCGTTTTAGTCAAATGTTTTTGCCATTATATGGATAAAGGGGCATTTGGTGCAGGTGATCTACATTTAAAAAATATATTCTTACATATTTATTGGCAAATGCTACAGAAACAATATAGGTGACAAATTCCCAAACCAGATTTTGACTTTCATTTATGAAGTGTAACAGATAACATACAGCAATTAAGACTAGAATATTTCTTAATACTGATTTTATACACAAATGTTGACTAGAATCGTCGTTAATTGGTCTCCCTCAACAAAATATTGTTGCGCTATACTGTTAAAGAGACCAATTCAGTGGTGTGTTTTGTTACTTGAATTACACTACACTTTTTTAAGGTATCCTAGTTGAAGTAAAAATAACTGTTAATCAGGAAAATAATCACAAATAATATTTTATTGCGCAGAGAATGACATGTGTACAGTAAATTAACTGTAACAGAGAAGTTGATAATACAATATTTGGAATAAATCTGTCTGTTAACAAGTGGCAACTGGAATTCCATAATAAAGTGGCATCAGACAAAACTAACACTCAGTCTACATCTTAAACCGAGAGCATCCGGCAGCTGTTAGTGGATAACCTGCTGCTGTAATTGTTTGGAAAATAATAACTGCAAGGTTTATATTGAGCAAAGATAATAGACAAAACAATGTTTACATTAATTCAACACAGAGAATAAATGTAATACAATATTGTATTTATATGGATAAAAAACCCTGTGGAATATTAGAAAATCTGCCAACTCCCTTGTGCAAAGATTATCTGCAAATACATGTTGTGCTTCTTACATTCAATCAATATTAAGGGCAGAATAACATACAGTTTATGGATCACTGGGAGTTAAAGGAGAAGCACTGTAAACATTCAATTTGGTGATAAACAAATACAGAGTAAGACGTGAGCAGTGTGAAAATCAAGTAGCGACCGGCATCAAAAACACATGGCAGTTAATCCTCACTATTTGAAAGAGGCAACATATGTCAGGTTAAACTCATCCCTCCCCAGCCTAACTGCTGCCAAACAGGTCATACTCTGCTCCATCAATCCAAACCACCTTAGCCTGATCCAGCTCAGTAATCTAATATATCTGTGCATTACTGCTTGGCCTTACCAAGCAGCAGATCAATTCCCATGATCACCTGAGGAGATCATTACTTTGGAAATGTATAAGTGTGAACTGTTTAGTAATAATCCTTGCATCTGTAAAAAAAATACGATTCAGCCATTGCAGCCCTTGACATGCTTTTCCCCACATTAACCATCCTTATGCCAACAGGCTCCATTCACTGTACAGTCAAGGGCTTAAAATCAACAGGCCATCTGTGAGTAGATGGAAGGGAGGGTTGGGATGGGTCGGTAATAATTCTCCATTCCAGATGTGACCCTATGCCAAGTTTGGCAGGACAAGGGCAGTGTTCCAAGGGGGGAGGGATTGAGGGAAGGTTACGTTGTAGGGGGGTGACTGTATTGAGTTGAGAAGGACAAATTGTTATGTGCACATGACAATGAAAAAGGGGAATGGACTGACAGAACGACAGGCTTTCGAGGTGATGTGGCAACACAATAAGGACTCAGACCCAGCCAATCACTGGATGAAAAAACAAACTTTGGGGACCGAGGTGGGAAGGCAGATGGGGCAGGAGCCAGGGCTAGGCGAGGACGGCCATATGTGAGAGGCAGCTGATGTGTGAAGTATTATGCCCAGCAGTCACCCTCTCAACACACTGCTGTGTGTGAGGGCACCTTGGCCCCCTCAGAGCCACATAGATAAACACTATCCAAACCTCCTCATTTATAGCTTCTCATTAGTTAGAGTGGGGAGGAGGAGGGGAAGGAGTGCGAGCCAGCCGTAACCCTGGCACTCCTGCTGGAATGAATTTGAATGTTTTATATTGTGTTGTGTTTTAAGGTAATATTTTATTTCAGAGATTTGTTGACCTCTAATTTTCATGGATAGATGCGCCGGGTTGTCAGACTGACCTTTCAATGCCCATCAATCAGCCTTACTGAAATTCATACCAAAGATTATTGATGCAACATGGTTTTCTTTTTTGCCCTTTGAAAATTGTCCTGTGACTTGAAAAAACGCAACTCTGAGGCCAACTGAGCAAACTTTAATTTTATTGCTCTCCACTTTATTTCTATATTAAAAAGCCTTTTAAACAGCACTTTAGAAAATTGTCTATCTCTACCTTGGGGGACCCTATAGCTACAGCCACTGTTTTAAGAAAGCCTTCACCTGGCAAAGATTGTCTTTGCAATGATTTGTTAAATATGATTCAAAAAAATTCAAAATATCATATTTTATGTGGGAGAGAATAAGGCTGATAAACCAATACATTTTTAGCTAACACTTTGTTTTGAAATAACACGGCTTCAAAGAGAGGATAAAAATGCTTATGTTGGAACAGCTTTTATGATCCTATTCTTTTGATTTACACACTCTCACTCTTTGTCAGAAGATTGCTATTTAGTAAATGTATTGCCTGCAAGAGTAATGAAATGAGCAAGCTTATTGCTGTTTTGTAACCAGAAGTTTTCATGTAATTATACAAAACGACAGTGTTTGAGAGCAATATCCCAGATTGATGTTGGTTAAGTGATCAACAATTGTGTTCAGTAACTCCTCAGGAGATTTTAAGACAGGGATACAGTTGAAGTCATTCTCTTTCTTGGCAATGGTATGATTATTTTATTTTTCAAGTTAACCCGTTCCCATTATAAGAGGTGTATTTAGCCAATCTTTGATTGATTGAACGCCATTTTGCCTATGTTTTCAAGATTAGAGCAGTATAATAGTCTTGTTCTGATTCTGCACTTTCCCTCTGAATGAATTAACTATGAGAATAATAATGTACAATTTAGTGTGAAATGCTTCTTTATCACGTTTCAGTCTAAACGTGTGATACCAAAGTCCTGCAAGTGTACAGAGGAATAATTGTTATTGTTGAATATCAAGGACATTGTTGATATGCTTGGAGACTGCACTGAATAACATAACACTAATATTTAAAGCAACTCTCTTGATTTTGAAGTAGTTGTGTCTGTGGATTGTATTTTTTGACATGAATCACTCCAATTAGCTTTGAGTATTAGACCAATTGTAATCATGAGTAATGCTCCAATTTCATAATATCTGAAGATTCTTCCTGGTCCATTGCATTATCTTAATGTATTTGTGATGTGGGGGCTTGTATCATAGTCATTATTCCAGGGCCTTTTCAAAAATGTTGCACCTTCATAATCAAATCGATTATTCAGGAATATTTTGTAATTGATGAACACCGGCCTCCCAAGGGCTATTTGCTAATTCCCTTCCTGTTTACACTGAACAGCTATGACTGCAACCCCCAACCCATCAAGAATTCTGTTGTTGGATGACAATACCATCTTTGTTCAGGTTATAACGATCAGGGTTCACATAGAGATGAAAATACAAATGTTTAACCTGTTAAGCCCCAAGCCTGTTTTTCAGGCTGATAAACCTGTGAGTTGGATGTAGAAAAGTCAGAATCAATATAGATTTTTTTTTATTTTAAAGTAAATTCAGATTGAACATAGTAAAAAAATGTAAATTATAGTGTCCGTCCAAAAATAAACCATTACTTATAATGAAAACCACCCTTGAATGATGGGATAGTAGACCTAAAGCTTTAGGAATCAAAACTATAACATATAATAAGTACCCTGTATCAAGATTGATGCAAAACAAGTGACATTTGACCTTTTTAGAGAGGTTTAGCAAAAGAAAACCCACCTCTGGGGTCATTTGGGTGGAAATGGGTGTATTTGCCGTTTCTCTGGAACCCATTGGTCGATTTTGAGGATTGACATCTCTTTTGAACCGTTAGAGCCAATAGAATTGAAGGGGAATTTCCACATACACACACACGTTACCATTGAGAAGTCAGAGCTATGCGCACGCAGTTTGCCCAAAGCAAAACCTATTTTACGCTCTGAAATCTGAAAACTGAAAACTAGTTTTATTGCTGATGGATTATCAGAAATCATTTCAAAGTGACACAGACACATTGGATTAACCTATGGATTAACCTTCAGCAGCGTTTTTATCGTTTTAATGCCATTGAAGACAACAAAGGTAAGACATATTGCCGTGTTGGCTACCTAATGCTACGTGGTGTGATGTCTGTTTTAGCTTCTCATGTCGCGAGTCCGGATCAGTCAGTAATGATACCAATACCTGTCGAATCTGTGCAATCTCAGCTTGCTAATCGATATCTTGTTTGTGCAGATACGATAAGTAATAAGGGTATTTTAACGTGAGTTCTGTGCTAAGTGTGTTAGCATTTTTTCGCTCAGGGCTAATTAAGAGCCTTTGTTATTACCCTTATGTTTCGTTTTGCTAAAAATGGTTAATATTGTCTGATAGCTGAGTTTCTTCCCGTTAAGTGGGTATGACACATTAATAGGTTTTTAAATGTTAAGAAGCCCTCAGACGCTGTTTCTTGCAGATGTTGCGATTTTTTTCCCCGCCCGTGGGGGAATGGGGCTTAACAGGAGAGGTGCTCAGAGAAAAACCTACTGTAAATGCTTATTGTCAGCAAAACCAAAGGGCGGATTATTTAATTGGGGAAAAGGAGGAAACAAAAAAAACACTTCTCTACATAATTTGGACAGAGTAAAACAAGTTAACAGTTTTAAGATCCAGAAACAGCCTTACAGACAACCCGACATGGTCATCACTGATCTCCATCCTGGTAGATACATCTAAAGAAACTACTGTAACACACACATTTACAGAGTATCAGCGATATTGGTGAGGGGAGGTGCTTGTCAAGACACTAAAGGTTAATAACAACACCTTCCCCAGCCACAACGTGTTCAATTTGGTCCTGTCAGGTAAACGTTCCAGACATACTGTTGGGAAAATACTGAATCTACTCTTTCTATATCAGAGTAGCACATGATAACAGAGGCCTAACTGTAACTGTGTACGTAACCAGATGTATGCATGAGACACTGTTTTACATATGATAGCTATGTTCCTACGATTAACATGATGATACATCCCCTAGAGAGATAGACATATGACTGTATAGAGATAGGCATATGACTGTCATGTTTATTGCTTACGCAGGCCGTAGCTAATCTGAACTAAGCATAGAATACTGTTTTGAACCGGTATTCTGCATCTTGTAACACCCTCTCTTGTATATAAGCATGTCAAAGACACTGTTCAGAGAATTATTGGTCCCATGCAGTTTTGTATGTGATGACTACTTCCATTCTTGCAAGGATAATGAATACATGTATCCTGATTTTGAAGTCCAAGCCGGTGACGAGTGATATTTTCTCAACACATACTGTATATGCTGTCGAACCACAAAACCAAAGAGAAAAACAAATATACTTATAAAGGGAAATCTGCTCCTTGCAACCCATGCTTCCTGACCTTTACTTTTTATTCCATTAAAATATTGGACACACTTGACTATACTATAACACTTGACACACTATCTTTTCATTTATAAATTAATGAATGAAATAATGAATGAATGAATGCATTTATAAACTTGACTGTTGTTTAGTTTTATGCAGTAGTTAATATGTTGGTGTTAACTCACTTTCACTTTGGGCTAGTGCCGATCGTGAGTGCCACATTACTGCAGAACATTGTTTCCTGCTTTGGTAGAGGGTTCACCTTGGACCAAATAAACAAAGCACAAATTATTTTCCTCTATCAAGTTCATTAATTAAGATGCAGTATATTCACTCAGGCCATGTCTGCATGTGTTGAGAAAAACCTCTGTAATGGAGCTCTTTGCAGAGTGCAACTGCTTTCATTGGATATGATAACAGGTGAATTAATAGGTCATGGCTCTTTTCAATGCCTTCCACGCCCATTGATTATGTTTGTTTTCTAATCCCACCCAGTGTTAAACTCTGCCTCTGGTCATAAACACAGCCTGTGTGCTGCACAATTTATTCAGAGCAACAGAGCCCTGAGATGTTGGATTTCCTGGACAATCATAGCATATCCATCATTTCACAGGGTCACTTTATGACCTTGTCTGATTACAGTTCTGAAACCTAGGTCTTTTCAAGGATGTACCATTTCGAAGCACATGCAACCTGTACTGAAATTAATAAGGCAACTACCTCATTATTAGTTTGAACTATAAAGGTTTAGGTGCTCTTGTTCTGGGAGTTTAGCATTTCAAGCCTAGATCTTTTCTGTCCATATACATGAAAGAAACATATGTTGTGCCATGGTCAAATCTGTAAATCAAAATCATTTATTGGGAATAAAGTTTAGCTTATTCTAAATTCTGATCAAAATGGTTAACTATTTTGTCTTGAACATATCGGGTTTTTTTTCTCACGCCTGGTTGTTGTAGTCAGCACTAACACTACAGTATATGCTCATACATCTGTTTCAACAATTAAGGTAATTTAGCTAACGCCCTTGAAGTCATGTATTTTATCTTGAACTCATTTGCATGCAGCTGATCCATTATATATAAATACATAGATGTAGATTAATTGATTTAGTGCCAAATAAATGTAAAAAATGATTATTATTTGATATATTACTGAAAAGCAATTGCAAAAAAGTAACTGACCGGATTATCACCCAGGGAGTCTTGATTGACAAAAAATAAGGACACTCAATGACATGAGATATTGACTTTTGCAGCTTTGTGCTATAAAGTATAGCTGTAAACAAATTTGAAATGCATGGAATGGCCTGATGTAAAAGGTATAGGAGCATGTTGGAATATGTCTAAAGGTATATGTGATTTCATTTAAAATGGAAACAAGACACTGTAACAAGAAGTCCATATTGCTTGCCTACATTCCACCATTGCTGCTAGCTGTACAGCACAGCACTTTGCTTCAGTTAATTATCCATACATTTTAGAGTATGCAGCTTATTCAGACATTGCTGGTATTAAAAGTACATCTGATTGATTAACTTTATAATTCCACTTGTATCAGTCAATGATGTGTCAGATGCATAAGAAATGAACAGCTCTGTGGGAGGTCAATTTATTGATAAGCTCAAGATTCATGCTGTGCGCTTTTACCACAATGACAGGCTAGTGGCAAAAAAATCATGTCTTTCTATCTGTGATTAAATGCGTGCCTTATAATAATGGACCTTGTCATAATCATTAAATTACAATAATTTAAATGTTGCACAATAAAACAGCATCTGCAATACATGTAACAAATCATTATATTCCCAGGAGCCATGCCTAATACATTTATTGCTGAAACGATATTCATAGTCACCCGTTGACACTTATGGACAGTATGTCCACCAGTGATGAATAATATCTGCATTACATTAAATGCCAGATGTTGCTTTCAATATCACCACAGATTAGGAAATAAATACTGGAAATGCATATGCATCTAAGCATTCAAATGTTGGTTGTATATTGTAACTTTAACACCTATTCTGGTGGGATCAGTTCAAACGACCTATGCATATAACATTCTCACACAAATTGCAATATCAGAATCTTTCCTTCTGGAACTGTGTCCATATTCCCCCGTTGCAACAGTATTCCCAAAGTGTGCTGCTGATTGCGCCACACAGACAGCTAGTCCTAGATGTACGTGCGGATGCATTTCAATCAGATCCGATACATTTATATCAGCTGCTTCCTGGGGAACTGGAGTGTGTCTTAAAAACATATATGTATCTCCTCTTGTCAGTGTCTTGGGTAATCTGCTTTGGTCCAGTCGTGACTGTCATGTCACAGAGATGATTGTTATTTTTCCTGTGAATGCACCTGAAACATTCCCCCTTTTTTCCTTGATGATAAACACTATATGCACATACATCTGTTTAAAAAATTAAGGTAATTTAGCTAACACCCTTGAAGTCATGTATTTTATCTTGATCTAATTTGCATGCAGCTGATCCATTATATATAAATAAATACATGTAGATTAAGTATGTTTTTTTTTTAATGATCCACCGGCTTGTATAATATGTTTTGGGAATATCAAAAATTGGATTGTGCATCTCAATGTTATGTGTGATATTAAACTTTAAGGAATTAAAGTAACATAATGCTGTGTGACCTATACCACAGGCCAAATGTAATAGCCTTTTGTTTCTCACACTATCCAGATGGTCAGTATTAAGACACTATAAATCATTCATCAATTATTTGATGTTTCTAAGAAATTGTCAGTAGTACCATTAAGTCAGGATCAGTCCTGTATTTAATTTTGTATAAACCATAAACAATAGTTGCACAGTACATGAACACTTTAGCATATGTCCTGCCTCACACAGTGGAGAGCAGACACCTGCATTATTTCCTCTTACTTGTTTTTGCTTGACCTCAGTAAAGGCTTTAGAGAGCTCATGAATGCTTCCACCAGTTTGATCATAGCCATTTCTCACCTCATGTCATTTAGACCTTCTTTCTAAATGATTAATACCAGATCATTCACACCTGCAAATAATCACAGCCAACATCATTAACCTGGTTGACCTCCTGTTCCCTGTCCAGCTCATTTTTCCTACTGCTGGGCCTGTTCTTCTGCCATTCATCACTCCATCCTGAAATTATCTCACAACACCACGAGGGGTGAACAGCATGTCTTATTGATCTCCCGTCAATGCCTGGAATTGACCAAGTGGAAAGTAATCTAATGCTCTCAGTTTGGTGTAAGTTTTAAAGATGAAAAGAGGGGGACAGCACTCCACAATGTAAGTGTATCGCCTCAAGGACATATGCCTATCATGTATGTTGATAAAAACACTGCATGGACAATTTAAATAGCAGCATTTGTAAAACAATTATCTGGAATGCCCTGGTTCTATTCACTCTTAGGCTTTCATTTTCTAATAATATTTTTCTACAAACATTAAGTTCATGTGTTGATCATGATCATTTAGTGTGACCATTCACAGCATTGTCATTTTGAACAACCTAAGAAAGAAGGACCTCATATAGAATTGTAATAGTTTTAATATTGAAATCTAACACAGGAAATAGAAAATAAATCTAGCTTAAAAGGGGACCTCATCTGTTCCTGGCAGCAGTTTTGAGAATTGTGTCTTTGAACCTTGTTTGCTTGGTTTTCTTTCACAAGAGGCTGGCCTTGACACTTCTTCATGCCCATTAGAAAATGGTCTGCTGCTTTAAAGATAATAAAATAAGCTAATATAATGGGCCATTGCTGAACTTCTTCAACTCCATGATAATGTATTCCATCCAGAGCTGTATTCATTGTGCAAATCTGAGCCAATGTTGCACCAAATATCAAAACCTGCACATCTACAGGCACTTGTACAGTATATTAATAACTAGTGGTCAGATCAGATTATCTGCAAAAAACATGTAGGTCATGTGTTTCGAACAGTTTACTCTATATTAACGCTCGTGTGCTTTTAATCCAGCGGTTGATTTTTTTTGTCTTTTATTGTTTCACCTCAGAAATATGAATATGTAACTTAAATGTATCAGTGTCTACATATGTGTTGAGCTTATTGTATAGTACATGATTGTTTTGTTCCTTGAAACAGAAACTTCAAACACTACTTTGTAGTCATGCTCATGCTCTGAGGCAATGTTTTAATTGTCTTTTACTGCACAAGAACCAAACATTTTTGCGCTAAATACCACACTTACATAATATATGTGCAGTTGAGGAACACAGTATAATAAAATATTATTCCAAGGTCTTTTGGTCGACACGTCTAAGTTGAAATACATATTTTTCAAACTGTTTACATGAAAAAGTAACAAAAAAAAGGTCTCTTTGTAAAAATGCTTCATGAGTAATAGTAGATCTTTATAATCGTTACAAAAGAGAATCACTTGTCAAAAACATTGTTTCTCAAAAGGTTGTTTCTTTTGTGAACATGAAAAGATTAAAATCCCGGTGTCTCAGCCTCTCAGTAGAGGTTGAAAAGCATCAATGTGCTTTTGTTACACAGTCGTTTAATGCTCAGAAGATGTGTTCACCATCTGTCACAATTTACACAATTCTTTCCTCATGAGGCCTTGCCTAAAGTCTCAGACAGAACCTGCGTGGGAGTGATTGTTTGATACTGATGGGGACTGGAGATCCTGTCATCAAGACATCAGTCTGGGTAGCGAGTGCTGCCACAACAAGACATCAGTATCTTGGGCATAATCAACATCGCTTCGGTGGCAGGGCAATTGAGTGACACAGTTTTATCAATTGGCACTTACTCATTGCAGCCATCTGGGTCGTGCACTTCTGGTTATCCTCTTCTGAATAGTGTGTGTCAATGCTCTATGTAGCAGGATTTTTGTCTTAAATAATCTAAGTAGGACCTATGTGGTTTACATTGCTAATTGTTTCAAGTGTTTGTTTTAAAGGAGAGGTGTCATGGCCATTTCCACTGATCATAATTCCATTGTTGAGGTCTACTAAAATAGATTTATACTGTGCATTTTTCCAAACTCACATTGGTTTCTCATACAGCATCTCTGTAAACTACTTGTATTCACTGAATTTCACTCTCTGCCTTTAACGGCTCGTTGTAGCTCCAATAGCTCCAGCCCCCACCCTCCCTGTGAGCACAGTGTGCTCTGATTGGTCGGGACGTTGTGAATCACGCTGAGCTCCGTGGAGGTGTTGTTTCCTTGTTTAGGATACATAGCGAAACACAGCCAAACTCATCCTGAGCACACACAAACTCACAGCCGAAGTAAAAACAATAAGTGTGGCTTGATGTTGAGTAAGAAAAAGGTTGATAAATGCTGTGAGAATGGGTCTGCAGAGAGAATTTCGCCGCGATCCCAACTGTCTGTTATCAGCCTGCAGCCAGGGAGGAGAAATCAGCTGAGCTGCCTGCTCCCTGCACACAGATGTGTGTGTGAGGAAGTCCGTGGATTGGTGAATTTGGACCAATCAGCGGGGGCTTAACGTAACGGCTCCGTGGACGTAACGTAACGGCTCCACGGATTGGTCCATTTCGTTCCGGGTACGGGTTGACAATCAAATGGACAATGACGTATCTCCAACGAGGCGTTTTGGGGAGGTATTTTCTGTGTTAGAGTTTTACTCGCTATAGGGTGTACTTTGAGGGTTATGACTCTGCACACCGTTTACATGCATAAAAACCTTCATAACACACAAGGGGACGGGTAATAACCGGAAAAGCATGACACCTCTCCTTTAAATTATATTTGAAACATAGTAATTATCATAAACTGGAACGAGGAAGATTGCAAGCATTTTTAGGTGTATGTTTGTCACTTGCAAAGGAGATATTTCCTTCACCCAAGGTGTGTCAGTGTTTCTTTGAGATTACCTTTTGTCTGAGGTGATTGATGCATTCTCCACTTGCTGTGCTTATCGGTCCCGTTCTCTGTTTCTTGGTCTCTTTGAGCTGACCACCTTCTGTGTCTTTCAACTGCCAGATGTCTGCCAGATGAGTAAGCTTCAATCGCATACACATTCACACTGATTTACAATGACAATAAGGGGATACATATCATGGCCCTAAAACCAATGCTTTATAAGAAATTATGAACATTATAGTATACATGTATGCAGAAGAAAACAAGATCAGAACTTGGAATAATTGTTTGTATTTGAAGCACAGAGAAAAAGGAGAGAAAATAAAATGAAAAAACCAGAATCGCACACATTCGTGGCCATTTTGTCAACATGTAGGTCAGACGGCCTTCATCATGTGTGTTAGCCCAGCCAAGGTGTACGATAATTTGTGTTGCCCTACATGATTTATCAGATCATTTGTAGGTATTGATTATTTTTGACAAGAAGTGGTTTAAAATGAAAGAAAGAAAATACTTTGATTTTATTTTTCAAATAGTTTGTAAAAAGTAAAAAATGTAAAATGTTCACATAGTTGACAAAGCAAGATGCAGTTCTAACTAGATGGCAAACAAATCTTATACTTTATTGTTGACTAATCAGAAAGTCCTCAAATATATGTTCTAATGATAAGGGCATTAGTAAATACAGCTGTGTCTCCTCCCTTTTCACCATAGTACTTGGCTTTTAGAGGGCAGAAGAAAAAAAGTACACGGCATAGTTCTCACAAAAACAATATTGTATACTCACCTCTTTAGGCTGTCTATTGAATTTGTTTTTAAGAAGAATTGCAGGCCCAACAAATCATATCACATATCATATCATCATCATCTTATCATCATAAATGTGCCGTTGCTTTTTTGCAAACCCTCGTACGTCTCCATCTCTTTTCGTTGTGGCCTGCGAGCCGGTCATCACACTGTAAAAAGGCTTGACAGCAAACAAAAATGTCAGAAGATTTTCAGAACATGTACCTGCAGCAATAAACAAGTGTCTTGTTTCTGTTCATGGGCCTTGGAAAATCCAAAGTATTTTAAATAAACTATTGCTTAACAAAGCATTCTCCAGAATTGTTCGGTGTTTTGGTAACATTAATGAAAGCCATAACTTTTAGTTGTACCAGTTTCTTTCCAGTTTTCATTTATCAAGCTAAAATACATTTCAGCTGGCCCTGACTGCCTGCAAGGGTCCAAACTGAGGTCAAAAGCTTTAATCTCTACAAGGTTCCCATATGGATTGCTACCAGTCTCTACGGAAACTGTTACAATTACTTTGAGTTTTATTACTAACCTCTACCACATTGTGCCGGTCTGCATCTATGGGTAGTGTCTCCCCTGACACACTTAAAATAATTACTTCAATTTTAGTGGAGGAAATGTCACCATCCAACCCAGCAGATAAAACCTATCCCAACCTTATTAAAGCAAACAAAGTTGGTGAGGGTCATTTATTATAAAGAGTAATGACATCATGAATTTAAATACACAGATAATAAATACTATCCCAAAAGTACATGTAACAACTCTCCAACCTTGGAAATGTTTTCCCTGGATGTGTAGCTGTTACTTCCGTTCTGATATTTTCAATATATTAACAATTTCCAGACATGTATTTAGACAATTAGTAATTTGATTATATCTCTCCAAGAACTGCTTGTAGGCTGAAAGATGTTACCTTTCAGTTATATTTGAAAAAACTAAAAAGACATACTTACATTTTACACTGTCGTACAATACTCAGGGGGGGGCTAGATGGCGATGATGGTGGTGAGCTATCGTTAGCCTCCGGCTCCGGCTGCCGCTGCACGTCAACATTGCTAACGGTAGCGCTCGATTTCGAGGACGATGTATGACAAAAAAAACTGTCTAATTTCGTCAGTTTAGCTGTTACATCTCCTTGTTCTCTCTTGTCCTTTCTCTTTTGAGCGCCGTTCTTGTGCTTTGGTTTGCTGTATATTATATATGCAAGCTTAGCTATTACATTTTTTATAATGCTGCCGAACTTGCTGCTGCTAGCTACAGTACAGTAGTACAGGTTGATTAAACGGTTCGCTCGTCACGCAACGTATCACTTGTACGGTGGCCCTGAAGTGCAAGACACCACAGCAATTCACAAAACACTACAGCATTTCAGAAAACACAACAGCATTTCAGAAAACGCCACAGCATTTCAGAAAGAGCCACAGCATTTCAAAAAACGCTACAGCATTTCAGAAAACACTACAGCATTTCACAAAACACAACAGCATTTCACAAAACGCCACAGCATTTCACAAAACGCCACAGCATTTCAGAAAACGCTACAGCATTTCACAAAACACAACAGCATTTCAGAAAACACAACAGCATTTCACAAAACGCCGCAGCATTTCACAAAACGCCACAGCATTTCACAAAACGCTACAGCATTTCACAAAACACTACAGCATTTCAGACAACGCCACAGCATTTCAGAAAACACTACAGCATTTCACAAAACGCCACAGCATTTCACAAAACACTGCAGCATTTCAGAAAACACCACAGCATTTCACATTGAACGGAAAGGGTATTCCTTTAGGGAGAACACTTCTTGTTTGTGATTGGACAGAGCCAGCCAGAGAAGCACTGCTGTGATTAATAATAATAATAATAATAATAATAATAATTTAACAAAAGTTAAACATACTGTACACACTGTACACTGGACTGTCTATGTCATGGCGAATACAGTCGCTGCTTTATTTATGTCTGTATGACGCCCCCTCTCCAGCGCGTCTTGTTTGAATGACAGGAGTAAACACAGCTGACAGCCGCGGTAAAACTCGAGCGATTAGAGCGATGCGAATATTGGGTAGTCTATCATAGTATTTACATGGAGATAAGCCCCTTAAAAACCATGAATTGATAAAGCATTAATTCATGTTTTTTTACCGTGATTTAATTGTAATACTACATACTGATACCGGTTGATAAAAAGCATGAATTAATGCTTTGACAAGTGTGCAGACAAGACGGCAGGTGAACAACCTTTTAAAATGTTTGTTTTGGGTTTATAATTATTATTAAACTGTGAATATTCACTCAAATAAATACAAAATATAATAAAATAAACATTAAGGTGCAGCATTTCGATGAACTGAAATAATCTGCACTTGAACTGTACTGTACTAGTACTCACCTAAGCAGCCAGCTTGACATTAGGCTTGTCATTGTATTTTCATGTTTTTTTTAAGAAAAATTAACTTGTCCACATTGCTTGCCGAAAGGGCAGATCTGCTGGCACTAACAATGTCTCCTGCTGTGGAGAACACCCTCTCGCTAGGGACAGAGGTAGCAGATACAGCCAGGTAGCGCTTTGCTAACATAGCAACATAAGGATATTTGGCGTTTGTAATAGCTTTGACTCGGTCTGAACTTTTTGCGAGTGTTGGAGGCCTAAATGCTAGTGGGAGTTGGGTTTGCTCTTCAGTAATTTTTCTTTTGGTACCGGTGATATTCACATTCGGGTGATGCAATTTTCAAATGAGTGTGCAAGTTTGATGTATTGCCAGCCGCGTAACCAATTTTAGTTGAACAATGCCGACAAAAAGCTTTGGTTCAGTCCACCTGTCTTTGTCCGTCATCCTTGTACGTAACTGTGAAACCAACATGTTCCCAAACCGGAGACTTCAATGATGGAGGATTTTCGAGCTCAACTTTATCTGCGTTCGCCATTTCGCTAGTTCCTCAAATTACTGATTAAATTTGAACGCATCCCTGTGACCAGCTCTCATAGTATGCCTCTCGTCCAATGAAATGACTTGGTCGCTCTATGACGCGTTGAACCCAATGGGAGCAAATTACACTGAACGCTGCGACGCAGCACCTGAAATTACTTCCAAAAAGTTGTTCACGTTCTCAATTGTTTACGTTTAACGTTATATTCGTTCGGTACACTTCGGTACACTTCGGTACACACGTGTACTGAACCGAAGGGCCCATACCGAATATTTTTGGTACGAATACGTATACCGTTACACCCCTACCCTAAAGGAATACCCTTTCCGTCCAATGTGAAATGCTGTGGTGTTTTCTGAAATGCTGTAGTGTTTTGTGAAATGCTGTGGTGTTTTCTGAAATGCTGTGGTGTTTTGTGAAATGCTGTGGTGTTTTCTGAAATGCTGTAGTGTTTTGTGAAATGCTGTGGTGTTTTGTGAAAATGCCACAGCATTCCCAGACAATCATCACAAAGTCGTTTGTTGAGGATATTGGATAAACATTAGATTGATCCTCACAGTTAAGTTACAGTTAAGATATCTTTACCATCTTAGAGAAATACATGGATTCTTGATCAAAGTGTGGACTGCATTATTTTTTAAATCAAACCCACAGAAAACTTTTCTGATGTATTAATTAGAAAACAAACCCCAATCAATGAGTGAGAGGTAACCATACCAAAATGATGGTTACCTCGCTTGTCAGGGGACATTTAGGCACCACTGAAAAAACAAAGATGTACTTCATGTAATTGCATTTAATTTCCTTGTTCCAGACACCGGTCGTATTTATTGAATAGAAGGGGTCACTGACCTTTAGCCCACATGAACTGCTTGAACCGTGTAGGCCTGTTTATGTGCCCTCTGTGTGCTTCTGTCACTTTCAGAAACTCCAGTGGAGTGTAATGTGTATTACTAAATGGACAAAAATGTAGATTGCATTGCGAACATGCTTTGCTTTGCATGTCTCAGAGAACTGAAGGCAGAAGAATTAAGTCCTTGAGGAATTAAGTTCACCTTTAAATGCACACAAGGTCCCAATTTTTTCTGAAATGAAAGTAAAATTCTCCAATTTAAATGATTAATGAGGATTATAGATTTAAGCATGGAAAGTCAATTTTACTTGTGGTTTACACAGGAATCATGAGAAGGAGAGAAAGAGGAGTTTTGGATGGACTGTGTGCTGATTCTGTTTGAACTGAATAATTTGTTCCATTATCATGAGAGCAGCTCAGGTCTGACAGAGGTCATTGTTGGCTGCCACTGGAGTGTCCGAAAGTGACAGAAGCACACAGAGGGCACATAAACAGGCCTACATGGTTCAAGTAGTTCATGTGGGCTAAAGGTCAGTGACCCCTTCCATTCAATAAATACGACCGGTGTCTGGAACAAGAAAATGAAATGCTATTACATGAAGTACATCTTTGTTTTTGCAGTGGTGCCTAAATGTCCCCTGACACCATACGTTTGGTATGGTTACCTCTCACTCAGTGATTGGGGTTTGTTTTCTGATTAATACATCAGAAGAGTTATCTGTGGGTTTTATTTTTAAAATAATGCAGTCCACACTTTGATCAAGAATCCATGTATTTCTCTAAGATGGTAAAGATATCTTAACTGGAACTTAACTGTGAGGATCAATCTAATGTTTATCCAATATCCCCAACAAACAATTTTGGGATGATTGTCTGGCAACAAGCGACTGTCAAGCAAGCTGTGCACAGTGAGAAACTATTGGGCAGATTTTTCATAATTAACAATGTGAAATTCCAAACTCCGATCCTCATTGACTACAAAACTACGAACACTGCACACCTAACATTTTTTTATCACGTGTGATACAAAACAAACAGGGCAAACCCCTTGTGGATGATTATCTCATTTTAAAGTGCATATATAAATATTCAATACAGTTGAGTAAATGCATGGCAGAATTCTTAAAAACATAAACCACCTAAGTGGAGTAATAACAGTATAATCATGTTTTAACTATTCTCAGGCTGTAGTTTTAATTTGTTTTAATTGATGTATTGAGTTAAAAGCCCAAAGAGCATACAGTGGTTGCACCATGTCTTCTGTCACTGAGTTTTATAAGATAAAAGGAAGATATACAATATCAAAAATGTTTAAACCCATGATTGTTTGTAAACTTGGAAAATTTGACATAATTGAACATAAAATATGTCCACAAATACCAAACACTGCATTAGTTATATCCGTACAATTAATTAATGTAGTACTTGTTACGCTGTGCAAGCACTTCTCCAAAGGATTCATTTTTTTAGTTTGATCCCCTGACAGTTTGATGAATGCTACCCGACATTTTCTTCTTGAATCTGGATATTAAAATAAGTCAAAACAAGACACATAGCTGCTGATGCTCCATGATGTTAGGTAGCATTTGATCAAGCATACAAGTTATGTAGATTGCTGTGTGAGGAGGACCCTATCCGCATAACTCTGTTGGCACCAAATTGTCTGCAAAAAATATTTTTTCTGCAACAATAGTAAGCATTCCATCAGAGGAAACATTTCTCATACTTGTGATAGTTCCTGGCAAATGACAGCTTAAAAATGGCTCAGCATGATATGATTAATCATGCTTATTCACTGGCGGGGCTTCATGTTGAGTCTGTTTTTTCTATTTAAAAGAATAAATTATGTGCATTCTGTAAGATACATTTTATTTGGGTTCATTTAATGTTAATTGACATGAATATGTGGGTATGTGTAAGTCTAATTTCACAATGGTACATCCTACATACACAATTTAATGTATTCTGATTTAATAAGATGGGCATTACTGTGAAGTAGTAGTTATACTAATTATGTTGTAGGGAAAGCACTTGAAAATCTATTATTGAAACTAGTAATATTGAGTGCACAAGGGTCAGGCCAAAATGATAATTGGATAATCAAATTGATTCCCTCTTCTGTTTTATTTGCTTCAGGCCTAGCTTGTCCTATTTCTATTTCTTTTTCTATCCATTCAATTTCCCTCCATCTGTAGTAGAAGCTGGCCACCATCAGAGTGTGGAGGAGGTTATTCAGCAACGGTGCTCCCACTCAGACGTGAGGGAATAAGCAGGGCGGAACACAGAGCTATTTTGGTTGAGCTCCTCAGTATCTAGGTCTAAGTGATTAAAATGGTTTCTTGTGCCCATATTCTTCTCAATGAAGGTGAATGTGTTTGTATTGTTGTTTGATATTTTCTCACAGTTTTCTATTAAATTGTGAAATTTCACTTATAACGATTTTTTTTTTCTGTTCTGATTTTAGCATTTATAAGCAGTTTATAAACAACTTATACATGGGTTTTCATAACACATTTAATGTAGCTTTACAGAATTCCTTGTTTTCCTTTTTTTCCTGCATGTTCCCAATGCATTGTGCAAATGCCACATTGACTCTCATGGGCTTCCACAACTAACCCAAATCCTTCTTTTAACTTGAAAAATGGCTTGCTGTGTTAACCACAAGGGACTGAGAAGAGGAATGCCTGGTCTGCCCACCACTGCTGTATTAGGTTACTTATTGACTGTAACATCTTTCTTCATTCTTTCTTACTCCATTGTCCTTGTTTCACTCCCGTAGCACTTCCTTCTCCATCCCATTCATTTCCTCCACCTTAGAGCCCTCGAGGCCAGACCACCAGACACGCTGGCCAGTTTCAGTTCCATGCTTTTTTTTTGCTTGCCACAGTCAACACTACAGAGTGGTTTGTTATGGAGACCCAGTTAAGGCAGCGAGCACTGGGGCAAAGCCTAGTGGGGCCATGCTGAATGGATGAGCTGTCAGGAAGCCAGTTTGGTGATGAGAGACCCAGACTTCATCCAGGCTTAGATGGGGGAGATATTGGTTCCTGTCAAACCCCACAGCAAAATAAGCTCCAATGTCAGAACTACCCCGAGGATGGGTGTGAAAGTAGGAGGGGCGAGAGCCTGCGGGAAGCTGAGGGGTTGTTTGGGGAATATGGACTTCATCTTACCATATCAAGTCCATGTGTGAAACCCACATTTTAAATTCACAGTGACACACACATTCCATATTGGCACTTGCAAGTATTAATTAAGAGAGTATTGGAGACACATCCTGATTCTGATGCATTTGATTGTCAATGCAATTTTCTAGATCCTCCAGTATCTATGTTAATGTTAACTCTGTCCATATCACATTGCTGCTGTCTCTGGGTTGTTTGTTCCAAGATTTACCTCTGGGAGCACAGGAGGTGACAGGAGACTCTTGGGGAGGTAAAAGAAAGTAAGAGCGGAGGAGAGGAGAGGAGTATGTACAGGGAATAGGCAGACAAACAGGGTTCCCAAGAGAGTATGAACAGATGAGAAAAGGATGGTGTCTGATAGCAGAATGTGGAGTGACAACAGAGAGAAGCATTAGCAGAAAAAGAAGAAAAGGAAAGAGGACAGATAGTGAAAAAAGAGGAGAAACTGACAGTAAGGACCAGCAATTCTGCAATTTCTCTCCTTTTCTCTGATGGAGGGAAAATCTCATGGCATGAAATGGTCTTTTCTTTGCAGATGTAATGAATATAATGTATGGATTCATTACGTTCTGCTGCTTTTATTTTCATGATGACTGTAAAGTCTACTTCAAATATGTATCTCTGATTTAAAGCATACTCCATCATAATAACATATTTATTTCCTTAGTAGAAACAAATCTAATTTTAACTTTCCTTTTCTTTGATGATATTTCTTATATTTATATACATTTTCTTCACAGCTTGGGTTGAGTTGAATAAGCTGTAGACTCAAAATACTGTACAGAAACTATTACTCATGTCAAGTACTTTGACAGGATGACAGCATTAAACCAGAAACCTTAATTCATAGCCCATCTCAATATAGACTATAAGGACATTTTTAAATTCTTCTGCAGTTACATGCAAATCCACCATAGTAGTTTGTTCATATAGTAAACAGGGATTCAGTGTAGTAGGCATCATGCATGTGCACACACACACAACAAGAAGAAAACCCACAGGACACGGATACATTCAGCAAGAAGATAGAAAAAAGAAGTACTACACATTTTGAGAAAGCGACTACACCATGGTTGTGGACAGGCGGGAGGGAAAAGTAGAACTGGCAGAGTTGAGAGGAGCGAGAGCAGGAAAACATCAGTGGAGAACTCATCACAATGCAGTGCAGCAGAGCAGCTCCTGGCCGGCACCACAGGAATCCCATCTTCAGGGCTCAGAGCAGGTAATAGGAATGCTCCAGCCATTAATGCTGGGAAAGGAAGAACAGGAAAAACCCTGTGTTCTCTGTTGAAGCCTCAGCCTTTCTATTGCCCACCTCTGATTCAGCGGCAATCCACACCAGAATACCGTAAAGAAACGGATTAAAAGCAGTGCAGAACTTGTATGGAAGCCAACTCATACACTACTCTATGAAAAAGAGACTGAGGAGAAGAAAAGGAGAATGTGAAAATGGTACGAATTGTTATTGTGTTTTTAATCTTTTATTACAAGGCAAGACATTCAAGCTCTGTTTACTCAAAATGTTCTGCATATCTATTGGTTTTTAATGCTAATTAATTAGTTGATTATGACCCAAATACATTCAAGTTGATGTTGAGATTTTAAAGGGGAACATGGGATATCTTTGTATACTCTCTGCTTCTTAGTCGTTTAATCAAAGACATTACCACCAAACAATATCATACAGCTCAATTTTCAGACAATATATGTTTCCCAAACCTTAGCAAGTGAACATGTAACAAGCAATTAGAATCTGTTGCGGGTGGTTATGCATTTCATGATGAGAAGTATATCAGGTTTGCTATAGTCATCTTAATCTATGGCCTGTAATGCAGGCAATGAGGAGATAAGGAAAGCTAGTAATTGAGCTGAAAATCGTTGTCACAGAACAAAATTTGGTTTCACTTCAAAGGAAGGTCTGCTAAAATAATCTAAAATGATTGAATCGAACATATGTACGAAAGTATGCCAAAACTGCTCAGATGATATTTATTTTCCATTCTTTTTTTGTACTAATTAGAAATCGTTAACAATCTTTTGTGTCTATTATGTTCTTCATTGCAAAAAAAGAGTCATTGAAAAACACAATTATAGAACAATTTCAGCCATGTTATTTGTTTATACCCAAACCGTTTTTGGGGATATTCAAGTTAGTCGCACTAAGATGCTAAAATGAAAGTTTCATAGTAGTTGTTCTAGCCTGGGGTCTTTGAAGATAATTTTAAATGTGTTCAAGCACTCAAACAATGTAAATTCTTAAAACTGTTTGTAGTTGAGGATTGTTTTTTCAAAAGATTTTCTTTAAAACTATTTTATACAAGTATTTCTGATACTATGAATCCTCACCTGTCAAAGTAACATATTGATGCAGCATTGCAATGAATAATGCAAGTAGAACTGTTGTGATATTGGAATTTACACATGATAATTACTCAAAAAGATAAGCCTAAAGCACCCGATGATGAGGTTGGGTTTAGTGATCAATCAGATTATTAAGAAGCTGACTTGTGGCACAATTGTCGAAATACTTGAAATATTACACAAACTCAGAGAACACAGCCATGTTTCAATGTCCTCAAGACAATGGCCCATTTTTGTTGTATAATTTGTGTTTTGTAAGTTCCAGTCAGACAGTAACAGTAGCCTATTGTATCTGTAACATACTGTATATTCAAATATGTATGGAAAATATATCAACTTTTTCCGAGAAATTTGGCATTGATACGTGGAAAATAACATATGAAGAGGGATGGTTAGAGATTGCTACTACAATGTTTGATTTTAAGAGTAATATGGAATAAGTAAGGGATAATGTGCAGCGACGCGGTCATTATGGGGAAAAGAACACCGACAGGCAGATCAGGAGCCCGATGCGAAGCGGAGGGATCTAGATCTGCATGCAGTTTGCTTTTCGGCCAAACTGTATACAGTTAAATCGAACGGACTTGTTTGTGCAGATGTGAGCGTCCTTAACAACGGTCAATAAGTCCTTGACAGCGGTCTGTCTGTTCTGGATTAACAACGTGTCACGTGTTCTGAATTGACCAATCAGAATCGAGTATTCAACTAAGCCATGTAATAAGTTAATATAACATGGTAATATAAAGGCCTTATTGAGATTTATAATTAGATTTTTTACTTGTTATGTGAAAACAAAGCAAAGCTATAAGCCATGGAACGTAAATAAAACTATTGAAATAAGAGGCTTGTATCAGCATAATGGCTTTATCTTGCATGTCCAGCAAATCAGTTAGTTGTTCATCAAGACGGCAGGGCCTCCTTCTCCATTGCTATCAGTGCTGCTTGTCTTTCTTCCTACTCACATAATCAGCAGCATTATCAGCTCGATCTCATTCATGGTCTCTTGCTACTGGTGAGGATGAAGCTACGCATGCCATTTTCTCAGACAGCTCTCACCGTTATGAGGGGCCGTACAGGCCGTAATTCATACTGGTCCTCTCACGCACATACATTCTCCTTTTACATACATATATTTTCACTCTTACACACATATATTCTCCTTTTACATACATACATTTTCACTCTTACACACGTACATTCTCCTTTTACATACATACATGTTCACTCTTCCACACGTACATTCTCCTTTTACATACATACATTTTCACTCTTACACACGTACATTCTCCTTTTACATACATATATTTGCACTCTTACACACGTACATTCTCCTTTTACATACATACATTTTCACTCTTACACACGTACATTCTCCTTTTACATACATATATTTTCACTCTTGCACACGTACATTCTCCTTTTACATACTGTACATACATTTTCACTCTCACACACGTATATATTTACACTCACTCATTCATGCATTTTGTTCTCATATTCATATATTTTAATGCTCATATTTATACATTTTGCTCTCATGCACATTCATTCAATGTTTACATTTAATATTATAAATAATATATGCATGTCTGAAGACAATATATGTATGCAAGAATGCATGTATGTGTGAGAGAAAGTATAGTGGAAACGGAAGGAGTATGGTTGAAACGGAAGGCAGGTCATTATCGCGCTGTGATTGGCTCAGAAGGTCGAGCGGGGCGGGCTCATGTTCAGAACTTCTGATTCAAATCAACATGATGGAGGGAGATGAATCCGTGTATCTACGGACCATTTTTTTTTGTTTTTTTTTTGTTTGTCTGTTCCTCTGTCTTTCCTTGACTTGACTCCATTTCCTCATGAACAGTTGCCTCGTCTGGGTTTGTTAAATCTTCTACAGAATGGAAATCCGCAGCTTCCAGTTCAGCAGGAATTACTTCTACAGGTTCTGAACTGGCTCCAGCAGAAGGAACATCAAGTAGGTCTCCAGGTACTTTTTGAATATCCATTTCAGGAATGATTTGTGGATCCAAGTTTTCTGTTTCATTGAGTGTTGGTGTCTTTGGGTGCTCATCTGCTCGTATGACAGATGTTTCATCACAGATGTTACCCTCTTCATCCTCCCTTTCTGGTGAGTCATGCACACTCAAACAACTTTCTCTTTCAAAGTGATGACCCTCATTTTGTATTAATGCTTCTGGAACTGAACTCGCATCGACACAGAATGGGTGAGAGTTTGCAGGTCTATTCATGTGTTCGCCTGTGAAAGGTACTCGGTTGTGTTTTGGTACTTGATACACTTTGACAAACCTCCTGTCAAGGACATCTGGTGTAGTGTACCAGCTGTCATCATTGTCGGTGTCTGAAGCAAACGGTTCCTCATCCTGTTGGATGGCACTTTGCTGTCTTGTTCTGGGTTTCTTGGAACTACTTTTGGTCTTTTCTTCCTCTTTTTCAGTTTCAGGAAGAAATCCACAAGGTAGTAGAAGGTCTCGGTGTAATGTCCGGTTTGCTCCTTCCTCCCTTTCAGGTTTCACAGAGTAAACAGGTAAGTCTCCCATCCGTCTGTTAACTACATAAACTGTAGGCTCCCAACGATCTGCCAATTTATGTTTGTTTCGCAGCCGGAGATTATGAACCAGAACTCTATCTCCAACATCCAGTGTAGATTCTCTGACAGTTTTATCAAATCTCTTCTTGTTTTTCTCTGCAACTTGTGAGAGTTTTCTTTCGCAACTTGATAGCTTTCTTCAAGGTTAGATTTAAGGTTCCTCACATATTGAGAGTGTGAATGGGACTCTTTGTCTTGGCTGTCTCCCAAACATTAGCTCATATGGGGAAAAACCAGTGACGTCATTTCTGGTACAGTTGTAAGCATGAGTGAGAGGTTTGACATGTTCTCTCCACTGTGCTTTCTCTTTGTCCTTCAGAGTACCCAACATGCTGAGTAGTGTTCGATTGTAGCGTTCAACAGGGTTTCCCCTGGGATGGTAAGGACTTGTTCTCACCTTCCGTATGCCTGCTAATGCACATAGCTCTTTAACCTGTTAAGCCCGAGAGACCCCGGTACCGGGGTACTGCCGCAACATCTTGCAGGAAACAGTGTCTGAGGGCATGTTCATTTAATAAAACTATGAATGTTTTATATCCATGTAACGGGAAGAAACTCATCTAACTGATCTTTTTATTTTTTTTTTCAAAAGAAAACCCACAATGCTAACACTGAGCCTCTGAATTAGCAACGAGCGAAAAATGCTAACACCTTACTGCACCGAAAATCACTCACAAAACCTTATTATTTATCTTTTCACCACATCCAACACATCATTTCACATCGTGAGGTGACACAGAATCGATTGACACTGACATTACCACTGAATTATACGTATTTGCAACGTTATAAGCAAAAACGGACATCAAAACAGGTGACGCTAGGTAGCTAAAAATGCTAACATTTTTACCTTGGCTCTGTAGTCTCTCCAAAGTGGTCTTCAATGGCATTAAAACGATAAAAACGCTGCTGAAATTAATCCATAGGTTAATCTAATGTGTCTGTGTCCCTTTGAAATTATTTCTGATAATCCATAAGCATTAAAACTGCTTTTCCGTTTCCAGATGTCAAAGCTAGAGATAGGTTCACTCTGATGCTAAATTACATGCGCGAAGCCCCCACCTTTTCTCTTCACAACGTGTGTGTGTGGGGGACACCCCTTTCGATTATATTGGCTCTAACGGTCAGAAAGAGGTGTCAACCATCAAAATCTAGCAAGGGGGGCCAGAGATATGGAAAATCCACCCAAATGACCCCAGAAGTGGTTTATTTTTGCTAAATCTCTCTAAAAAGGTCAAATGTCACTTGTTTTGCATCAATCTTGATACAGGGTACTTATTATATGTTGTACTTTGGATTCCTAAAGCTTTTAGTCTACTAACCCATCATCCAAGGGTGGTTTTCACTATAAGTAAAAGATAATATTTGGACGGACACTATAATTTACAGTTTTTTACTATGTAAAATCTGAATTTTCTTTAAAATAAAAAACATCTATATTGATTCTGACTTTTCTACATCCAACTCACAAGTTTATCATTACTTTGAGAAAAAAGATTATTAATTTAACCCTTTTAGAAGGGAAGATATGGTCATTTGTTTTGGGCATGTCATTTTCGAGCCTGAAACATGAAAAACAGGCTTGGTGCTTAACAGGTTAATGGTCAACTTTTAAGAACAAAGCTCATTGGTTCATAACGCAATCATGATTGCAGTTGGACTAAAATCCATCAAGTCCCGCCTCCTCACTCAGGTTAGTGAGGGCACGTTGAAGACGTGTGTGTGAGGGAGCAGCGTCAGGCTGGAAGAACGGAGACACTTGTGATCATTATATGCACCAAACAGCGCAAATTAAGAGTTTTACCGGGACGGCGGTGGACCAATCTCTGGGGCTGTCGTTGGAAAACGGGAGTTTTGATTGTTATTTTGTTTTCCTCGGTGAGTGAAGCAACACGCTACATGCTACATGCTAGTTGCTGCCTGCATGCTGCGGCCATCGTGGTGTGTTAGCCACCTAGCTATTTTGAGAGTTCAGTTAAATTGAGCAAATATGAGTTATGGTTGATAGAGTTACAGTAGCTATATTGTGTATTACTATACAGTGCTAACAAGCACTAGACATTTATTTCGTTTACTACAATGTTTTGAGCATTAATGTTTAAACTGTAAATGCTTATCTTGATCTACATTTCATGATTTCATGGTTATTGAAGTCAGTGTGTTTTTAGTAGTGCATTTATAATGAATCTTTTATTTACAATGCAACAGTTTTCCATATTATGGTATCAAAATATGTTGTATATTTAGCACTGCACAGTTATGATATTTGATGCACATGTGTTGAAGATACATTTGCAATGTTTTAAGCCGTGTTATATTACACAGGCTGGGTTTTTATGATACCCTTGGATAAGAAGATTCCGGATTTTCTGGATTCTGGATTGTGGACTCTGGATTTTCTCCCTGACGAGGGGGATGGCGAGCTACCAATGATAACCTGAACACCTCATCTTTCCGCTACCAGTGGTAGGATTTTGAGAGGACCTTACAGGGACTGAACAAAGAACTACTCTTTTGGGGTTTATTTTTATTTGATTTGGGGTGCACCCAAGTGTCAAGCGCTTTAAAAACAATTGGAATTATTTAGAAGAATGTTGTTTATTCCTGTGCCAATATATATATTTTTTTCTTTATAAAATCTCAGTATTCACTTCATTCACTCTGGTGTTCGACTTCATTTATTACCCATCCTTTAAGAACCTGGAATACTGGTCCAGTTTTCACACACCTGACAGACTGGTTACACGATCAATTGGTAAAAGAGCACCCCCATACCTCACCAACAGGCGTTGTATTTGGGAGTGGTGCTCGATGCAGGCGCGCTGCGCGCCACCCTGTCAGAGAGCAGCCATGCGTCCCTGCTCCGGGCGGTTCACAGGCTGCGACAGGGGGCGACAGTGACAGCTTTAACTGTCATGCAGACTCTGGGTCTCATGGCGGCTGCTCACGTTGTGGTCCCGCTCGGGTTACTGCATATGCGGCGCCTGCAGAGGTGGTTCTCCAGCCTGCGTTTGGATCCCAAGAGGCACAAACGACGTCTGGTGACCACCCCCCCCTCAGTGGAGGGCAACCTCTGGTTCTGGGGGTCCCCGGATCACCTCCGGAGGGGGTCTCCACTGGGACGGGTGACGTCCTACATCACAGTGTTCACGGACGCGTCCAGAACAGGATGGGGAGGGACCTGCCTGAAGAGGGCTATAGGTGGGCGCTGGTCTCTAATGGCGCGTTTCCACTGCAGCGCGGAGCTCGCTTTAAGCGTGCAGAGCCGTGCGGGGCCCGTTTTTGGTTGCGTTTCCACTTGGCCTAGTACCGGCTAGCGGGTCCTAATTCACAGTTTTTCTGACCCGTGGTTCTAGGGCCAGGAACAACCAGGCTGAGTCGGGCTGAGTATGCTAAACTAGAGAGAGAATCGCTGGCAAGGGGGCTACAACAAGATGAACATTTTGACCGTGATTTAATTGTAATACACGTTTCAAAATGATGCCGAAGTAACAACATACTGATACCGGTTAGTAAAAACCATGAATTAATGCTTTGACAAGTCTGCAGACAGACGGCAGGCGAAAAACCTTTTAACATGCGTGTTGTCTAAATGGAGATCGGCTAAGCTAACGCAGTGTATGCTCCGACCGTCCACACTCACAACAACGGCCTATACAGACATCAATAAACCAGCGACTGTATTCACCATGACACAGACAGTCTGTGGTTTGTACTTGTTTAACTTGTGTCTAGTTTCTGAACAGATATGAGGAGCTGTGAGCTTGAGTGCTAACAGCTAACGGCTGATGTTGTTTTTCTGGGGTTCTCATCGAAGATGACGTCACGCTCCGCCTACACTGCGTTACTATAGATACTACCCCAGTTCCTAAACTGTAATGGAAATGCGCCATAAAGTGAGCCAGTCCTAACAAGGCCTAACGAGGCCTAGCCATACCGAGCGAGGCCGAGCGAGGCCGCGTAGTGGAAATGCGCCATAACAGAGACACGGCACAGCAACCTCCTAGAGCTACGGGCGGTAGTGTTGGTCCTCCAGCATTTCATGCCCCTAATTCAGGGGAAACATGTACTGGTCAGGAGCGACAACAGCACCACAGTGGCTTACATCAACAGGCAGGGCCACCGTGTTGACCACAGCAGAGAAATTGTGGTTATGGGATTCAGAGGTGGTGTTATCTCTGAGAGCCCTCCACATTCCGGGACTGGAGAACAGGGAGGCCGACCTCATGTCGAGGGGCGGCCCCCTGCCAGGCGAGTGGATGCTTCACCCGGAGGTGGTGAAGCAGATCTGGGCCCAGTTCAGGAGAGCGGAAGGGGACCCGTTCGCCAGCCGGCGCAACAGCCAGTGCTGTGCCCTGTGGTTCTCCATGGCTCTGAGCGACGACCCGCCCTTGGGGGTGGACGCGTTTGCACACGAGCCATGGCCAAGGAAGCTGCTATACGCTTTTCCACCGCTGCGTCTCATTCTCTCTCTCCTGGGGAGAGTGAGGCGAGAACGTCTGGCAGTCATCCTAGTAGCACCGGATCGCGTTGGGGGAACCGTGGTACTCAGAGATGACACAGATGAAGGTGGGCCAGCCCTGGGCAATTCCCCAGTTCTGGGGGGCGATGTCTCAAGAGGCAGGTGCAATCGGGGCGTTACCCACTCTGGGCCGTCCTTTCCAGGCTTGGCTCCTGAGACGGACAGGCTGAGACAGGGTGGATTGTCTGACAGCGTTATTCAGTCTATCCAGGCAGCTAGAGCAGGATCCACCACAGCCTGTTACAGGCCAAAGTGGCTGGGATTCCAGCGATGGTGTGAGGAGCGGAGAATAGAGCCCCTATCTTGTGAATTGGGCTCTATTTTATCCTTCTTACAGTTACTGGTGGACAGAGGGCTTGCTCTTTCTATGGTGAAGGTCTATGCAGCAGCCATCTCGTCCTGCCATGAGGGATTTGACGGCAGGTCAGCCTTTTCTCATCCACTGATGCCGCGGTTTTTACAGGCGGTCAGGAGGCTGCGCCCAGTAGTGCACGCCTCCGCCCCGCAGTGGGACCTGCCGCTGGTGCTCGAGGCTCTGGTCACAGAACCATTTGAGCCTCTGGAGTTTACCTCCCTGAAAGCACTGTCGTGGAAGACAGCATTGCTACTTGCCTTAACGTCAGCCAAGAGAGTGTCCGAGTTAACCGCTCTGTCGGTGCACCCGAGTTGCTTGTTGATTCGGGGTGACCAGAGCGGGGCGACACTCAGACCGAACCCCTCCTTTGTGCCCAAGAGCCTAAAGCTGGCTACACACCAACCCGATTTTGGGAGTCAGAGGCCGTCAGAGGCCGTCAGAGGCAGTCGGGCATTCGCGGCGCCCTACTCAGGTTGGTGTGTCCCGCACCGTCGTCTCTTTACGGCACCTTTTCACACCTGCCGCGGGAGGTCAGAGAAAGTCGGCCCAAGCAATCACTCTGATTGGCTGTTCACACTACCGCTGCCTGCTGGTAAGGACAGTTATTGCCACTCGTCGACTGAAGTATTTGCGGTGTGTTCGTAGGCAGGCGGCGTAGCGGGCGGCGTAGCGGGCGGCGTAGCGGGCGGCGTAGCCGACGCAGGCGACGTAGCTGACGTAAAAGTCGGGACGCCTTCGGTACGCGTTCTTTGGTCTCAGGTGGGTGTGTAGCGTCCTTAAGGAGTGCGTTCAGGTCGAGGGCTATTCAGTTAGGGGGTTTTAGTCTTCCACCCCATAGTGGGGCCAGGGAAGCTAAATTGCAACTCCTCTGCCCGGTGCGCGCTAGCATGTTATGTGGAGCTCACGGCTGCCCTTAGACGCACTGAACAGCTGTTTGTGTGCTTCGGGGGCGGGGTAACTGGAAAAGGTCTGTCCAAGAAACGCCTGGCAGGCTGGCTCTGCGAAGGCATTGCACACACCTACGGACAGGCGGGGAGAGCCTGCCCCGCGGGGGTCTGTGCACACTCCACACGGGCTGTGGCTGCAGCAGCTTTATTCAACGGTGTGAGTGGAGGATATATGTACGGCGGCGTCTTGGTCAATGCCAGGCCCCTTCATAAAGTTTTATCTCTTGGATATGTCTGGCTCTTTCTCCGCGTCTGTGCTTGCTGGGGCAACACAGGACTGGTGAGGAGGGGGTAGGGGGGCTGTGGGTCAGTGGGCATCTGACCCCCTCCCCGGGCGTAAATGCGCTTACGTTTTTTCCGGGGCCCCTGGAGGGTCGCGGGGGACGTAGTGCGCACTGGGCCCTTACGGGGCTGGAGGGCTCGCCTCACCTGCTTTTTTTATGGTGAGATGCGTGCGCATTCAGGTAGGCCCGCCCCGGGGCCGGCTACGTCTATAGAAATCTCAGTAGGTGAATGCTTGCATGATAAGGTAGTACCCATAGAGTCCAGTAGAGGACTCCGCCTGTGCTTATATAACAAGGGTTACCATACGTAACCCCTCGTTATTATCGACTCAGCTATTGAAAGCCCAAAAGCAAGATAGCCAAGCTAAAGTTGACAGCAGCCGTTATATCCATCAACAGACCTCAACACTTACACTTACACTGAATGAAAAACCATCTCCGTATTTGTACATCATTTTAGATTAAGTTGAGTGCACATACAGCCTATAAGCACAAACGTTTAAACTTGATAGTGTTAGCAATTTGGCTGAGGATACCACTGTTTTTGCAGCTCAACTTTCAGAACAGCTTCACACTTAAACCCCCAGTAGTAGCTACATTGTTTGTTTAAAATATAACAAAGCAGACACAGTTATTATCAACTGAGCTAACATAACATGAGCAGACCTCAACACTTAAACACGGTTCAGCGCGAGTGTTACATCGTGATGTCATTATGAGTGTGAGAGAGAATCTCCCTCTGGCGTGAACTTTGGGATTTTAGCCTTTGCAGACCTTTTACATGTCCCAAATCCTATATAATACACTATGGGAAAGGGAAAACCCCAAAGAGCATAACATGTCCTCTTTAACTAATTGTGTGCGACCCTGATCTTGACATCATCTCTTTGTCTTCTTCCTTCATTCGGCCTACAGTATATTCAACAACCGTGTCCCTGCCATTAGATGAAAATCATAGCATTACTAAACATGATTTCATAGAGACTATAGGTATTCGATCGCGACAGAAGGTAAAAATGGAAAGCAACCACCGGTTTCTCTTTCTAAGAAAACGCTGCAATGTCCATAACCACTTTTGGGTCACGGATAGATATTCATCTGGAGCTTCCCAAAGATTAGGAAGCCAAGTGCTTTGCTATGTCTTATGGTAATGAAGGGTTGTTTTTAATAAGCTGCCTGTTCCCTCTCACAGGAATGTTCGACTAATATCTCATCCTGAGTAGTCGGGTCACTCAAGTCAAATCCAAATGAAATTGCTGCTCACTTTTAATTCTGAAATCTTCAGTATCTATTGGAACATGAAAGAAAAAGATGATTTGAATATTAAGTCTCTGGTATTACAGAGCCAAAAAGGTAACTGTTATAAAATGAAAAACACTTTTTTTCAAATGAAACTTTCACTTTATTAAATGTATATTTATAACATCATGTTAAGGGTTACACGCAAACTAATTTGATAAAACTGTGGAGAGGTCTATGCAAACATGAAAGGGTCCGAGGTGATATTAACTCAGACTGGAGGTCTAACTCAGACTGGAGGTCTAAACGTTACTTGAGTAAAACCTTTTTCAAATTACATAAGGGATCAATCTGCTCTTCCTGAGGAAAAAAGTGTTCATCAAACCCTATCAGATATGGCTTGGGGACAATTACGACACAAATGTTTAAAATGTACACCAAATTAAAGGTTATTCTTTATAATAATATGGTCCTATAATATATTGATCCATAGTTATATTTCACAGAGATAGGTACTGTACCAAGATACATAGAAAGTTTGAAGTATGGAGAACATAAGGGGGATATTTTAAACTCCCAAAGGCCCTTCTCTTATACGACACTGAAGTGCTGTGCTTAGCATAGAGGAGGGATGCCACATCTGCCCCAGAGTTTTCCTTCTCACCCGTCAAAGGCCAACCCCTCCATTTCCAAAATTAAGCAAAGTGCACAGGAGGGACACCAGATCGATGACCACTCATCAGCTTCGCCATCTGGCCCCAGTTTGTTTTCTTAGCAAATGAAGCTGATAATTGAGCAGGGTGGCTAATGGCATTGAAATCTACTGGGTTGCTCCTGTTTATTGGCCATCTGATTTTTTTGGAGATAAATGTGTATAATAACAGGTACTGAAATAACCTCAGATGCAACACAATGCATGCAGGTGTTTTCAATTTGATTTTAATGGCTTTGACATCAGTGATTGGGGTGTAACGAGAAGTGCAACATGCTTTATAATATCAGCGTACAGAAAGCAGTGCAGCTGCAGTTTTTTGTCCTTGGTGATTTAGAGTTATCATCATCTTATATCACTGAGAGCAGGACAGTGACTTCCCTGGATGCTACTAAAACCAAGACTGGCCTTTCTTACTCATGCTGTCTCTGTGCTATGCATCCAAACTTAAAACTTCTTCTCAAACGTACTTAATTAAACTAGTCCAATCTTATTCACTTAGACCTAACCATTTTGCTCGCTGGTGTGACAAAGCATTATAATAGTACTCAAAATAACCAAACAGAATGTGTCTTTTCTTAAAGGGGACCTATCATGCAAAATGCACTTTTGTACGTCTTTTATACATGAATATGTGTCCCCGGTGTTCCAGGGAACTCACCAAGTGTCAGAAAACACAACCCTCTCTATTTTCCTCCATACCCAAATCTCTAAAAAAGGGGCTGCAACGGATCTGATAAAAACTGATCCAGATTTGAACACTGTCCTGACGTCAGGACAGTGGCGCTACGGCTATTGGGCCAACTCCACCAATCAGGAGGAGACAGCCACGGCCATTGCCGTTCGAAAGCGCTGGAGACGCTGTAATACATGCCAGGCCTGTAGATGGTGCTGTTCTCACAGAATCAGCCCTTGCAAAAACAGAGCTAAAAAATGTCAAATTGAGCAAAATGAGGCATGGCTAAAATGCATGATCTGTTTGGTATTTTGAAAAAAAAAAAGTATAAATGTGCCTTATATAGGTATGGTCCTACACTATATTATTCAAATATAGCATGATAGGTCCACTTTAAGGCACAATTAGTTGTCTTCCAAAGTTTTTCAAATAACTTTTACATGAATATACTGGAGCCATGTAACCCTGAATAGAAACCCTGAAAGGCAAATAATGAATTGATCATAACTAATCCTATACAAAACTAATAGCCTAAGGTATGCAACATCACCTACACTGCAAACTAAAGAAGAAAAGCCATGTGTGACTATTGCTGTTTGTAAAGAGAATTTATCTACATACTTTCTCTTTGGCTGTGATACAAAGTAATTCAATCAACTGGTATCTGTGTCCTTCCTATCGTATTGTGGATAATTAAGCCATGGACTTTCACCTCTCTTTATTGCTTTGTTAGAAACACTTTAAAAACCATAACTTTTAAAGAGGATGGACACTAGCTTACTTCAAACTATCCATTTGTCATCTGTCTTATATAGTCATAGACAAAATCACCAGATTTGAGGCGAATGAGCCTCGATAATTAAGTGTTACAGTATGTGCAAACTATTGAAAGAGTTAAAGTTTCAGTAATATTTAGCATCACAGGTAGCAAGCAGGTTATACATCCGGAACAAACCAGTTTTTGTACATGGTTATCGGACTGCATTTAATTAGCACTTTTCTAGATTCGACCACTTGCTTTCACATAGACAAGTAAGACAGTATCAGTGGATTTTCCAAATCCTGAAGCTGTGAGCCAAAATGGCGGTTTCACTGGCTACATTTGATTATGGCTACACATAACCAGTCTTTACCTGTGGAAACAGCAATACACAACTCCTGGTAGATAGTAGCTGTTAATAATTACATTACATTACATGTTACTTGTTAGACGCTTTTATCCAAAGCGACTTACATACTCAATACTGTGGGCAATCCCCACAGGAGCAATTTGGGGTGAAGTGTCTTGCCCAGGGACACAACGACATGCTGACTGCAGTGGGGTTTGAACCTGTGACCCCCAGATCCGAACACCTACGGACAACCCACTACGCCACACGCCTCCCTAATTCCCTAATTGCTTCCCCCTGCTGATTTTGAAAGAATTGTTAATACATTAAGCGTCCTGCTTCCATGTTTATTGAGTGCCAGTCAACAGCTATCATTGGACACTATTCACACTATTTCATCAAAGATCCTCAGATTTGTTCCCCTTTTAGTTGATCTCCACCAACTTATCCTTACACTTTTGAAATGTCCAATACTCCTGATACACACTGCCAGGGCTGCCCTTGTGTCATTGTGTCATGAGGCCCCCCGGGTCTGTACACAACTCGTCACTCACGTGTGGCGAGCGTTTACGGGGGCCCAAAATGAGGCCTTACGCACAGCGTGTGTTCTGCGTTTAGGGAGGGGTGACTCTGCACACTGCCAACTGTGCTGCCAACTGCACCTCTATCCATTTTGAGTTTCAGGTTCCCTAAAAAACAAACAGACACATCACATTCAGGTGTTATTTTGTGAGGTTATTCATACTCAGTTGCCATGGCTTGGCCAAACTCACATTGTGAGTGTGATAATGTGAGTGTGAGTACAGTCAGAGCCTTGTAACCTTGACACCCTGCTATGCGTATGACAGCCATTCATACGTCCTGCAGGGAAGGGTTGGCATGTCCATTCGGATTTCCTAAACCTGCACATTTGAATGTGCTGTTCTGCAAACTTCAAACTTATTACCCAACAATATAACTACATTTCTCCAATCATTTCAACAAATTGATACTGTCCAAAATCCTCGCTTCCTTTTGTAAGGGCTCCTGTCCCAGGTTTAAAGTAGGTGGCGCTCAGTTTGAAAAAGGTGATGTCACATCTGAACACCAATCAGGGTTCAGCATTGTTTGAATAAAATCTGAAGACAGTTGTTGGGTCTTTTGCTTGTGTTGCAGATAACTGTAAATACAATTGGATGACATCCCATATGGTCAATATACTGTATAAGGTGAATGAATAAAAAACTATAAAAAAGAGCTTCGGGGCCAGTTAGGTTTGTCCTGTAATTTTTTCATTGATGATAAATACAACATTTCGATGTGTTTCTCCCATAGCAAATGTGATACTTAAACTCCATGTATCCTTTTCTCATTTAAAAATCGTCTTTAACCTCATCTGTCAATTCCCAAAACTTTCCCTTCAACCAACCAAAATAAATACCATATTCTTAAGTGTCGTCTCAACGGCCCAACCCCCTCTTTTAAAAAGTAACAACCCTTAGGAATATAATTACTTTCAACGGTAGAAATTGCCCATCCCCCAAGTAAGTCTATTGACACCACCCCCTGGCCCGTGCCTAAGAGTTGTGTGTGTGTGTGTGTGTGTGTGTGTGTGTGTGTGTGTGTGTGTGTGTGTGTGTGTGTGTGTGTGTGTGTGTGTGTGTGTGTGTGTGTGTGTGTGTGTGTATGTGTATGAGGCACACTTACAGATGGTCAACAATAGAAAGCGGTCTAGCAGTGCAACCCCTCCCATTCAGAGAGGTTTCTGTTTGTATTGCTATTCAACCCAGCTGCCTGCCTACTGAAACTGCCCAAACATCCAAATGAGGAATTCAAATGTTTCAGCCTTTACCATCACGGAGTGCAACAAACAGAGTGGAGGATGTATTGATGAAAAAGATTTTCCAAATGTTTAAGTTCAAACAGGTGGCCCTTTTCTAGGAACAAAATCATTTGTTTTCCCTGCCGTGCCATTTAATAAAAACAGCTTCGAAAGTTACTGTATTTGATTATTTTCACTTAAGTTCCAAAGAATACCTTTTTTTTTTCATGTTTTTCTTGTTTCCCTGAACAGAGGTGATGGTTGAGACATAATAAGTGTTAATAATTAAGATGCACACGTAAACAAATAGATTTAAGGGTAATGACTTACAATTATTAGCCATAACTGACTTTAAATGTTTTTAAGTTCGACCTTTGGTAGATAACTTTATTACATAAAGTTTCACTCAATTTCCAGGCAGTTAGTGATAGAACAGGTTTAGGAGATAAATAGAAAAATTTGTTTTGACACAGGGATGTTTGATTGGTAAAATCCCATGAAATGTCACGATGTAATTGGTGGAAATGCAAGCATCACTTTCGTGTTCATTTTTGAATGATGCAACTGCCAGACGTCAGGGTCACAGGGGCCCCTCTCAGAGCAGATTGCCAAGGAAACCCCTTCATCCGTTAAAATACCGTGAGGCCCTGTAACTCAAGATCAATAGCTCTGAGAGAGGATGTGATGTCGTTTTCTGGTCAGCTGATGCACACTGTGTTAGTGAACAATAGCGACAATACCTAGCACACGTGCTCCATTGTTGCAGTGAAACTGAGACATAAGGCATTTCCCCTGGGGCTTCCTTTCACCCCCCATCTGTCTTTGTTGTATTTGTTTGCTAGACAGCATTTGGCTCCAACCGTGTAAGAAACACCACTGACAATGTTATGGTTTAAAAACACAGACATCAAATGTACCACCTATGTAGCTTTTTTTATTTGATTTGAATTGTTGGTAAACAATGCTATATATGTATATATATATATGTATATACTCTATAGTGTTATGCTCTCCATATATATATATATATATATATATATATAGAGAGAGAGAGAGAGAGAGAGAGAGAGAGAGAGAGAGGTAGAGAGAGAAAGCATAACACTCCCACATGATTATTTACTTAAAAGGTCATCTACCTATTATTTATACCATCTTCCAAATTGTTTCAGTCTGATTTGGCAAGGGTTGAAGATGTCTGCATTAGATGTCTGCTGTCAGCCTATTACAATAAAACACAATGGCAAAAAAGAAGAAAATATATTTGAAAAAGGCTGCAGATATTCAGAAATCATGACACACCTTTGCTATTCTTCGTTGTTTCTGGAATTGCATAGACTTGGATTTTTTCTACGAAAAAACTGCATCAATAACTCTGGCTCCACCCAAAGATTACTGTTATTACTGACTTCTTTTTTAACCCATGCAAGGATGATTATCTTTTGGACCCGTTTACCATCTGTTTGTTTGTTTGACAGTTTGTTTGTCTGTCACCAGAATGAGGGAAAACGTACTTTCCAGATTGTTATGAAACTTGGTTGAAGATTGTACCATCAGCCAATAAAAACCCATTCAATTTTGGAGTGAGTCCAAATCACAAAATATGGTTATTTTTTGTTGACATGATGAGTGAGGGCATTTTCTATCCAAGGACATTGGCAGTACTTTTACAACAAGTCTCCAGCCGTTCCCTTTAAAGAAAGACGCAATCTGTTGTGTATTCTGTATCAATTTTAGAGTTTCTTTGGTTTATTTATTTATACATATATTTGTCAGGGACATATCAAAAACATTGTAACAGTATATAATCACTCGAGGTGAACTTAATATAGGGTTTTTGAAGCCGATTTGTGACCTCTGTCACTGGTTTGACTTTGATACTAAAAAGTGTAATGTTTCGTCAGATAAATAATGTTGCATAAGATTTTGTTAAATGTAGATTTATGGGAAATACCAATAGTCCATGGGCCTACTTGTTCTCAACAACAATTCAGAATCAATCTCTCTTCTTAGCATAAAAAGACAACACATGATGTTGCCACATTACGACCAAAAGCGTATTAACTCACCACAGTGGGTAGAACATCTTCCCAAATCGAGACTAAACTAGGACAATTGGCCTTGGTAAAGGTGAGAGCCATTGTATCGTAGTTGATGAAATTGTTATTTTAGTTTCTGAAAAAAAGCATTAAAACAAAGGTATTGTCTGGGACCTCTCTTCTCTTTAACTACACTATCAACCCTTATTAAGTAGTGTTGATTCTCGACCCTGTAAAATATTGAGGTTCTGATTGGAGGCAACAGAGGTTGGACCACAATAAATATATTGGTCATAATACTCTTGAGATCTTCCAACAGCCGAAAAGCATTTATATTCCTATGGTGTGTGCCATAATCTCTTTACTAGGTGTGTGTGTGTGTGTGTGTGTGTGTGTGTGTGTGTGTGTGTGTGTGTGTGTGTGTGTGTGTGTGTGTGTGTGTGTGTGTGTGTGTGTGTGCGTGTGCGTGTGCGTGTGTGTGTGTGTGTGTGTGTGTGCTCTAAGGCTGTTTCAAAATAGCTTTGTCTCTCAGTGATTACTGAAATAAAGTAAAAGTAATGTTACCATTTGCCATTTTATGTGAAATGAAATGTTTTGCTTTTTTAAAAAGATTAGTTATTTTCTTTATTCTGGTATCCTTTCATTTATATCAGTTGAAGTCTCAACTGCCACAAAGTCCCCAGAAATATCAATCACATGGCTTTAGGAATCATATTTTTTCCCAAGCTAATATTACCTTTCTCATCCCAAAATGCAGAAGCAATAATGAGCAGAATCATCAATCCTACTCTCTGACACTTTACGCTTGAAGAAGAATTTTCATGTCAGGCAATAACTGCTAGTGAGCCTCAGCGGCACAAGCTCTGGGCTTGCGCCTACACCACAGCCTAATGGGATAGATCAGCTCTTGCATAACTGGGGGCAATCACTCACTCCGTCTCCTCTCTGACAGGACTCAGTTATGGCTTCTGGGTAATATCATTTCTGTTATCTTAAGATATCAAATTTCTGTCTTTATTGGCAAAGACCTTAGAAAGTGGAGGGTAGTTTGCTCGCCTTGTCAAGACAGAGGATGAAAAATGAAAGCTTATTTATCCATCTCCCAAAACCCTGTTTAGGAAAGGATTCTCAGTACTTTTATGACATTATAAGGGATCCAAAATTGTTCACAAAATTGGATGTCATGGAGCTAAAGCATAACCTATACTCTTTACCTGAAGTATAAAGTGTGTTGAGACCTTTAAATTCAATGCCTCAGGGGGTGTTTCGCAATGGTTTCATACACTGTTTGTACACCTCCTATACACATTTGCAATGTATCTTATGACCCCAATATCAAAGAATAATATTTATTTATCAAACCACTGTATAAGTTTGTCATAGTCAGTAGTATATTCCATCATAAACAAATCAATGCTTTGCAATTTTGTTTTTTTGTTTTTTTTGTAATCAGATAGATACTGTCAGAGATCTTCTCACTGTATCTGCAAGCTTTAGAGTACTGTTGTACTGTAATGTACTGTGGCCCTGAAGTGCAAGTCAAAATAGCATTTCAGGAAACACCACAGCATTTCAGAAAACGCTACAGCATTTCAGGAAACACCACAGCATTTCACTAAACACTACAGCATTTCAGGAAACATCACAGCATTTCAGAAAACATCACAGCAATTCAGAAAACGCTACAGCATTTCAGAAAACATCACAGCATTTCAGAAAACGATACAGCATTTCAGAAAACGCTACAGCATTTCAGAAAACATCACAGCATTTCAGAAAACATCACAGCATTTCAGAAAACATCACAGCATTTCAGAAAACATCACAGCATTTCAGAAAACATCACAGCATTTCAGAAAACGATACAGCATTTCAGAAAACGCTACAGCATTTCACAAAACACTACAGCATTTCAGAAAACACCACAGCATTTCAGAAAACGCCACAGCATTTCAGAAAACACTACAGCATTTCAGAAAACACCACAGTATTTCAAAAAACACCACAGCATTTCACAAAACGCCACAGCATTGACGCTTCGTGATTGGTCAGCACCCGACAGCGCAACATGTCCCGAAACATCAGCCGGCATCATTTTGAAACGTGTATTACAATTAAATCACGGTAAAGTTCATTTTGTTGTAGTTGGTAATAGTATCTACCAAAGTATTTGCATGGATATAAGCCCCGCCCCCTCTCCAGCGCGTCTTGTTTGAATGACAGGAGTAAACACAGCTGACAGCCACGGTGAAACCTGAAACTCGAGCGATTAGAGCGAAGCGAATATTCGGGGTTTATATCCATGTAAATACTATGGTAGACTACAACAAAATGAACATATTTTGCCGTGATTTAATTGTAATACACGTTTCAAAATGATGCTGAAGTAACAACATACTGATACCAGTTAGTAAAAACCATGAATTAATGCTGTGACAAGTGTGCAGACAAGACGGCAGGCGAAAAGCCTTTTAAAATGCGTATTTTCTGAATGGAGATCAGATCGATCAGGATAAACTAACCTGTAGCTGCTCCGTCCAAACTCACAACAACGGCATAAATAAATAAAATAAAGCAGCGACTGTATTCACCATGACATAGACAGTCTGTGGTTTGTTCATGTTTAACTTTTGTCCAGTTTCTGAACAGATATGAGGAGCTGTGATCTCTGTGTGCTAACAGCTAATATAACGGCTGATGTTTCGGGACATGTTACGCTGTCGGGTGCTGACCAATCACAAAGCGTAATTTCTTGACTGGCAACAAAAACAACCAATCACAGCAGTAACAGTAACAAGTTAAATGTGCTGGCATGGGACAAAGAGCTGCCTTACAAATAATTACATTTGTGCAACTCTGCTCACACTAAACTGCATTATCCTAATACAACCCATTCCTTAAGCACCTACATTACATGTCATTTGTTAGATGCTTTTATCCAAAGCGACTTACATACATTCAGTACTGTGGACAATCCCCACAGGAGCAATGTGGGGTGAAGTGTCTTGCCCAGAGACACAACGACATGCTGACTGCAGTGGGACTCGAACTTGCTATCCCCTGATTTGAAGTTCATTACACTATCCACTGAGCCACAGCCTCCTACATTTGTTAGCCATTTTTCCATTAACCTGCAATTTATACATAACTATTTTGCTTATTTATTTTTATTACCACAGATGACATGGCTTTGTCAGCGACAACAACAAAAATCTAAAACTTTGTAAGTAAAGTATTCACTTGAAAATACATAAGGCCACCGGAAAAAATGCGGTAATGAAGACCAAATCAACTGATGGAAAAGATTTGAGTCCAACAAAAAGATTCCACTGATGTCAGATCTAACGCTGAGTATGAAATTGGCTGTGCTAAGTGTGAAACCCTCTCTCCACACTTCTGTTGGCAGGACATGGGTGATGGGTCAGAGTAGGCTTAGAGAAGAAAACAGCGAGAATGTTTTGGCAACAGCAATATACCCGCACAGAAAATATACATCTTTAAAAAAATGGTGTTGAGGAAAATACTGTTGATTGGTAACACTTAAGGATTATGGACGGAGCAGAGAACTCAAAAAAATGCCTGAGTCAACCATACATTGAACTACTGTATTGTTGCATACATAATCTGAGTATACTTATGCATTCATATATGTATCTTTATTTAATCATCCCAGTGGACTTTGGACTCAACAAGTAAATGTGTGAATTGACAGAAACTCATCGAGAGGAACATGGGATGAAGTGAAGGATCTACTGATATGACACAATGAGGAAAAATAAGTAATTGCTGGACTAGCAGTCTAATGGGTGCCACTATTGTATATACCACTTTAACTGTAAGGCCAAGGGGACAGGTTGACCCATGTTTTTTTATTCTTACATGCTTGCCCTTGCGTTGATATTCTGAGTAAAAAATTGAAGACGGAGCTAAACTTTTTTATTGCTCAGCTTGACCTTCTGTTGAGTAATGTGGTTAATGGATAATTAGTCTTTTCATCACAATCCCTTGTTGCTGCCACTGTGGGAACTTGTGAACTAAGGAAACAGCAGATGTATCCACTTATTGCTCTCACATTGGGTCCAATACTATGGCTAGAAAGCACACCCTGCTACCCTGACACTCCTGAGGTGTCCTCTGTGTCCACAGGCCCTTAACGATTACTCCTCTCTGCTTCACAACAACCCAAACCGGTTCCATATAACGTGTTTTAAGACAACAAAAAATGATAAATAATGAAATTCCAGCACACATATTGCAAAAGTATGTTAGTTTTGACATTTATTAATATGAACCAAAGTGTTGTACTAATAAAATTGTAACCTCGTAATAGCAGCAAAAAAGAAAAAATAAATCCTCTGTGTATGCTCAAAGTTAGTTCTGCTTTAATAATAGCTGTATTAACAACTTTGTGCCCTCTATTATGCACTATTACTATGGCCTCTGCCATGTGTACATCTTCAGGATAAATATATATAACTAATGAATTTACAATACTGATTTGCAACGCCATCAGTTCATACTAAGTAAGTCAAGTACCCTATATATTTTTATTATGATGCGTAGTTGTAGTATTATAGCAGTAGCAGTAGTAGTAGTATTTTGCTTTTTGAATATTTATCATTTTTTTAACTTTTAATTACAGTATATGTCGTTTTTTTGGTTTCTTCTTATTGAGATCACCATTGCTACTTCAATGAATCTAGGTAAAGTATGTGGCATGTCCACATACTCTGTTCTTCAATGTTATGTTAAATCATGCTGGTGCATTAACAGAACACAGTCCTTTGAGACGAATGTATTTATTACTATGGCAAATGACATGCTGAAAAACACAGTTAGCAGAAATTTGTAATGAACACAATGCTGTAATGTCTGAGTCTGGCAATAAGATAAAAATTGCATATTGGGTAAATTAGGCCGACCCGGGATACAAGTGTAAAAGCTTGTTGACAAAAAAAGCATGTTTGACACTGTCATATCACCATAGCTTCTCTGATTTTAATCCTAATGTGTGAAACCACAAGTGCTGGAATCTCGGGAAAAATCCCACATTAATATTTTTAACACATATTACGTGTGTTCTCCTGTAAGTATTTTTCCATATGCATGAATTTTTGATCGCTCAGCATTCGGATCAAACAAAAGTGATTAGCACTGTAGGCATAACCCTTAATATCACACTCACAGAAAGAAAATACAGGTAAATCAGATATAGAATGAGTGATCTTGCTGTTAGATCTATAGATCTGTTTAGCACTTGGTTAGAGCTCTTTCTGAGGGCTGATTGGCCCCCTCTGATGTTTCCCTGCTTGTTATTTAGGCTTAAATACCTTGAACTTCTCCAGGGATAAATAAGTTCTTCAATCCTCTCTTCTTATGCTGCCACAGAGGATAAATTATATACAGATCTAGTTCTACTTCCTCTCATCATAATAATATGCTTTGCATGGCTTTTCCACTTCATCTAGAATCATGGTAATCCCTGTGCTTCTGTGTAATTATCTCTCCTCTAGGCTGATCTCAGTGCTCCTCACCTGCTCAGCCTAGTCATATTACCTCCTCACTTGTATCTATGACTCTTAAAGCTGCTGCCAAGGGTCCTCTTAACTCACCCCACAACTTTTCCCTTTGCACGCCCCTCCCCATCTGTGTATCTCTCTCCTATTCCCCCATGTTTTCACTCTATCCTTCAAGAGGAATGTGATTAGCACAGGAGAAAAAAACAGTGCTTCACGGCAAATTTGTGTTGCAGGTATATCCCTCATTAATTTCTCAACCATTCTAATAAGTGGAATGAAAATAAAATAATGGAAATATAATTAGCTAAATTGACAAGGAGTCATTTGGGTACCTGGGGGAACAGAGGCTGTTCTTTTCTGTTATACATATAATCATACCATTCTTGTGGCTGATGCTAACTATGACTCAAAGAGAAGATTCCCTCTATTCCAAAGCTCTCAAATTCCTCCTTCTTTTAACCAATAGCAAAGATGATGATAGACAGTTGGAGAATTGTGAAGGATTTTGAATATTTCCTACAGTCATTTTTGTTTACAACACCAGGGGTAAGTTATGCTTCGCATTTATTCGTTTTTCTTTAATAGAGAAAAACAGTGAGGGCCAGCAATTACCTTAAAAAAGTGGAAACCTGATTTAAGTTAAAATATTATGATATGAAGTGTGATATTTTTAAAGCATTTCCCGGGGTTCAGCCTTTAGAGTGTGGTGACTGATTTAAGCATGTACGTTTGATGAAAGCAAGCTGTGTTTGTGACTTTTCAATTATCCAACATCTTATTCAAATGTTTTTTTTGCAAACAGTCAAGTTGAATACAACCGTTTTGGAAGTGTTTTCATTAATAAGTCGTTGAATACTACGTCATACTGAGAGGTGAATAACAGTGCCATGGGGGATGGATTCTGCATGGACTGGCTGGACTGGAGGCGGAGAGTCTCCAGACAGAGATGGAGTCTGAACTTGGACCCCTCTCAAGCATTTATTGATTCCCAATTCTGAACTAATATATGTGAATTTTCTAAGTAATTATAAAAAACACTGCTCGCTCGCCATTATTTGCTGCTGTTACTGACAGAGCCAAAGAGGACCGATGGCAAATATACTTGTTATTTTCAATAGAAACAACTCAAATGTAACCTCCAAAACCACTATAGGGGGATTTACACACAAAATAACCCAAATAACAAAGCAAACAACAGACAGACCATAACTCTCTGAAAGTGCTCCTTAGCCGTTCAATGTTATACTTTTAATGGAATTATCCAAAACATGTCTATATGTATGTTCAACATGTTACTCTGTGGGTTATTTACAGGCAGATAATCTGTAAGAGTTTAATGTGTGGTTGTTGTAGAACGTTTGCGTGCGCATGTGTTAATTACAGTGGTGTAAAAGTTTCCAACAACCTTACGCACCTCTGTGGTGCAGGAGGTCTCTCCTCAGGGATAACAGGAAGGGCAGAGGTGTTAATTATTCTACAGATCAGCGATGTCAGCACAACTCTCTCATTGCTTCTAATTGTCCCTATGGGGGCGCTCAGGTCCTCATTATGGGAACACTTTGTGATCCAGTGTTGATGTTATTTTACAGGAGCATTGTTGCAGCATTTAGACTTAGTGTGTTTTGTTTGTTTCATTCATTGGTGAATCTTCCATTACTCATTTTGAATAAGGATGCCTAGGTAACATCTTTTATATTTAGTTACATTTGAGATGTATTTCTTTAATGCCAACTTTGCTGTACCATGCTCAACAAGTCAAGAGAGGGAACCTCAACACTGTGCCCTGAGACTGACTGGGACTCAAATCTAACACCACCTCCCTAAGTGACCATACATTAACTTAACTATAACTTCACCTAACACAATTCTGAAACTTAATCTTGTAAAGAGCTGTTTTAAGTTATTTAAAGGTGCTGCTTTTATATCTTCTATTTTGGTACGTCTGTAGTGTCGATGCTTTGCATGTTCACAAGATTTTTAGGAAACACTTTCAGCCATCATGGTTCTTCTGGCAACATCATGAAAAAGCCAGGTTTTCAAGGCTAAACATTAACTTAATGGAATGTACCACACATAGAGGCTTTGCTGTTGGTAAGGTGCTGAAAATAAAAAAAATTGTTGGAGAGTTTACTCTGGTCCATGTTTGTAGTTCCAAAGCATAGTCCATTTCTCTTACTTAAAGACATGACAGTAACATTTGTATCATCAACCATTCCTACATAAGACAGGGACATCTTTTTTTATCAAAATGCCATTTGTGCAGATCTCTACATTCGACAAAGACACATGAAATATATTGAATATGACAGATTGTATCAATTCAGCTGCCGATTCTTATGTTAAAAATGTCCTGTTCATTCAAAAAGGAAATGGTAATAGAAAAAGTGGCTGACAGAAACAGGATTTTGTTATGGCAATTTGTCAACAGCCTTAAACTCTATCAATCGACTTGTCTAAAATAATTATTCTGCCGCCACCGTTTTCAGATTCTAACAAACTGCTTACATTCTAAATTACTGACAGGGTATTTGTCCTGTTTCAGCAACACTGGGTTAGGCTGCTGGCATATATTCCTGTGATGCATATCTACAGATTTAAAGGCATTCTTCTCAAACCATGCATTTGACAGAATCATTTATTAAAATGTAGGATTGCTCGGTCAGTCCTGCATTGAAATTACTCCCATTGCTCATCCAGATCACACCAAGATAATATGAAAAGTAAACGTCAATAGCCTAGTGTCTATTGAAGCAAACGACAAACCCGACATTCATTTTACATAAAGACAGTTAAAGCGCAAAAAAGGGTCACCTACCCCCACATCCCTCAAACCAACACCCTCATAAGGTCAATGGGCAGAGGACAGTCTTTGAGATGGGGAACTGATCCACCAATGACATCAATGTTCGGACGGGGAACAAGAAATCTGTGATAAAGAGCACGAAGTACTGCTTCATGTGTGATAAAGCCCACATGTTGTATATGGCACATACTCTTTACTCAACTATAATATTGAGATCATGTTACATTTCCTTTTCAAAGCTGTTCAATTGAACCCATTTATCATGCGTGTCTTTGACTTGACTAAACTCTGTTATTTAACCTATCCTAAGGTACTAAGTGCATGTGTAAATGAATGTATTAAGTATTTATAGCGGATATCTGCCAGTGGGTTATTTTGACCTTATAGACAGAGAGCCACAGTTTCACTGATACAGGTTAGACATACATCCTTTATGATTCATATTACTATAATATGTATGCATTATTTTTATAAAGCATCCAGGATTCTTGCAGCCAGAATGTTTTTACTTACAGCTGTGATTGTTCTGTCAGGACAATATAAATGTGTAATTCTGTAGGAACCTCAGTGTGGAGGGAATTCAATAATAAATAATCTATAATCATTCATATTAACATATATTTTGAGGATTATCAAATGTTATACTCAAAATGTAAGTATCCAATTTGTGTTTTAGCAGGTGACATACATTTGATATGGCTGAGGATATAGACCTGTTACCACCTTACGTTTACTTCTACTCAGCTAACCATCCTGCAACACCAGATTGACTTCACAATCCTCCTGCTCACCTATAAAGCTCTACCGCAGCATGCTGTAACACTACACTCGAGCTCTGAAACCTTCTTTTTTTCAAACACTATAAGAGCATTCAGATGATGTCCCTGAGCAGACAAGTATAAGCTGGTCTAATTTCTCTGATGAACCTTTGATCAAACGCAATGTTGCCTTTACCGTTGAGTTGTGCTGTTGACACTTTCAAAACAGCTTGATGCTTTTAGTTTCTGCTGTAGTGACCTTGTGCTTTGAAAGATAGCCAACAAACCAATGTATTATCTGTGAGGATGAAACATGCTATTGAGATTATTGGACATTCTATTGCGGCTATTGATAGACAATTCAAGGTCGATTTTTAAAAACATGATGTGGCAAACACCATTCATGTTAAGTTATTGCTGGTTAAATGCTAAGAAAAGAGGTTTCCTCTTGTATTGGTGAACACTGTACACTCCGAGTATGGTAAACTGGGAAAGATTATTTGGCATTGCTGCCAACCAATAGCCGTATTCCCATTTGCTCAACCTCTTTCATAAACACTTTCCTCTCTAAAAATCTCTTTCAATCAGAAAACCTCTCTCCATTCCTTAACATATCCTCTCCCTCCATCTCCATCCTCTCTGCAAAAAAGCCTTCTTTTGGCCTCATAGAATCAAGGAAAAATATCAGCCACTCTCTTCCTGTCACACCCATTGAAACATCGTTCATCTGTCTGCCCAGAAAATAAGCTGTCAAGATGGAGAAAGCCACTTGTCTAAGGATCATATTTATGTAAGAGATGTGTCTGCTTCCAATTGCACGTAGGCGCAACATCTTTCACCTTCATACTCCACTCCAGGAAATTCATGTATTTTCTCCATGTGATTGCAAATTGCTCCTGCACTCCACGTCCCGCACTCTTATTTCTCCTGCCGCTGATGGATCAGGGCTGTGTTACTGGCAGCTGCATTTTCCATATGGATCAATGGTGGAGTATGCATTGCTGATCACATATGAATATTTGATGCTGCAATATTGTTTAGTTTGGAACACATAAATCTCTAGTCAACATTCACACCTCAGCCATTTTGTTTACATAGATTTTGGTTGGGCTTTAGAAAGATGTTTGGATTATTCCTGCACGTTTTATTACTAGGCTGCTTGTTTGATTAAATAACCTCTGTTTTTTGTCAGAAATTGAAGGAGTGTGTTGGGACACGCCACTTGAATCTTGCAATGCCTCTAGTGCCGTTCTCTTTATTCCTAACATTTGGGGAAAGGGAAACTCTATCAGTCTGATGTGTTTATCGGTTAGGAACACACTTCCACAGTTGTTTTTGAGGATCGTTTATTAGTTGTATCAGTCTGACATGTTCTTATACACACAGATCTGAGTACTTAACCTGCCATATTCCTGGATTTGGCTCCATTATGACAGGTGTGTGTTGCAGGGGGCTTGTACAGGATGCTTCTTGGTTTGTCACCTTCATGCCCAATTAGTTCCTGTATCATTGTGGAACATCTGACAAGTGGAGACTGCTGGAGAGAGCCAGACAGGTGGTGCATCCCTGGAGGGAGGCATTTGCAGAGGTAAAAAAAATGTGCCTTGCTTTTGCTGGGCTCTAAATGATAAGGATATTATAGATAATTACTTATTGTGTTATGTTAGTGTGATTTTGTAATTTTCATGCAATTAGCCAAGCTAGCTGTTTCCTCCTCCCGATGTCCTGAGAGCTGTAGTTATATTTTAAGACATATAAAAAACAAATGTAGTTTTTTTTCAAATTTGAAATGTTGAGTGTTGCCTTTATTTGTTTATAATTAATTTAATTATTTTCACCCCTTCCAAATTGCAATTTAGTGCCTGTTAACACAGAGAGAAACTCAGGTATGGTAATTTGGAGACAGTAGTGCATAAATAAACATTATTGAGAAAACAGAAAGCAAATGCAATAGGGCATCTATAAGGAATCATTACGTTGAATTATTGTTTTATTTATTTCTCCTGATATTCCATCTTTATTTTCTTATTCTTTTAAATATATAATCTTTTTTTAAAACCTGATGCATTAACAACATCTCTTTGTTAAAGAAGGAAGAAAAATGTAGTTTTTCGCAAGGATGCCAGAAAAATAACATTAGGCATTTAGACAAAGCAACAACCAAGTGAGGTGGTGTGCTCTAATGCATTATATGTAGGTTACCAAGTTTATGTGGAACTCGTTTCTTCCTCACCGGTCATTAACAACACCAAAGGAACATGAAAAGCAGCACACATTTATTCTGTTACAAGACTTTGAAGTAGTGTTTTGTCAGTTTTTTTTGTCATCTCCTCCCAACCCCCAACTCCCATTCTCACTCCTCAACACATTTTTCTCGTGATAGAACGTAAGCTGTCTCTATCAAAGCAGCTCAGCATGACAGTGTTCTGTGTGTCCGTCGGGACCTTAAAAGCCTTAGCTGGTGTGAATAGTGCAGCCATAGTGGGCAGAGCTAGTGTGTTATGGTGCCGGTTGAAATGCATGTCAGTGTGATGGTGTGAGCCTCGCTCCCCAGGAACTTAAACGACCGTGGCAATGAACTGAACACGCTTTGAAGTTAGCGCTGCATATCGCATTGGAACCATTTTAAAGATTCTCTCTGTGTGTCCCAGCATTTATAAATCTAATGTATTTAGATATTTTCCACTTTTTTAAACCTCACTTATTATTCAAATATCTAGCATACCTTCATGAACAAAATAAACTAATTGAAATACATGTTTTAATTCATAATCCCAGTCGACTATCAACCTTTTGCTTGTGATGGCATTGGTAACAACAAGCCATCAAATATTTGAGTGTGTGTCTCATTTGATACAAAATGAAGCTATGCACTGCATTTAGCTTCTTTTGGATAATGTGCTGTGGGATTTTCTTTTTGCAACACCAAGACATAGTAACAAGGCAAAATCATTTGAGATCAACAGAGCTAAAATGTATCTAAAATCTGATTAGGAGAAATTCAAAGGAAAGGGCTGTTTTTGCAAGAATATTTAAGTAGGATTAAAGGGCTTTCAGACGCTGTTCATTTCCATTTCATGTTTAGTGGGGAAAGATCACTGAATTTTCAGTAAAGCAGTGTGACCCAAGGCAGCAAATAGACAATGAAATGAAGGCTTACATGTTCAGTAAGAGCGTGGATAACACATGTCCTATCACAGAGTCTTGGAAACGATAATGGGATGGTTTTAATGCTGGAAGAGTGTTGATAGTCCTCTCTATTTCTGACAAACGCAAGTCCAGACACTTTGATCATGTATTTCAAGTTATAAATATATGGAACATCATTGATATGGCATATTCACTATAAAGATCGTGGATTTGATGTTATTCTCTTTTATTTAAATAATAAATTATTTGATTTAAATAATCATATTTTTACCTTACACATAGAACTGAAGGTGTCCACATGGTTACAATTACCCAACATATTTTGAGCTGCTGTCTCAATTGGACTTTTCCAGTACAACCCTGCATGTTACCAACAAAATCCTACAATACTGTGAAAGCCTGCTCAGTAAATAGTGGTCTTAAGACGTTGGGCTTCTGCCTGCTTTGTCTAGACTTAACACCACTGTGTCATGGACATGAGCACTGTGGGATAGAGGCAATCTGAAGCGGGGAGACAGACAGAGGCCAGGAGACAGAGATTAGAAACAGGACAGCGAAGACAGATGCAGTTGGGGGGTTAATCCTGTCTGTGAGTGAGTGATCATGTCCATCCACCCAGCTGTGGCGCCATCAGGGGCCACAGGGCTTGCTGGAAGTCTGATGAGGCGTCACCGCCGTCTGCTGCGGGAGAGATCTCTCACTCGACAGTTCCTGTCAGCATGTGGGACTGCAAGCCAGGTAAGCGGGGAGCGATAGGAAAAAGAAAGACACAGACTGTGAAATAGAGCAAGAAAGAACACATCTTTTTTTAGTCATATCTTTTGGGATTATTATAAATTTTTCTTCAACTTCTCACCTGTTTTCACAGTGGATTTAGGCTTCTCTGTGAAGAGAATCATGAGGGATGAATTGCCTTTCATGATGAGATAATTAAGGTTGGTGTGATTAATTGCAGTGTTAGGTTATCTGCAATGTCCCTACATAGGCAATAATGAGAGAGTGTCCCAGCAGGATATCACACACATGTCACCTTTCACCTGCCAAGGGAGAAAATAACCCCCCCTCACTTAAAAGAGAAAATATTCCCCAGTTGCCCTTGAAGTCACCTTCAAAATGTATTCAAACGACCTTCCTCATAACATTATGTACCAACAGCTCTACAGTATAAACTGGATATTATGCATCACTCCTCTAACACATGGCTTTTTCAAGGGTAGGCAAGAGCAGTTGATGACAGAACAACCAGCGGACCATCTCTGTAAATTGGTCATAAATATACTGTTATTGGCATTTACTGTGCATTAGGAGCAAAACAAGAGAACAAACTAAACGTCTTTACAGAGTTAAATACCATTTTCAGCATTAAACAAGGCAGAATTTATAATTCAGGCCATTATTGCCTTGAGTGCCCAGAGGAAGAAATTGCTGCTAACAATAGTTGTTTCTATTGGAAAATAAATCATATTCCTATTTTTAAAATGACTGAATTGTGAGTTGTTTGTACTAACTTATTAACCCAAACCCAAACCCCTCAGGAGAAACGAGGAGCAAAATCCAAGATCAATCTGAGACAAATGATCCAGGCGTAAAGAGAAGGGGATAAAAAAGAGAAAACAATCTCTGACGGTTAAAGCTGTGAGGCAAGGGAATTGAATCTGCTCTCTGGGGTGATGGGCAGCTGTTTTCTCTCTGTTCACCAACTGTGCTGCTAAACACCGATGGGACTCATAACAATATATACCAGATATTTGTTATGACTCAGGGGTCAGGCCACCAAACTGAGGCTGAAATCAGAAAACACAGCTGTAAATTAAGGTACATTTGGATCTTCTCAGGCTGGTTCTTTTGTGTAGCTTTAACTAAGAAATCTAAGTGCTGATTTGAGTATGCTGTGACAATCTTTAAGGAAATTCAGGCTACAAGCATGGAAAGACAAACAGGTGTTGAAAAAAAAACTGGATTCTGTTTAGAAATATATTTTTCTTTATCAATAATGTTATTCTTTTAGTACACACATGGCATCTACTGTATGGTTAAGGTTAGGCAACAAAAACATTTGGTTAAGCTTTTGGTTGCTGTGGTTAAATATTAATATGCCACATTAATTGTTGATGAGAGGCAGAACATGAACCATGGTGTCAGGCATTGAGGTCAGGCACATTAAACAGTTACATTTTCACACTACGAAAAAACAAATCCTGCCCACCCACTAAACATAGGCAACATTCAGGGGACTGGTCTACAAAAAAACTAGTTAGCACGCCTATACTAATTACAACAGGCAAAAGTTAAACCAAAGTTGCCCAACAAAATGGAATGGACAATACTACTGCCATATTAACTCCTATTATTTTAGAATAATTTGTTCTTCTCCACTAAACTATTTTTTTAAATATGAGTTCTGATTGTACTTCATACTAATATTGTTTTGTCTGGTTCATCTTGTTTTGCTTTTACAGTATATAGTGTTGCTTGGGACCTTTCTTCTTGTATAATAATGTTTGATCAGGCAGAAAAAGAAAGGTTTGACTGTGACGTCTCCACAGTACCCTCATTCTCTCTCTCCTGTCCAATCATTTATCCATCTCTTCGGGAGCCTTGAGAAAGCTCCATTTCTGTCTGTACCAGAACATCTTTCTGCTCGGTTTCCCTAACACTTTCTGAAAATGTACACATAAATGCCATCAGTGCCCACACGCAGCCAGATTGCCCCTGTCAAGCAAACACACTCAGCCCAGACGTTCTCGCTTTCCAGATGCGACGCAGACTTGAAAAGTGAAACGATTCAGAGATATAAGAGACATCGTCTCATGAAATCTTAAAGGGACATGGTCTTAGCGAGGACATCATTTCAGTTAACTTAGCTCTTTTATTTTTTAGTATCCATACACTATTATACACAAAGGAGTGTATCAAGTTCAAGGCTTTTCTTACTCCGAGCTTTGCAGAATTTAAAGTGAAAGATTGACCTGTTTAAGAGTAGTGGACACAACAGAAGGGTCTTTCACTTGAAATGATACTCAATTATATTTATTTTCAATTTCATAAAAGGTTTAGGTTCCTAATGAGATCCTGAATACCACATTGCTGAATTGAATCCCTGTTGGTAATTTGTTCGCATTTATATAAAACTATTAATAGCTATGATCGCTTCCTGTGCTCTCCCTGTACAGGTCATAGTTCTCATCCTCATGTTCTTACATACTTACACATACAATTGCCATAATATCATTCTATGTTTATTCAAGATACCATATTAATGCATAAATCATCCGATCATTAGTTTTCCTCTGACTCACATTCACCAAGTGTTCCTGCTCATGTTGCCTTTCCAGGTCAGTGAAAGAGGGCCTCCCCACAAAACCCCCACTCATTAAATAAATGCGATAGCACCTTTCTCCACAGGATCAATCAGTGTGTCTAATACAGTCATTGACCTAAGACCTTCTCCAACTGTGCCCCCTTTTGTGCTCCCCCCAACCCTCTCCAACAGATTGGATGTAAGCCTGTCAGAGACATTGTGCACACCTTTCTACTGGGAGATGAGATCATATTGGCATGATCCAATATGCAGTGAAGAAGAGGGTGGATTGCAGATGGCTGGCCATCTTGTCTCCGGTGATACAAACAGACATCCACCTCATTATTCCAGATCTTCATAATGAATCTGTTCTCCTCCTGTGGCTATGACTTCTTCTCTCATTTTCTTCACTCATTAAAAGCTACATTTATCCTCCTATTGTCTCCCTATGCTAGCTTTCATCTGTTTGTCTTGCCTAATCTAGGTGAACTCAACCAGAAAACAGACTGGACACGACTAATTTATATCCAGTAATTCTTCTGTCTTTAACAATAATTTGATTCTGTCTTTCCTCACAGCAAAATCCAATATAAATCATCGCTCCACTTTAACTCAAAGAGCACCACGAAGTGCAACACCGATTATTTTAGATTCTTTGGAATTCCTTGACACAACTAATGATAATTAAGTTTTGAGAGCAACAACGCCTGGTTTTAGGGTGCTGACTGTTTAAGATCCATCTATAGCAGGGGTCTCCAACCTTTCTTCATCTGAGAGCTACTTTGAAAAAATTAAAGTGGCCAAGAGCAACTTGCATCACATCGCTTACATTTATTCACATAGCCCTCATCAGTTGAATTAAGTTATACTTTTGTACACGTGTGAAATTGCAATACCTAAAGCTTATCAAAAATCTTAACTTCACATCAAGGTCAAAGAAAACGAAGATTTCTCACATATTATTATGGCCCACATAATAAGTACATCACTGAACATTCACATAAGTGTCCTTAATCACCACCTTTCAAGCATTTCACTCTTTTGTACAGTCAGTGAGATGAATGGCACTGCATGGAGTCCACCATACAGGTGTATGCTGGACCCACTTAGGTTCACTCTAATAGAGTCATTTAAATGTTCATCTGTCATTCTTGTTCTGTATTTAGATTTCATTCATGTCAGAAAAAGCTGCTTCACAAAGGTTTGTAGAACAGAACCAAATAAAGCAGACATGTTCAGTGCTGCTTGGTGAATGTTCTTATAGTTTTCTGGGTCTACAAGGCTCCAGAAATGTTGTGAGTTTTGCTGAGACTTAAGCTGAACATTATTTTGGATATCTCCACAGGATTGACACTGAACAGTTGTTCAGCCATCTTTTTCTTCTTCTTCTTCGTGTTGACATTAAATTATAAACCATAATACATCAATTGTATAGGTCTAGCCTCCCTATATCTGTGTGTGAAATTGTTCCATCCTCAAAAACAAAAAACTAATACTTCTGCAGTCTAGCTGCAGCTTCTAGCAACGGTCTTCTGTTAAAAAAAAAAGACAGTGAATGTCCTGAATGTGGCATCACACACAGGACTTAAGTCTGAACACAGCAGACAACAGGAGTATTTACAATAGCATATACAAACAAAAATAGTGCATGTGGGTGCACACTTACATTCTCTGTCTTACTGTTACATAAATCCCATGAATGTATGAGATTAAGTTAGCTTCATTATATCTCAATCAGTGATTAAGTGAATAATAAAGTTTCTATCGGGTCACTATCAGCCTGTCACTCATTATTTTCAGGGAGGGGGCGGGGTTTGGAGGAACGGAGAGGAGACGGTGATCGCGGAAGCTTTCCTCCTGCCTTCACAAACTTTACGCAAGTATTTATCAACTGAAAATAGCAAGAGGATATTCATACTCTGCAATCCAAGACTTGATTAAATCCACCAAAAACCTGACATGACGATAACGAGTGTTTTTCAAAAAACACAAATCCCTCCCTGTGTGTCTGAGCCGCAGCGACAGGGCCTGATTCAGAGCGGGTCATTCTGCTGTTGGTTCTGGACTGGTGTTGGTGGAGAAAGCAGACTGCTCCGTGTGTGGTGTCGCTGTGCCGCTGTCACGTCTGTTCCTTGATCTCTGCGCACCGACCGATTTGATATTCGTGTGACAGAAAACAATTCTAAAATAAAAAAACGTTATTGTCCAGCCGCGGCCGAAAAATCAATAAGCAACCTTACTACGCTATAATCGATAATCGAGCGGCGAGCTACTGAAAAGCTGCCCGCGAGCTACCGGTAGCTCGCGATCGACGTGTTGGAGAGCCCTGATCTATAGTATATAATACTGATATTCACATTGACATCAAACTGCAGTAAGGACATACATCCTTACATATAGGCACTTTTAACAGACTTAATAATTTATAATGAACTGGCTTTAAGGATTGTTCATAGCATTTACCATTCTTTCTTACTTACTTCCTTTTTTTCTCTCTTTATTCATTTATTTTTTTCCTTCTAATCTTCTCTTTCCTTCTTCCCACATTCTCTCTTCATGCAGAGCTGACATAGCCAAGTAGACATGTTGAGTTATTGTGCTGGAGGCGATGGTACTCTGCTGTGCTTCACAGATGATCATTTCCCAATTCCACAGCCGAGGAGCGCGGGCCTGCAGTAATTGCTGCAATGCATCCAGCAGCCGGTCCTTATCTGATGCTGTGACAAGAATAGGGCCCATTTTATTGGTCTCACACCCTATGTAATTCAGTAGAACTTGCATCATTTCCTGCAGAGGAGATGACCATGGTGGTGTCACCCTAGGGTGCTTGATGCTGATTGGACGCACAGCGTGGCCCTGAGCAAATAAATCACTTCTCCTCTGTTCAGAGTAGAAACATAAGCCCTATGGGTGACCAAACACTCTCATCACTGAGACACACACACTCATACACACGCACACTCATTACATACACACTCCGCTTAGCACAAACAATTACAGCCTTGATTCCCTAGGCACTAATCAGAGCCAACACAAGGCACATGCAACATACTGGTGAGATCATAATTAAAACCTGTCTCCTGGCATACTATGTGGCATATCCCAGAAGGAAGAACCTGTGACTGTAAATATATATCACACTAAACCACCCTAACACCAAGGAATTGTTATTCTAATTCCTACTAGCATGCAGTGTTTTAAATTGTCAGAATCCATTGAAGTCTTACCTTTTTTCGAGCATTATACGGCAAGAGACACACATTAAAATGTATTTATTCATAACAAATTGCTTTCTGAACATATATGCAACAATTATACCATAATGTGTTTTGTAATAAAACGGTTCCTCACATGCAACATAAACTGTGTCAACATACAGGTGGACTTTGTCTTTGAAGAATGTGTATCGTGTTCAAAAAGGATGATTTCTGAACTAACCATTAACTGCCATTGTTTCACTGACTCTTTCCAGACTCTTTTGATTGTCATGTTGTGCCATCAACAAGAACGTACGCCCTTTTAACACTGTTAATGACCATTTTTTATCCATTCATTTTGCAATATATTCTATTTGAATTCACAAAGAGTGCAAAGCTCAGACAAAGTATGTTTGGATGCACTACCATTGAGATTTCTTCTTCATTACATTAGGAAAAGTCCAATGTTAAAAGACCAAATTACAGTCTGTTTAATACAAAGATATCAAACAGATAAGGTTGTTTATTAATGAAGAAACCTCCTTAGTCATAACTTTGGGTGTGGCACAACTCCAAGCAGTAGCTGGCTGCCTCACTACATTTGGTTACATTTTTCGAACTGCACATGCACTGACATTTCGGTTATCTGTGTCCAAAATGTTTCAGTAGACTTTAATACAGCACTTGACTTGTAGCATGCAGCATTCCATTAAAAATCCCATGACGTCAAAAAACTGAATACAATTATGTTGGTCAAACAGTAGAGCTTAAGGGCATTTTAACAAGGCTTTAAGTGCTTCAGGAGTAAAGCTCTTGCAGTATATTAAAGCTTAAGACGCAAAGAATTCAACCTCCCAATTATAATATGGATTAAAGGTTTTTTTTGGAAGCATTAAGAAGAACCAGTTCTCTTTTTTGGCAGCAAAATCTTGAGCACATTAGTTAAAGAGGAAAATGGAACTCTGACTCTAGGAAAAAAAATGCATATAGGATTCCATAAAAGCATATATTAAGGAGTGGTTGAAAGTGTGTGTGCAGAGTTGAGTTTGGATAAAATCCCATTATAAGTGAAACTAAAAATGAAACGTAGAAGAAAAGTTTGAAGAGGACATATTATTGCTCCTTTTCATACTAGTTGTGATTCTACTGTGGCATGTAACCTATAATTTACACACAATAGGCTGGTATCACATAAATACAGTGATATTGAAGCGCAAGTGTAACATTGATGTCAACACTTAACAGAATAAAACAAAGGGTATAATCGAGGCGTTTAAGGCAGGGGGGAGCAGGAAGGAGCAGGGGGAGCTGTGTATGTTTCGGAGAGAAACTCCCTCTGGCATGAAGTTTGGGATTTTAGCCTTTGCAGACCTTTAACATGCACACAAACCTAAACAAACTACAGGAAAGGGATAACCCCAAAAAGCATGATGCCTCTCTCAAACCTCTAAATATAGACTTGGTGAAAGCAAACTTTCTAATAAAAATGTTGTTGCAAATGAATCATGTAAAGGAAAGAGAGATCTATTTTCTCACAGGATGCAGAACAGACTATCCTTCTTTCTTAATAAGCCTAATTAATCTACCTTTGTTGCAGCATTTGTCAAAGTTGTATGAAAAATAAGCAACCATACCATCAGTTGTAACTGCCTTTGTCAATGGAAAATATATATTTGTACAGTTTCAACATGACAAGAGATCCTAATTAAAATTAAATAACCAATCAGTGCACTTTTAATGAATTTAGCTCTCTTTTAAATAGTAGCTTTTATGCAACAAATATAAACCAAGAAATGAAATGTTTGTACTGATATATCCTTGATAATCTGGTGATAATGAAACATGTTAGTTAACAATTAGAATTAGAATCCTGTCCACATATTTTATCATTGAATTTCAATCCATGCTAACAGTTAAACAGTAAGGAGAACACTTGTTTTATGACATGTACTTCTATAACTCTGAAGGTGAACTTTTTAACTGATGCAGCACATTTATATCCATATGACCATGTGTTAGTGTGTTTATTAATCTAAATTAGTACAATCAATCATCAGTGACAGAATAGATTATTTCACAAAGGTCCAATAGCATGGCGTAAATCTAAATTACAGCAAACATGCTACTTTCTCAATACACTGGTTTGGTCAGGATGTCATGTTAAAGTGGACCTATCATGCTATATTTGAAAAAGATATTGTAGGGCCATACCTATATAAAACATGTCTGTGAAGTTTTAAAAATAAAATACCAAACAGATCACCCATTGTAGCCATGCCTCATACTGCTCATACCCCTCTTTTGCAGCCCTGTTAGAGAAACGCGGATTTTGGGTCCTTAGCTTGAAAAAAAAGAAGAAGAGGAGGCGGAGCTAATGCCTGATCAGAATTCTACCGGAGATAAAGTTAAATTCTGCTGTGATAAAACGTCATCCTGTTTAAACCACGTCAAGGATTATTTCTGAAACAGTATGGAGCTCAAATGCTTTTTCTCTTGCAGGTTTATCACAAGGTGAGTTCCTTTTTTATTTCCTGCTTTTTAAACACATGTGCTCTACAGTACAGGTTAGCTCTGAGTGTTAGCGATGCTTGCTAATGTAAACAAAAACGAGATTACGTCTAAAACACGTCAGGCATTGTTTCTGATAGCAACTTTCTGTGGGTCCGCCGCCGCTATGACGTCACAGCGGATGGACACGTCACAGCGGATGGAAATCTGTATCCGCTTGTTGTACACCCGTTTTTAAAAGATTTGGGTACGGAGGAAAAGAGAGAGGGTTTTATTTTCCCGACGCACCGGGGACACATATTTATGTATAAAAGACATCACAAAGTGCATTTTGTATGATACTGTAGGTCCCCTTTAAAGGTTGTAAGAAAATTACATTTTTCCTTGATCCGATGTGAGAAGCATGTTTTTTTTCAGTATAAAACAAGAAGAAATTCATTATTTAAATTAGCTATTCTGGTGTTCAGCAATGAAGTCGCACGTTTTGTGACACTGATCTACAGCAAAAGTTATCCGAATGACAACTGGTAGAAAGTTGAGAATATACCTTTTGGTCAGTAGCCTATTTCTCACACTGAAAAAAAAGAATCACAACAAGATGAAAGTGAACTCTGATTTGAGACCTAAACAGTGTGGAGCAAGACTTTGCTTTAATGATGTCTCCGCATAGGCAGCACAATTCTTCTCATTAAGGTGGCAACAGAGACAATGAGCGAGAAGGCTATACTTTCTTTAAAACCTAAGGCTTCTATTGAAGTTGTCAACAGTTAAAAAAGATGCGTGCCTTACTTTGTGTGTGTACGGCAAGTGGAAAACGAAGCAGTTTTTTGCACACTGTAAAGACGAAGTTTAAGTTTGAAAAAGTTTGAGAAACACTGTCGTAAAGATTATTGTGCTTTCTGTTATGGATTAAAATGCAGTTATTAAGATTTCATTGGCAGAAAAAGGGATGTTTGTAAAATGTGTGGTGACTAATTGTAGTATTTACTGCATGCAGTTATACTCACAAGTGCAGCAATTATTAATGTAAGAGTTCAATGTAGAACATTTAGCTTGGACATGTGTGACGTCCATGGCCACATTGACAAGAGGTGGCTTCACTAACCAGCTCAGTGGTCAGAGCTGGTGGCCTGTGTTTTGGGGCTCAGTCGCTGATCCAGCCTGCATTCTCTTTACGTGAGTCATCCCCTCAACACATTACAAACACCTGACTTTCTGGTAAAGGCTAGAACACGCCAAAAAAAAACAGGATATAGCTTTTATTGTTAATCCTATGAAAAATACATAGTAAATGTGAAGAAAAACACAATCCACAGGAAATAATGTTTACAGATGCACATACACACATTAATATATTTGAAAAGAGAGAGAGAGAAAGAGAGAGAGAGAGAGACAGAGAGAAAGAGCAAGAGAAAGAGAGGAAAAAAAAATAGAAAGGGAACCGAGTTGAACAGCTGCCCAAAACGCCTAAAGGATTAGATTGCTCTCTTTTGATCCCTCTCTCACAACATGTACCAATGTTAAAATATCATTCTGTTGGATTTGTTTAGGTTTTATCTGTGAGGTCTTCTTGTTAGCGCTTGTTTTTTCATCTGATCGAAAAAGATTATCCCTGTGTCTGAGAGGCTTATCGGGGGTTTGAAAGTGGCTAAAAACAAAAAAGGCCAATTCAAAATTAATCACATAACAAGATATAAACATGCAATTACTATTTGTACCTATAATAACTGAAATAGATAGTGAGATTAAATATGGGATTTTTAATGTATCTCTTGTGCTGCACAGCATGGTGTTTCAAAGAGGTACGTTGCTTTTATAGACTTATTTTGAGGTCACATTTAAAATAACAAACACAAAGAACAGTGAGCACGGACATTTTTCATGTTTTGGTTCGAAGGATCACGCTACAACAATTAACTATAACGTTTTAGTTAAAGGTCTTCCCTTCTCTTTTAATCTTCATCAGAACCTATGGGAAATACATGTTGAAAATTGCACACTGCACAGTAAGTTTGGCTTCTTTGCAGCTTGATGCTTCGAAATGCTTGGACCAATGCCTTATTCAACCCTAGACCCTTGTTCTTGTTTAGCTAGGATATACAACTGTTCCCTTTCTCTCCGCAGTGACTACCCTTTTCTCTAATGCATTAGCCGTCATTAGCCTAATGTGGTGGCTCCTGTTTAGACCACCACCAGTTTAGCCAGTTCTCTATACAATCCACCTATCTACGTCTTTTTCTTGTGCTAAGCTCCTCATCTCGAGGACTTGGATTAGTTTGATATGTTTCTGTCTTCAACACTAACACAAAATCACACTTTTCATACATACATTAAGAATGCAATGGCATTTGGACTTTCTGATATTGATATTGACCACCAATACATTGATTTCTTATAGGATATGACTATGACGCTTCTCATTGTTTGGGTTGTAAACAGAGAGAGCAGTACAGAGTATTCCATCATTTTTTGCATCTACTAGTTGAACTAAGGCAGTTGCTGACAACTCAATGCTTATCCTTGGTTCACCGCAGACCAAAAACATGACATTGGAAAGGGTCATTGTGAAAACATGAGCCATAGAAGCAGCTGCAGAAAGCAATAGTTAGATGTTGGCTGTACTGCTTATGAGCAACTCACAGGAGACCCGATGATAGATTCTGGTGATCTTTGCCCTCAAAGATATTCTAGAGAATACTTTGGTCACTAAGGAATAGGGGTCAAGACATTAACCAAGTAGTTCAATAGAGGTCATTCAATCCAGACCTTGACCAATGACATTGTTGAAATGAGCAGTTTGAGGATGTCACAAGGGGAGTTGTACAAATAAAACTCCTTAGAAGCAAGGCACGGGCTGAGTATTATATTTGTTCTGAAGAAACAGCAAGCATTGAGCACAGTTGTGCTGTTGTTGAATGTTGCTTCAATGTCAGACATTTGGAATGGAATCCTTGGATTGCAGATAGGGTGCTGGTCCCCATCTCCAGTTAACAGTATGTCAGGTGTTGTCTAACCTTCAAAGACGCACACTTCTCAACCTTCTTATAAATGAATAAGATACTGGTAAACATTTTTTGTTAGAATAAGCTATTTTTTTTTTGACCCAGCCTTTTTCTCTAAGCAGATAATATGATAAGAGGCATGGTTATTCTGTCTATATGTAGTTTTCAAGCAGTGGCGGCTGGCCCATAGGGGGCAATAGGGCGCCGCCCTCCCTAAACCACACACAAAAACATTATTATTAATAATAATAATAATAATAATAATACTAATTCATTATATAAATTGTCAATATTTGTGTGTTTAAAATATGGAATGCACCCAGAAATATGTGTAAAATGTTAAAATAATTTGCGCAAAATATATGCTTTTCCTAGTACACTGTATGGCTGAAGTACTGTGCTGGGGCGATGGAGAAATCGCCCCACGGAGGCTGGTCTCTGTAGCAGGTTAGCCAATTGCTGATTATGAACGTGTGTCATAAAATGTAGCCAATCAGCGTCCTCAAAAGTACTTCCGGAGGGCCGATTATTTTATCGCCGCAGGTAAGCAACTGCTACGGAGCTGGACGACGCCCACAGGATTTCGGTGAGGAAACACAATGAGGAGGTGGATAAAAACAGGCATATTTCATCCAAAATAATGAAGTTTTCTGGGGCTTTTGAGTTGGCTTTGCGTGGGCATGACGAGACTGACTCTTCTTGTTTCCTGCACACTGTGCTGGAGGAGCACCTGAAGACCGATACCGTTTTTAAAGGCACGTCAAAGACGTACACCACATTGATTTTAAGAATAAGAATAATTATTATTCGTTTGTTACATCTTCAGCTTTTTGTATTACTGTTGATTATACCGTTGTTCTGTAATATATATATAAATATATATATACACGCATATACATATATTATATACATATATATATTATATATACATCATAAATATATACATACATATATGTATGCAAGTATTGCTAATGCCATTGTTTTTAAGTTTTTGTACATAGTCTCAAATGCTTAAATTGTTTATGGAGGCATTACAATTTAAGACTGGTAAATGAACACTGAAAACTCCAGTATTTTTTGTATTAAGTCATACTGGGATGTTTACTGAAATTGATTGCATGTGGCACAGCCCTACCTAGAAACAATTCCACCAGCCGCCACTGTTTTCAAGTAAGGCATACAGTAATATGCTGTCCAGGATATCTTTTAGCTACGTTAGCCTGAAAGAATATAGTGTGAGGGTCAGAGATGGGGTCGTTACTAAAAAAAAGTAATATATTACATATTACATATTACTTTAAAAAAAAGTAATATATTACACTACTTCGTTACTCTCTACATAAAGTAACTCGTTACTTTACTCGTTACTTTACTCGTTACTTTACTCGTTACTTTACTCGCAGGGCCGGCCCGCCCCTCCCTGCAGGCAGATCACGCAGACTGCTAAAGTTTCAAATGTTCTCTTTAGTTCAGTTTCCATTGTCGCATAAGACTGATCCAGATAGCTCTGACCATGGCTGTCCTCTGTCTCCTGCTATCTGTATTTTGCGCAGTATATCTCTGAACGATGCGATGGTGATTCCACTGTGCAAATGGGCAACATTACCTCTACTATGAAGGATGCTACAAGCCTGTCCATCTCTGCTTTGGTTACCGGTCCTCCAAATTCTTGCGGCGGCGCACTCACAACATCCTCACTCTGGGTTCGGGGGTCCTTAGCTATTAGCTTCACCTTAGCATGTGTTCTTTGCAGGTGTTTGTTGAGGTTTGACGTGGTGTTTACAGCAGTGGATAACAGCTTCTGGCCTGGACACAGTTTGCACCTCACCGTCACATTCCTGTCTATTCTTCGGACGAACTCAAAATAATGGGCATACCTCCACCCCTCGAAAGTTATCGCTGACTCAGCCATGTTTATGCAGCACTGCACGCGGAGATGTGGACGTGCAAGTCGCGCAGATTACGTACATATAAACCTGCGGCGGAAACCCCTCTTGTCTGTCAGTGTGATTATGACTGATTGAACGAAGTAACGCGTGTCGGGGCAATGTTAGTAACTGTAGTGTGATTACTGAATTAACTGTAACTGTAGTGTGATTACTGAATTATTACTGAATTATAAAAGTAACGCGTTACACTACTCCGTAACGCGTTACACTACTCCGTAACGCGTTACACTACTCTGTTACCGACAAAAGTAATATTATTACAGTAACGCGTTACCCAACTCTGGTGAGGGTCATGACTTGTTGGATGTTCCTGATTTTGATGTTAAGTCAAGAGTACAAAGAAGTTCCTTTGAAAAGAGATCAGTTACCCAAAACAATGGATGTTTCCCCTTTTTCTGTTTTTGATATTTGTGGGCAGTAAATTGGGCAACTCTCTGCTGAGTTTTGAAGGGTTATGTTATGGAGGCATTTTTGTAGATATTGAAAGTCTGTTTAAATGTGACTGTAATCTATATTAAAAGAGATTGGTCTGTCCTTTGTTAAGACCTCCATTGAATGAAAGGGGAAAGTAAGAGAGAATTACATTAAAGAACAGATTTAGGGAGACATTAAAACACCAGCAAGGAAAGAAAGGAAGATCAAACATCAGGTGTTACACTCTAAGTCATCAGTTGGAAGAAAAATCACTCTGACATCAACAAGCTAATGTCCTGCAGCCTCTTCCATCAGGAGTACCTGAAATGTTCCTCTCATGTCTGTGTTATAAACTTTCCATGAAGATGGAAGGAGAGAATTTGGCAAAAAGGAGAGAGGGGAACTGCCAAAAAAAAGCCAGATAAATCAAATTTGGAGCAGAACTGAGGGAGAGACAAAAGAGCCTTTGAAAATGAAGATAAAGGAGAGGTGAAGGAGGGTGAAATAAATGAAGAGCCCTATGGGATAGCATAACAAATGGGGATGGGAGAGGGAACAGATGCATTCACAAGGATATAAATACAATTAAAAGAGAAACAAAGTAAGGGAATAAACAAAAAGTTGGAAGGTTAGGTGCAAAAGTGAGGGAGCAGGTTGGTCACTGTATTGCATCTGTTCGGAGCAACCTATCTTCCCAATTATGAAGTTAGCTACATTAATTGCAAATGATCTTACATTTACCCTTTGAACCTCAAAATGGATGCTACTTCAATCCTCCATTTAAAATCCACTTTTCATTTTTTGTTTGGATCACAAAAGTTTTACCTGCTCCTAGCTTCCTCAGATTATTATAGGCTACCAGCTACCATCCACCAACTACAAAGTCGCACAACTAAGAAAGAGGATTGTAGTTTGAAATAGAGGAAATGGTGAGCAACACAACACACTTACAGTATATGGCCCATTCTGCTAACTAGTATGCAAACTGCTAACTAGCAGATGCTGGTAAAGAGGGGAAGCCTAGTGCTAGTGGAGCCTCGCAGCGGCGAAACTGTGGCGCGCTTACACTGTATCAAATCAAATTAAATCAAGTTTTATTTATATAGCACATTTTTAAAACGATTTTTGGTCGAGCGAAAGTGCTGTAGGTGCGCCGCATTTGCGCTTGTGTCGCAGTGGTGACAATAATAGGAAAAGCTTTCTACAAAAGGGAGCTGGATCTTATTCTTATTTTCAACAGGATTTTGTGGAACATTTTGATATAAATATATTATTAAAAACCCAAATTAAATTTTGCTGTCGAGCACAGTTATTTTGAACTTTTCTGAAATAATTTTGAGCAGCAAATTGCTTTCTAGTACTTACATTTAAATGGCAATCATAAACTGTGAGACTGACTGACTAATCTGTCTGGTAAAAATCCGTTTTATTTAGAAAGGCATTAAAGCTGGAATAAACCTAATAGTTAACAATTGTTTTTTTTTGTTAAAATCAAAAAAGTATAATTTCAATATTTTATGAATTGCTTCTGATACATTGATTAGAGTTGTTTTTTGATAAGTGTGAACACAGTTTCTTTAATACAGTGAACAAATAAACACCAAGGCCATGCTGCATAGACTATAAATAAGAAATATACCTCATCTGTTTCAATATTGTACAAGCTCCCAGGCTTATACCTCCACGATACCTTCCAGAGAGGAAGCAAATAGATAAAAATGACACTCCCCTTAAATCCCCTATGGATAAATGCTTGGTTAAGTGCTCTTTCGACCAGTATATTGTTGCCTTGTAAAGAAGATTTGTTTCATAGAAAACAATTTATACTGTAAGTTCTCCTGCTGTAAGTAAGACGGGGGAGCCTACTCACAATTATCAATTTATTTTGATCAAGTTATAGCTCCTGCCTGTTTTGAGGACAGAGGCAAAAAAAGAGCTTGACACACTTTCTTGTGTTGCCCTCTATTGAGCACTGCCTACAGCTTTTCTTTCACATCCGATAATGTGAATTTGTTCCGTTCCAAGCATTTCTGGCGACATACCTTTTAGATTTTTCCATGGGCTATTTCTCATCTCCCTGATTTAATGTTATGTTTTAGGCTATGGTATCTCAATTGGCAGTCCATGAGGTTTGACGTACTGTATATTCAGTATATAAACAATACATTTGGTAATGTATTAATAATACATGATATTACCAAATGTATATATCATATATCTATGAAATATAAAGTAATATACATGTAGCTCTCTTGATAAAACACTAGACATGTAGGAAAATCAGGAACAGTAAAATGTTAATAAATCAGGTTTTCTAGTACATTTTGACAGAATCTCTCATACAAATTTCAGTCTGCAGTCTTTCAGTCTTTTTCAATTTGACTGTCATGCCGTTGTCTATGCTCTTCATCACCTAAGTGATTCTGGACACAGACCTTTCATGTTATTTGAAAATATAAAAGCCCTATTAACATTTTATTTTTGATTATAAAAATAATGCTTCTTTAACATAAGTGTTGTTAGGCTTGAACTATTATTAAATTGGTTGGATGACTTTGATATTTATTTTTAGGTGCATTGGTAACATGAACTTTGACGGATAAGGTAAAATGAATTAATGTACCAGTTCGAATGCAGCAAACCTCTCTGACTGTAAGGTTTTTTAATTTTTTTATTGAGTGATCCCTTAATGCTAAGTTCATTGTAATGTAATTTTTGAAATTGAAATAACTTTGCATAGAACGGCTCAAGCAAAATCAAATTTCAGAAATGCAACTATTAATTGTTTGATAATGTAAAGTACTGTATACATTAAAAACATTCCAGATTCCTATGACTTCATCACAGTACTCCTCTTCCAATAAATAAAGTACTGTAATATGGTGTAGCACAAATTGGATTTCAACTTGCATTGGACAGGGCTCATGCACTTCACATGATTGGCTAAGATCCAGTTACGAAATCAAATTACAAATACATGTTTACTTTAGATCCATAACAAAAAAACAAACAAAAACAGATTAGTGAACAATGTTTTATTGATTTTGTAATAACTAAGAATATAGAGTATATGAATGCATGTAGTGCTAACAGGTGATTTGTAAAAAGCTCTGTTTCAATCAATTTTGCCCTCAAAGACCAAGAGAAGGATAACATTTTAACACAGCAACATTTGGCAACACATATCCACACACATGCACACATTTAACATGCTCTCTGGGTTGATCCGAGATGAAATATTGATCATCACTAAAGGTTCAATCTTACATCTTCATGTGTCCCTGATATGTGTAGCAACCTGAATGGCAAGTACTAGACAGTACATGTGGTGAATTATTAATATTCACAATGAATACTGGATGGATTCCTTTTCCAGTGAAGTGCTACTAATACCCGAAACAGAGACTTTAGTGCTTTGACTAGGATTTCTGTCTATCCTCAAATGTTGTAAAACCACAGACATGCTGCAGTAAAATGTCACTTTCTTCACCACTCCAACACTTTACAAATCTTTCAATAATATATAAGTGCTTTTAAATTCTACAGTGGGTGGTCAGCTCTGATCCTCGTTTGTTAGAATGAAACTATGTTTTATGTTTTATAATTTGGAAATAATTGCACTGTTTTTTATATCTCACATTTTGCACTTAGAGGGGACATTATTTCCCTTGATAAGCTTCCCTCAATAACTTTTATCATTTTCTCCATGGTGAGGTTTATCATTAATATTCTGTCTTTAACCCCTCTTCAGACCTTTTATCTTGGATTAAGAGCTATAATAGTAATGGCCAGACGGTGTTCAAATCAACAAATTAATCAGCTCTAGAGGGATTCGCAGGTGGAGGGTGAGACTTGTTTTCTCTGGGCAATGCCTTGCAGTACATTTGGCTGGACAAGAAAATCCCCATGGCAGCACACAGGAGAAGGGCATGATGGAGCAGATGGCTAGCCCTTTATTCTCCTCACTTGATCTTGCCAGACAGACGATGCTACAGGTGTGACAAGATGTCCAAGCTGGATTAAGGCCCAGTCCCAGGTGTCCTCCCCCTTACTTGCTCCTCAGTCTCTCTTGCTCTCTGCAGTTCTCTTGCAATCCAACCCCTTTCTCCTTCACATCGTCCCTCTTTTTGTGTTCACTTCCTGAATTCCTTTAAATTCCTCCCCCTCATGCTTTCCTCAAGCCAAAAATCAGTTGGCTACAATCACAGGCCAGGTGAAGGGAAGTCAACTGCAGCCAAGGAGAAAGCTGACATATCTGTTAGCTGGAGGGGCCTGTCCAGGTGCCGGCTCCAGTAGGTAACAGCCAGTTGCTGACAGGAAGCCTGGCAAATAAAGAGGAGGTGATGTGGCTCTGATGTTTTTCCAAGCCAACATAAAAAGCTACTCAAAGGAAAGGTTATTGTCACAGTAACATACTGGATTCAAGAAATGTCTCTTGGATGCATTTATTACAAAATAACTCTATTTTTGTTTGAATGTCAGCAGGATTACGAAAGAAAATTTGCTTTTGCACCTAACCTTCCAACTTTCAATTCAATAAACTTGCTGGAAGGATGTTGCATTACAAAATGAGTTCCCAATTGGGAAAATGAACGTAAACAATACATATTTGTGGTTTTACCACTAATATGTAATAAAACAACAACACATCTTTAGCATCCATGTTTTTTTTCACATTACAATACATGACCTCCTTCTTATGAGCATCTTAATGCACATTTGGACTTTATTGGAGGTCCACCCTCGAGCGCCCTTTTCATTATTACTATATTAATGATTACATTGGGATAACACAAGATCATGGTGATAACTGTTAATAAGTCATCACAAAGTCAACCCGGTATCACGGCAAGACGTGAACATGTGACGATCTACCATGCTGGGAGACGTGAATATGTCACGGTTTCGTCCCTTCAAACGTGACAGTTACACGGTATTGTTAACATGGCCCAACCAGTGGAGAAATACCCGGAAGTGCCTAGCAAATGGTCTACCGCGCCTATTGGTCGGTTTTTATTGTCAAAATGAGATGTTTTTAATTTATTTTTTAATCATCACACTTGATTTCGCCGATTTTCTTGTTGCCCTAGCTGGTCGACACCTCTTTTAGCAGAAACAAAGGCTACATTAATGTATTAAATCGATGTTAATCCATGTGTGTGGAGGTGAGGATGTGGAATTAACGGACGTGACGTTGTGTGATTGCGTTGCCAGGCAACGCAATTTACAAACTCTTCAACTACAACCCTAATTATATTTTAAAACATTTTAGAAGGCCTCACGAAATACTTTAATGTAAATTAAAATGTAAATGTGAAGGGGTGTGTGTAATGTGGTGATTGACATTATTCACCCACGGATCTATGGGTTGGGGGTATTGTTCCGCACGGACATTTTAGTTAAACGGACTTACTGTTGATGTGAAATCCGAAAAAAAATACGTTATACACCATAACGGTGCACAGCTGATATAAAAGGACTTGTCGTTTTTAAAGATATTACTGATTTTCTTTGAATATAAGAATGTAAATACTGAGTTGAGAGAATAGTCATTTGGGTGATGGGAGACACATCTATGGATTCAGAATTTCAATAGCTTACTGTTAAATGACGGATATACCTTTCTGTCTGTGATGTTTTACAAATCAGATATTATAAGTAAAACATGTGAAATAATATAGCAATATCCTGTACAATTATGTGAAAACATGAATAAAACTACACATCTTCAGATGTTATACATACACAAGTGTCCTACACTAATAATACAAAGTTATTATGGCTGTGTGTACCTTGTGTGCACCGCCTAGTGGTTAAAGCACGTTATTGAATTAGTTGTGTATATGATATGTCAATGATCCTTAGAAAATCTTGAAATCTTGAAAGGGATATGCAAAATAGCCATTATATACAGTCTTTAATTAACTATTAGTAGAGAATAACGAGTAATGAATATACTTTATAGGGATCTGCAGATAAATGTTTAGTCTTCTCAAGCAGCAACTATCAAATATCTCTCCTGATTGTTGGCACTTGACAATCACCTTTCCCTGAATTTTACTCAAGTGTAACTAAAGCCTGATTTAAGGGTTGTTTATATTTCACATCATTAATCAGAATCTGCAAAGTAACTAAAATAAATGTAGTGGAGTAAAAATACCAGGTTAACCTCTGAATTGTAGTGGAGTAGAATTGCTGTTTTGTTTAGTAATGGATATTGAATATGGAATAAAGGTTTTGACAAGACCTGGTGTAACAATAATCAAAAAGGACATTAAAAGAGCTCCAGATGTCAATGATCTAAACAAAACAGCACACCTGAAATGTATTACATACTTTATTAAGGGCAGTGAATTCGTTTTTTCTGTGTTTTTCAAATCAGTGTTATACAGTAAGTGTCATAGACAGTGTTACATTGCTATTATTATCCTTAAAATATATATAAAACAAAACCATTTATGATCTTTTTTTTTGGGTGGTTTACTAATGATAATTCTGTTTCTGCTATTGATGGTTTCATTTTTGTGAAAAATAATAAAATAATAAAATTCAATAACGTGCTTTAACCACTAGATGTGCCTTTCTATCAGCTGTGCACCGTTATGGTGTAAATACAGCCTATCTACCAATTGGATCAAATATAAAAGTCAGCCGAATTAGTATTGATACTGCAAGGAGACGTATTGTGTGAAAATAAATGTAAGATGTTGTTTAATTGCTGATATATTTATGATCCACGTCACGTTTTCAGTTTTGGCGGCAGTGCTTCCTGTTTGTCCAGAAGTCTTCTCATCAGGGCTCTATAAATACAGAACTACGGCAGATATGTCATATTTAATGCAGCCAAACCGTGTATTACAATGCCGTTATGTGATGACCTCCAAAGAGAAAAGCAAGCAAACTCGGAATAAAGTATTATTTTATTTTTTTTAAATGTTTTCGGATTTCACATCAACAGGAGTCCGGTTAACTAAAATGTCCGTGCGGAACAATACCCCCAACCCATAGATCCGTGGGTGAATAATGTCAATCACCACATTACACACATTCCTTCACATTTACATTTTAATTTACATTAAAGTATTTCGTGAGGCTGTCTAAAATGTTTTAAAATATAATTAGGGTTGTAGTTGAAGAGTTTGTAAATTGCGTTGCCTGGCAACGCAATCGCACAACGTCACGTCCGTTAATTCCACATCCTCACCTCCACACACATGGATTAACATCGATTTAATACATTAATGTAGCCTTTGTTTCTGCTAAAAGAGGTGTCGACCAGCTAGGGCAACAAGAAAATCGGCAAAATCGAGTGTGACGATTAAAATATAAATTAAAAACATCTAATTTTGACAATAAAAACCGACCAATAGGCGCGGTAGACCATTTGCTAGGCACTTCCGGGTATTTCTTCACTGGTTGGGCCATGTTAACAATACCGTGTAACTGTCACGTTTGAAGGGACGAAACCGTGACATATTCACGTCTCCCAGCATGGTAGATCGTCACATGTTCACGTCTTGCCGTGATACCGGGTTGCACAAAGTATGGTATAAATACAAAAGCAGGTATTATGTTGCAGCTCTCTCTGGCTCTGATATGTTAAACCCTATCATCAGTTGCTAACATGCTCACAATGACTTTAACCACATTTACATGCACACATCATTATATTTTTGACCATTTGTTCCAAAAAAGGAATTTCCCACTCAGCTGTTTACATGGCTAATGAGAGTCAGAATGATAGAACACCTTTAATAGTTGAATGTGAATATACGATACAACCCTTAAACCTCCTAATAACCTGATCAAGCACACAATGTTGATACTAGTTTTCTCAAGTTTCTATGTTGTATATTAGTCTACACAGCACAGTTTATGGTGGCATTTAGACTGAAGATTAAAGAAAATGTAATTCAATTGCCGTGACATCTTGAAGCCTTTCAGACTATATTGTGTGCAGAACACTGTCCAATAAAAATATATTGGGTCCCATTTTCATGCTGGTGCAAATCAACTGCAGTGACCTTGCACTGGGGAGGTATCAATTTCATGGGCTAGAGCAGATTCTTCTTGAGCTGACACCCACTTGGTTATTTTATGATACTGTTTGCACCAACATAGGCAAAGGATAGTAGAATATGTATTTTCAGGGGGATAAATGTAGCTGAATTCATGTTCATGATTGATGCCAGCCCACGCCCACTCATGGTTCATTTTTACTGAAACCATGTTTACCGACCATGTGGTGCTCACACTTAAACGAGCCTGAATATGACCCTTTTGCCATTGCCAGTGCTTGTGATTTCACAGGCAATAATAGGCACCTTAGGTGAAGATGTTTTACAGTCCCACCAGATGTTAGAGTAAAATGAGATTAAGGAATGATCTACACTTATTCCTGACACTGATTTTAGTCAAGCTACGTGTCAAAGGAAGCAAGACACTAACATCATTCTGTATGTATCTGTGTGATTGAGAGAGAAGTGAGCAGAACAGAAAGAAAGTTGCCAAGAGAAGCCTGCAGGAAGGATAAAGAAAAAACGTAAATATACTCTTCATGGGATCCTGAGGGAAAATGAAAAATGTATAAAAAGTGTATTTGTTTATGGTATAAACACTGCTGAGGTAATGGTTCAAGCTTTCTACATCAACAGTGTAATGTCAGACTTAATGCAATGAAAAAATACAAGATATTTCATACAGAAACAAAAATTCAGGCTTCTCCCTTTTATCTATAGTAGTTCATTTTTATATTCGGCAATTCATTTTATATTAAATTACCAGCCAGCTCAGTCTAACATATCACCATGGTCACTCTTAATGGGCTGAAACCCTGCTTGGTCTTGTAAAGGAACAACCCAGTATCACGGCATTTTGTGTTATAGTCACAACATTTAATCTATTGATTCGTGTTCACCAACACGATTTTCCCCTTTCTTTCGTGTCACACAGAACGATTTTAAAAGCAATGTATTTCTATTGGTAGTGTGTTTCGTGCCTGCAACACGTCTTTTTGTCCGGTCGGGTCTTGGAAGACCGGAAGTGTGTATGGAGCTAATTTCCTGCCATAACTCCACAAACAAACTAAACAGGTTTTACAAATGCCTTATGATTCACTAACAAACACAATGTGGTTTGCAAATACAAAACACCATCTACAAACTAATGAATTTAGTTTTGCAAAGAAAAAACGTATCTATCAAACAAACACATAACATTATTCTAGTAAATCATGTTTCAGAGACAAATTCAGCTTAGGTTTTACAAGTACACAACTTTTTTTTACAAGTGCACAAATTTGTTTTACAACTACAACACTTTGTTTTACAACTACAACACTTTTTTTTACAAGTACACAAATTTGTTTTACAACTACAACACTTTGTTTTACAACTACAACACTTTTTTTTACAAGTACAAAACTTTTTCTTCTCACGGCGGAATATTACTGCCAAAAGTCACGTGAGTGAGTCACGTGACTTTTGGCAGTAATATTCCGCCGTGGCTGGCTCATACACAGTCACACATGCTCACTCACACATGCTACATGGCAGCAGGGGGCGCTACTGAGTCCATTGGGAAGACGGGAGGTTGAGCAGAGCATGGAACAGCTCTTGCCAGTCTGATGACAGGTGTTATAGTGATAATATTATAAACAAGGTGAATTTAGCGATCACAACGAAAACAGCCAAGACACATATTGAGCCCAGAAAATAAATGTTATTAGGGGCTGTAAATATAATAAGCCTTTGTCTAAAATGGACAACATTGTAACTAAAGAGATTTAAACTATATATACAGCCAGGGGACGTTCGGTACGAATCCCGATGGGCCGGTACTGAAGTGGGCCGGTCGGATAAGTCACTGCTCACCCCCCCTTCCCCCCCGTCGACAATTTCCTCGCGGTATTTACTTGCGGCACCACCGAGGTGGGCCGCTTACTTGCGGTACCGAGGTGGGCCGGCGGTACCGAAGTGGGCCGGTCGAGAGTCCCGGGCTGATTTGTTGTCCCAGTCCGCCCCTGTATACAGCGATTCTGCACTCGGTCAATCAGCTGCTTTTCATTTTTATTCCTGCTATATTCAATGAGTGATACAAATATTTTTTACCACAAGTTCTTAATAAAACTGACACTGTTGGACTTGGTACTAGTTGACTGCAACCAGAAATAAAATGAAGTACTTTACTGTGTACTTTGTGAGTAATCCTCTGTCAGAGTCCCCTCCATAGTACATAATGCATGTTTTTTGCTATCTTTGATGAATGATAAAAATAAAATGTTACCATTAGTTCTTAATGAAATTGATACGGTTTGACTTTGTATTAGTAAGCCTACTACTAACAATACATTGAAGTACTTTTACTGTGTATTTTTTGAGAAATACTCTGTCAAAGTCCCCTCCTGTGAACAAAATCAAGCCACTTCTGCTAAGTTTGATGAGGGAATTCTTTTTTGTTGCCATTAGTTCTTCGTGAGATTGATCCTGTTGGACTCAGTACTACTGATACTACCCCCACAAGTACTATGAAGTACTTATTGTGTACTTTTCCAGTAATCCTCTGTCAATGTCCCCTCCTGAGTACAAGAATGCATGTTTTTCTTTTAATAAGCGTTAAAAAACATTTCTTCCTGAGACTGATATTGTTGGACAGAGTATTTTAAGAGGATGGTAGACATGATATCAGCAATACTTCCAGTCAGTACTCCGGCAGCAGCATTTTCACACCTTGGAAAGTCTTTAGAGTCTGGCCTGGAATGGATAGCTGGTCACAAATATCCTTCAGCAAAGTAACACACTCTGTCACATGGTTGCCCTCTTATGATGCTGCTGTCTTTTAATATATAATTATTCCTCTGCCGCTAGTTCGTTCCTCGCAGATTCTTCAGTCTCATCAGCCTCATCCTTCCATCAGTCCCAGTTAACGCCTCCAGCCCACTTCCAGTATCTGACTCCATATGATATTGTCCTGATGCTGTAAGGGTGATGCCCCATGATCACAAAATGACCCCTCTAGAGTGCCAAGGACCTCATATTATGTCTGTCATTAATATTACATCACCCATTAAATCACCCAAAAAATATTTTTTTCCCTCATCAAACTTAGAAGAAGTGGCTTGATTTTGTTCTCAGGAGGGGACTTTGACAGAGTATTTCTCAAAAAAATACACAGTAAAAGTACTTCAATGTATTGTTAGTAGTAGGCTTACTAATACAAAGTCAAACCGTATCAATTCCATTAAGAACTAATGGTAACATTTTATTTTTGGGTCATTCCAGAATTGGAGGACATTTCATGTCCCCCATATAAAAAATCTAATAATCCATGCCCAAAAAGCTAAGACATGCACTTGTTGTGTTAAATATACTTGTCTTGAGACAAGATGCATATAAAGTTGTAGAAAAAGTGGTTTCAAAATATTATTTAAAATATCAAATAGCTCTCGAACACCCCCTAAAATTGCCCTTTTCTCTTGTCCCAGCTTCTTGGTGACCAACTTGCATGTCAACTATAACATTTAAAATAGGGTTTTTATTTACTTTTTTGGTATTATTCTATTGATATATGTGTCTTGTAATGGTAAAATCAATTTGTTAAATCATAAACACATTTTAAATAACAGTAATTTTGCACAGAAGGTGTGTCCCTCAACATGCGCGCAACCCTGTTACCGAAACCTTTTTAGCTTGGCAGAGGAAGTGAAAAAACTGTTTGTCGCATGACACAGTGGAAAGGACATCAGCAAGCCATGTGCTACTACCATGGGTAGACCAAAACTAAGTCCTCTCTTTTATTTGTAATATATTTCCAATCTTGTCACTCTTGAAGGAGTGTGGCACTCATACAAACGCAACCCTGTTACTCAAATTATGAAACAAAAACAAATTAATTTCAAATGTATCTTTCTTTTGTTAAATATATATAAATATAAATATAATATAAAGTGTGTCCATTCCTTGACAATAGCATTACATTGTGCAGCTAGCATTAATTCCTGAGGTAAAAGCTAAAATTAGCATTGATTTTCAACCCTGTTACTTGCAACCCTGTTACTATAATTAGAGTAACAGGGTTAATTCTTCATTGGAAAATATACATGTGATGCCTTAGCTGGGCAAATCACTTTTTTTTATGGTTTATTATCTGTTTTTCCTAAATACATAACAAAAAATAATCAAATGAAAGGTTCATTTTTCAAAAATGTTGGTGTCTAAATTGTCCTCCAATTCTGGAATGACCCTTTTATCATTCATCAAAGATAGCAAAAAACATGCATTATGTACTATGGAGGGGACTCTGACAGAGGATTACTCACAAAGTACACAGTAAAGTACTTCCTTTTATTTCTGGTAGCAGTCAACTAGTACCGAGTCCAACAGTATCAGTTTTATTCAGAACGTATGGTAAAAAATATTTGTATCACTCATTGAATATAGCAGGAAAGAAAATGAAGAGCAGCTGATTGACCGAGTGCAGAATCGCTGTATAGTTTAAATCTCCTTAGTTACAATGTTGTCTATTTTAGACAAAGGCTTATTATATTTACAGCCCTAAGAACATTCATTTTCTGGGCTCAATATGTGTCTTGGCTGTTTTCGTTGTTATCGCTAAATTCAGATGCTGGATCGCTAGAAACACCGCTGTCATGATCAGGCTGGCAAGAGCTGTTCCATGCTCTGCTCAACCTCCCGCCTTCCCAATGGACTCAGTAGTGCCCCCTGCTGCCGTGGAGCATGTGTGAGTGAGCATGTGTGAGTGTGTATGAGCACAACCACGGCGGAATATTACTGCCAAAAGTCACGTGACTCAGTCACGTGACTTTTGGCAGTAATATTCCAGTCACGTGACTTTTGGCAGTAATATTCCGCCGTGAGAAGAAAAAGTTTTGTACTTGTAAAAAAAAGTTTTGTAGTTGTAAAACAAAGTGTTGTAGTTGTAAAACAAATTTGTGCACTTGTAAAAAAAAGTTTTGTAGTTGTAAAACAAAGTGTTGTAGTTGTAAAACAAATTTGTGCACTTGTAAAAAAAAGTTGTGTACTTGTAAAACCTAAGCTGAATTTGTCTCTGAAACATGATTTATTAGAAAAATGTTATGTGTTTGTTTGATAGATACGTTTTTTTCTTTGCAAAACTAAATTCATTAGTTTGTAGATGGTGTTTTGTATTTGCAAACCACATTGTGTTTGTTAGTGAATCATAAGGCATTTGTAAAACCTGTTTAGTTTGTTTGTGGAGTTATGGCAGGAAATTAGCTCCATATGTGTGGTTCATAAAAACATCTTCTTACTCAATATCAAGCCACGATTATTGTTTTTATTTTAAATCGTATAATGTCGGACTTTTTTTGTCATCTGTGAGGAAAAGAAATGGGGCTCAGGCTCAGAGCCTCAGAATACTGAAATCTGTATTTTTTTAATCTTTTGTTCCTTCTAATTTGTTATTCTTTTCTAAATAACACACTGTTATTTACTCAACAATAACACACAATTATCCCTGTTTTTATTTATTTGTTTAATTCCATAATCTCGGGATTTTTTGGCGTCCGTCAGGAACTGAATTTCAAAATAAAAATAACCGGAAACAGACGTAGGCCTATATGGGACATTTCAAGCATCATTGCGATACACAGCCACTGAACTGATTACCCAAGATCGTCAGCTATGGTTTAAGCTCGGTGATTGGATGTTTTAGCCGCAATGCACGTTGGGATATGGTGTTAATGCGATATGAAATCCGAAAAACATTTCGGAGTTTAGGATGGCCGAAGACACTACACTACCCATAATCCCCAGCTATCGTTTGGGACTACAGTCCCCGTGATTAATCTTCAAGCTCTGGGATTGGATGTTGGAGTGGCAGTGCGCCAAGGTTACGCCGAGCGTCAAACAGCTCTTTGAAATGGAACGAAACCACGGCAGACTATCCAAAACTGGATTTGAACGGGACCAGCCCCCCCCCCCAGAACTACACATGCTGGCTATTGTGTTTAAACACATTGGTGTTATCAGATGTAAAACATATAATTAATAAATGGGTGAAAATTGCTTGTGTCCATAATGGGCAGCATTAATATATACCCACGACAGCTCATTGTTACTTTGTAATTATTCTACTCCACTACAATTCAGAGGTTAACCTGGTATTTTTACTCCACTACATTTATTTGAGTTACTTTGCAGATTCTGATTAATGATGTGAAATATAAACAACCATTAAAACCTCTTAAGCCCCACGGACCCGCCGAAGGGGCCGAAATCACAACATCTGCAAGCAAAAGTGTCTGAGGGCTTCTTAAGATGTAATAAACTGTGAATGTTTTATGTCCATGTAACGGGAAGAAACTCAGCTAACTGATCTTTTCTATTTTTATTTTTTTTTAAAACCCACAATGCTAACGCTGAGCCTCTGAATTAGCCACGGGCAACAAAATATTAAGGCCTTTAGCACAGAACTCTAGCTATACCGATCAATATACTTATTGGATCTGCACAAACATGCTTAGATAACATCCTGAGATTCCACAGATTATAGAAATATAAGGATCATCACTGAGCGATCTGAACTCGTGACAGGGGAAGCAAATACAGACAACACACGAGTAGCTTTAGTTAGCAAAACACGGAGATATGCTCACCTTAACTGTTATTCTGATCAAAAGTCGTGTTCAATGGCATTAAAACGAGAAAAAACGCGGCTGAAGGTTAATACATAGGTTATAGCACTGTGTCTGTCACTTTGAACAAATTATTGATAGTCCATAATTCCATTTTTATGCAAAAGAAAATTAGCTGCTAATGGTAGCCACCAGAGGCTAGCGCAGCTTCCGGTTTTTCTACGCGTCACTATCACTCCTTATTTGGTAAGCTGTGTGTGTATGGGGAACTTTCCCTCGATTCCATTGGCTCTGACGGTTAGAAAGAGATGTCAACCATCAAAATCGACCAATGGGGGCCAGAGATAGGTCAAATTTGTTCTGGAAATGTCATTTTCGAGCCTGAGACCTGAAAAACAGGCTTGGGGCCTAACAGGTTAAATCAGACTTTACACCTGAGTAAAATTCAGGGAAGGTGATTGTCAAGTGCCAACAATCAGGAGAGATATTTGATAGTTGGTGCTTGAGAAGACTAAACATTTATCTGAAGATACCTATAAAGTATATTCATTACTCGTTATTCTTTACTAATAGTTAATTAAAAACTGTATATAATGGCTATTTTGCACATCCCTTTCAAGATTTTCTAAGGTTTATTGACATACCATATACACAACTATGGTGTAGTTATGCAATGAATGAAAAACTTGGGTCGCCGGTTCCTCAACAGTGCATTACAAGACATCTATCAATATGTGTGTATACCTCCACCATTAAACTGTCATATTCTGCACATTTCATATATATATATATATAGGGATGGGTACCGAGCCCCGGTATTAAACGGGCCCCAGGGCTGAATTATTAAAGAGCGTGGTACCGTTAAGCTCCGACGTTATCGGTCTTTTTATCGGTACTGGAGACATCTAAAAAATATGTCATGTGTATTATTGCTACACAAACATTATATTGCAGTTTTAGTGTCGCCAACTCCGTTTCTAATACGCAAAAAGACTGCAAAAAGCGTAATTTTTTGTATTTTCGATCTCTCCAATGCAGACGAGAGATCTCTCTCCCCCGCCTGCTTGCGAGGGGCCGGGGCAGTTTACACACGCAGCTGCTACATGCAACACACACACACGGAGGAGTGTTTACTGAAGATGTTTAAATGGTTTATTGTTCGGAGACTCAGGCAGGTTTGGAGACTATGGAGGTCCGGAGTGGAGGTAGGCAGTTCAGGCTGGACTGAGAACAGGGCAGGCAGGTATGGTGAAGGAAGAAGCAGGCAGGTTGGCTGGAAGCTCTGGTGGCCGATGGCTGAGGGATCGCACTGGAAGCACAAGGAGAAACTAATTACAAAAAAGTACAGAATAACACGCAGACAGGATAACTGAATTGAGCAGCCAGGAGGATGCAATACCACTGGTGTAGAAAACAATCTGGCGGTGAGTTGCTGGGAGACTGGAGTAGATATGCTGTGTCTTGATTGGATTGATGAGGGACAGCTGAGCCGGTCGGCCAGGTGAGTGCAATCAGGCTGCTGCCTGCAAGGGAAACCACACTCCCTCCACACACACACACAGGGGAACAAACAGGGACACAGGGACACACAGGGACACACAGGGACACACAGGGACACAGTTTGGGCCGTGACAGTACCCCCCCCTCAACGGGAGCCTCCAGGCGAACCACCAGGCTTGTCTGGGTGGTCTCTGTGAAAGTCCCGAATGAGAGAGGGACCTAGAATGACCCAGCTCCTCTCCTCAGGACCATAACCCTCCCAATCGACCAGATACTGGTACCCACGGCCCCGGCGGCGAATGTCCAACAGCCGTCGGACCGTGTAGGCCGGGTGGTCATCAATAACAAGGGTGGGTGGAGGGGAGATGGCTGGAAAACACTGGGACACATGAAAGGTAGGGTGAATTCTCATGGAGGGAGGCAGCTTGAGTCTAACAGCAGATGGATTGATTATGCGCTCGATCACATAGGGACCAATGAAGCGTGGTTTCAACTTCTTAGACTCAGCTTGTAAAGAAATATTTTTAGATGAAAGCCAAACTTTCTGACCTGGTTGGAACTGGGGAGCTGCGGTCCGGTAGCGGTTTGCAATATGCCGATTGCGTTCAGCGGAGCGGAGAAGGGCAGAGCGGGCATCCTTCCAGATCCTCCGACAACGACGGAGATGGGCTTGGACAGAGGGAACTGCGATCTCGTCCTCTTGGGCTGGGAACAAAGGGGGTTGATATCCAAGAGAACATTCAAATGGAGACATACCGGTGGCAGCACTAGACAGTGAGTTATGAGCGTATTCAATCCAGGGCAGATGTAAGCTCCAGGAGGTGGGATTCCGGGAGGTGACACAGCGAAGTGCAGCTCCAAGGTCCTGATTGGCTCTTTCGGCCTGCCCGTTAGTCTGCGGATGATAGCCTGAGGAGAGACTGACAGATGCTCCAAGTGCTCGACAGAATGCTTTCCATACCTGAGATATGAACTGTGGCCCTCGGTCGGAAACAATGTCTGTTGGAATGCCATGAAGCCGGACCACATGATTGACTAGGAGGTCAGCAGTTCCAGAGGCTGTGGGGAGTTTAGGAAGAGGCACAAAATGAACCGCTTTGGAAAAGCGATCGACAATAGTGAGAATGGTTGAGTTACCCTGTGAAACCGGGAGGCCGGTAACAAAGTCTAGGCCGATGTGACTCCAGGGACGACTAGGGACTGGGAGAGGCTGGAGTAGACCGATAGGAGCCTGGTGTGAAGACTTGCTACAGGCGCAGACAGTGCAGGCCAGCACAAAGGCCCGAGAGTCCGCTTCCATGGAAGGCCACCAGAAGTGTCGTCTCAGGAGGGACAGGGTCCGATTCACACCCGGGTGACAGGCAAAGCGGGAAGCATGGGCCCATAGGAGAACCTGTGAGCGGACAGAGTCAGGTACAAACAATCGGTTATCTGGACCATTTCCTGGATCTGGCTGGTCTCTCTGTGCATTCCTCACTGAGTTCTCAATCTCCCATGTCACAGCGCCCACCACTCTGGTAGCGGGGATTATGGTGTCAGGAACTATGGGGTCCTGATCCACTGCAAACTGCCGGGACAATGCGTCAGGTTTTAGGTTTCTAGAACCAGGTCGGTAGGTAAGGGTGAAGTTGAACCTGCCAAAAAACAATGCCCAGCGTGCCTGACGGGAGTTTAGTCGTTTGGCAGTTTGTATGTAGACCAGGTTCCTGTGGTCTGTCCACACAATGAATGGATGTTCAGAGCCTTCCAGCCAGTGCCTCCATTCTTCCAGCGCAAGCTTTACAGCAAGCAGCTCCCTGTTGCCAACATCATAGTTGCGCTCAGAGGTTGTCAGTCGTCGGGAAAAAAAAGCACAAGGGTGAAGCTTTTGATCGGAGACTGAGCGTTGTGATAGAACAGCCCCCACACCGGTGTTGGATGCATCAACCTCAACAATAAACTGAAGAGATGGGTCAGGATTCATAAGAATAGGAGCCGAGGTGAAACGTCTCTTCAGCTCAGAGAAGGCAGCCTCAGCCTGAGTAGTCCATGAGAAGGGGATTGCTGGGGAGGTGAGTTGGTTGAGAGGACCGGCAACACGACTGTAGTCTCTGATGAACCGGCGATAGAAATTTGCAAAGCCCAAAAAACGTTGGAGCTGCTTCCTGGTGGAAGGTTTGGGCCATTGTGCCACTGCTTGTACCTTCTCTGGGTCTGTTCTCACCTGACCTTGCTCAATGATGTAGCCCAGGAAGTCCACTGAATCCACGTGAAATTTGCATTTCTCTACTTTGACAAACAGCTTGTTCTCGAGGAGCCTTTGTAGAACCTGCTGCACATGTTGGGTGTGTTCCTCCATGGTCTGTGAGAATATCAGAATATCATCCAGATACACAAATACTGAACGGTTCAGGAAGTCACGGAGGACATCGTTCACAAGAGCCTGGAAGACAGCTGGGGCATTGGTGAGTCCAAAGGGCATCACTAGATACTCGAAATGGCCTAGTGGGGTGTTGAACGCGGTCTTCCACTCGTCTCCTTGACATATGCGGACCAGGTGGTAAGCATTCCTGAGGTCGAGTTTCGAGAAAATGGTGGCCTTCTGTAGGGGTTCGAAGGCTGAATTGATGAGGGGCAGTGGATACTTGTTCTTGATGGTGATGTTAAGGCCCCGGTAGTCAATGCAGGGGCGCAGGGAGCGGTCTTTATTGGATACAAAGAAGAAGCCTGCTCCGACGGGGGAAGAAGAGGGTCTTATGATGCCAGCAGCGAGTGAGTCTTTGATGTATGTCTCCATGGCCTCACGCTCAGTTCGGGACAAGTTAAACCGGAGGGACAGTGGACAAGGTGAGTGGCTCCTGCTGAACTGGGGGAATACCGACCTCTGCTGGGGGAATTGCAGACCGTAGGCATGAAGAGTGACAAAAGGTACTCCAACTCCTTACTTGATTCTCCGACCAGTCTATGTGGGGGTTATGCAGTCTTAACCATGGCTGGCCCAGAACTAGGGGTGTGTGAGGGGAGGACATGACGTGGAACTGAATCATTTCATGGTGATTACCGGACAGGACGAGATGTAGGGGTTCGGTGACATGGGTAACGTGTGCCAGGAGCTTCCCATTCAGACCTCGAGCATTGAGAGGAGCTGTCAGAGGTTGAGTTGAGATGCCGGCTGAGGCAACCAGTTGGGCATCCAAAAAGCTCTCATCAGCCCCAGAGTCCAGTAGGACAGGCAGAGAGAGAGACTGTTGGTTTAACAACAGTGTGGCTTCAAGTGGCTTGCGGGTCTGGGGGGTTGAGGAAGAAACAGCCTTGCTCACCAGTATCCCCACCTTTACTGGCGAGCACCCTCTTTTGGGCGCTGGGGGCATGTGTCCACGAAATGACTGGAGTGAGCACAGTAGACACAAAGTCCTTCTCTTATTCTCCGGAGACGTTCTTGGGGAGTGAGTCGGGCTCTGCCTAGCTGCATCGGTTCCTCTGAAGACAGGAGAGGAGAAAAGACTTCAGATGGGGCACTGGGACTTGGGAAAGTTTCCGACCTGAATCTTGCGAGAGGAGACGAGACAGGGCGAGAGGGGAGTGACCCAGGAGATCGGCTGGCTCTTTCCCTACGGCGCTCCCTAAGGCGGTTATCCAGTCTTATGGTTAGAGAGACCAACTCATCCAAGTTAGCTGATTCGTCCCTCACTGCTAACTCATCCTTAACCGAATCAGTTAGCCCTGTTTGAAAAAACCCTTGAAGCGCTGTGTCATTCCAACCCGCCTCTGCAGCTAAGGTCCTAAATTCCACTGAGTATTCGGCTACACTACGGGAGCCCTGTCGCAGTGAGAGGAGACGTTTAGTAGCGTCCCTACCGCTGACGGGGTGGTGGAATACTTTCTTCATTTCCTCTGCATAAGAATTACAAAGGTTGGACTGACTCTCCCATACAGCTGATGCCCAGGCTAGGGCGCTACCTGTAAGTAAACCTATCATATAACAAATCTTAGCTCTGTCGTTAGCATAAGTAGACGGCTGCTGCTCAAACACAAGAGAACACTGCATTATGAAAGACTTACATGTCCCTAAGGCACCTGCGTACCGCTCTGGAGTGGGAATATTAGGCTCACGTGAAGGGAGAGCGGGCTGGGCTGGAACCGGTGCTAACTCTTGTGAGGGAGCTGGATCCTCAGGAGCAGGCGGAGCAAGATGAGTTGAAACCAGGTTGAGGTGATGTCCCATCTGTGCTACGTTGGCAGCTAGTGATGCAAGGTTATCCATAACCTCTCTGAGCATCTGGTCATGCCGGCCCACGAGGACGCCTTGGTTGGAGAGAGCCTCACGAATTGGGTCCGAGCCTGCTGGGTCCATGGTGGCCAGATTGTTCTGTTAGGATTATGTTTTAAACAGGACCCAGGCGCAGGCAATGACTGAAGATGTTTAAATGGTTTATTGTTCGGAGACTCAGGCAGGTTTGGAGACTATGGAGGTCCGGAGTGGAGGTAGGCAGTTCAGGCTGGACTGAGAACAGGGCAGGCAGGTATGGTGAAGGAAGAAGCAGGCAGGTTGGCTGGAAGCTCTGGTGGCCGATGGCTGAGGGATCGCACTGGAAGCACAAGGAGAAACTAATTACAAAAAAGTACAGAATAACACGCAGACAGGATAACTGAATTGAGCAGCCAGGAGGATGCAATACCACTGGTGTAGAAAACAATCTGGCGGTGAGTTGCTGGGAGACTGGAGTAGATATGCTGTGTCTTGATTGGATTGATGAGGGACAGCTGAGCCGGTCGGCCAGGTGAGTGCAATCAGGCTGCTGCCTGCAAGGGAAACCACACCCCCTCCACACACACAGGGGAACAAACAGGGACACACAGGGACACAGTTTGGGCCGTGACAGTAAATATGCCGGATTTTAGCTTTGAGCTCATTTCCATCCGTAGTCCCTGACATACAGTTAGTGTATTAACTAACTATAGTTAGTTTACCTCATTTTTTTCTCCAAAAGAACCGATAAGAGTACCGTTAAAAGACCGGACCGATAAGCGGTATCGATAAAAGTAGTAGTACCGTTAAAACCTTAACGATACCCATCCCTATATATATATATATATTTCTATCATTGACCTTCTACTTTCCCCCTATGTACTCTTAAATTCATCAAATATAACAGATAAAGGAGTTAGTCGGTTCCGTAAGAGCCAGCATGCAGGACCGGGATTCTGGGATTTGTAGTCTTTCTAGTTGCGTATTTTTCATAGTCTGATATTTCAACAGTTTTACGACAAACTGTGACTTTTTTACATGAAAATTATTTTTTAAGATTGACAAACATCATATGTGTAATTCGTGGCACAATTCAAACGGGATCGAAAGATAAGTTTTCTCTCCCCATTGACTTCAATACATAATTTTTCCAAAATAAGGTCCCATGGGTCGGAAGTAGAAGACCCATCTACTTCTGACCATGGGTCGGAAGTAGATGTACTTCCGACCATGGACTTCGCCTCTCTATAAGGGCTCTATAAATAGAGAACTACGGCAGATGTGTAATAAGTTATGCAGCCGAACCGTGTATTACAATGCCGTTATGTGATGACTTTCAAAGAGAAAAGCAAGCACACTCGGAATAAAGTATTATTTTCTTTTTTTTAAATGTTTTTCGGATTTCATATCGCATAAACAGCATATCCCAACGTGCATTGCGGCTAAACAATCCAATCACCGAGCTTAAACCATAGCTGAGGATCTTGGCTAATCAGTTCAGTGGTTGTGTATCTGTTTCCAGTTATTTTATTTTGAAATTCAGTTCCTGACGGATGCCAAAAAAGCCAGAGATTATGGAATTAAACAAATAAATAAAAACAAGGATAATTGTGTGTTATTGTTGAGTAAATAACAGTGTGTTATTTAGAAAAGAATAACAAATTAGAAGGAAAAAAAGATTACAAAAAATACAGATTTCACTATTCTGAGGCTCTGAGACCCATTTATTTTCCTCACTGACGGCAAAAAAAGTCCGACATTATACGATTTAAAATAAAAAATAAACAATAATCGTGGCTTGATATTGAGTAAGAAGCATAGACTGTATATATAAAGAACATGTTTTTATGAACCACACAGCTTCCGGTCTTCCAAGACCCGACCGGACAAAAAGACGTGTTGCAGGCACGAAACACACTACCAATAGAAATACATTGCTTTTAAAATCGTTCTGTGTGACACGAAAAAAAGGGGAAAATCTTGTTGGTGAACACGAATCAATAGATTAAATGTCGTGACTATAACACGAAATGCCGTGAGACTGGGTTGAAAGGAACTGACTAGTGGAGGCACATATAACCCCAGGGCACTTGAAATGGCAAGTACCGCTAACAAGGCTGAACAACATAACAGTAGTTGGTCCTCAATGGAGCCTGGAGCGTAATTTATGTTAAATTATATGCAGCAAGCATGGTGCACAAAAAAGGTTTTTCTGGTCTCCTTCGATATAGTTGTACTGTAATCCTCAGATTTAAAAGAAAATTAATGTATGATTTTCTTTTCATATATACCTGTTATATTAATGTAAGAGTGTGTATTTGAACGTGGTTTAGTACACAACAGTGGTGCCTGCTAAATGAATACGCTAACCCTATTCATTTATATATTATATACTATATATAATTGACTATTCTGGTCAATTTGGACATTGAGCTGTCTGTTATAGCAGACTGTTGCTAAGGACGCGATGCTCAACGGTTAAACAGTTTGCACCCCATGTCATTTGTACACACAAGGGAGGATTCATTTCAAGGCAGAATGGCTTGTTATTTTTAAGCATGCATAACTTCATCCATAATTCAGTTTTCAGTCTTTCTTAATTCAAACAGATGCTCTTTTTAAGAATGTTGGTGCCCTCACATTGCGCAGTGGCTTTATTGATTCATCTGTCTCCCTTAGTAGAGCTGGGATGCCGACTGCTGCCAATTTGATTGCTTGATTTAATTCAAAAGAGACATTCTCGTCCGAAAACTTGCACATCCCGCCAAAGGGTAACTCCTTACCCATCCACATACAGTATGTGTTCTCAATGACAGGGCATGGAGTTACTGATAGAGGACACCTACTTTAATTTACAAGGGTCCTTATTTTCACCCCACATTTATACCATAGAGTCTATGGAGTCTATGGTATAAATGTGGGGTGAAAACAAGGACCCTTGTCATTGTAAGTCCCAGGATAGCCTATTTTCCTCAGGCATGTTCTGTCATTGAACAATTTTATTCCTCCTGCCAAAACATCTTGGATACTGTCACTTCATTTAAAGGAGAGGTGTCATGGCCATTTCCACTGATCATAATTCCATTGTTGAGGTATACTAAAATAGATTTATACTGTGCATTTTTCCAAACTCACATTGGTTTTGCATACAGCATCTCTGTAAACTACTTGTATTCACTGAATTTCCCTCTCTGCCTTTAACGGCTCGTTGTAGCTCCAAAAGCTCCAGCCCCCACCCTCCCTGTGAGCACAGTGTGCTCTGATTGGTCGGGACGTTGTGAATCGCGCTGAGCTCCGTGGAGGTGTTGTTTCCTTGTTTAGGATACATAGCGAAACACAGCCAAACTCATCCTGAGCACACACAAAGTCACAGCCGAAGTAAAAACAATAAGTGTGGCTTGATGTTGAGTAAGAAAAAGGTTGATAAATGCTGTGAGAATGGGTCTGCAGAGAGAATTTTGCCGCGATCCCAACTGTCTGTTATCAGCCTGCAGCCAGGGAGGAGAAATCAGCAGAGCTGCCTGTGTGTGAGGAAGTCCATGGATTGGTCAATTTGGACCAATCAGCGGAGGCTTAACGTAACGGCTCTGCGGACGTAACGTAACGGCTCCACGGATTGGTCCATTTCGTTCCGGGTACGGCATGACATCATGCTTTTTCAACCTTTGTAAAGGGAGCATTTTTGGTGTGAGCCATTGACTGGCCACACAATTCTAAGAGACGGTTCTGTCCTTAGGGTTCAAAAAGTATAGCTACAAATGATCTGGGTATCATATAAATGTGTCTAGATTCATCGAGAAGACTAACAACTATCAAGGTACAGTATGGGAGGACAGTCATGCTTTCTAAAAGTTTCAAGGCTGCTGTCACGCACCTGTAAAAAATGTAAAGGCAAGTTATTCTCCTAAAAGCAAGACATTGAACTGAAACACCTAGCACTGGAAGAACCATTTGCATCGTGGAGCAATCTGTGCGCTTCCTTTAGGTCCACAAATTCCCCATATGCCTTGTCACTACCGGCTACCCAGAAAATGAAACACCTGAGCACCAAAGCAGCAGCAGATGCGTTCTGCACGTATGTCAAACGAAAATACATTTGAAGCCTAAAAAGATACTTCAGGGAAAAGTTACATAACTGCTGTTAAGTAATGCATCTCTTTATCCCTTCCTCCCTACATCCTTCATCCCTTCCTCCCTACATCCTTTCACCCTTCCTCCCTACAGATTTATGAACAGACATCAATAAATACTGATTATTCCTTAGACAGTTGAGGTGGAATAGGTAGTGTTAACTGTACAGTTCCATTATGAAATAAACTGATCAACACTTTTCCCTTATAGTCTGACAGACGTCCAGCTGTTCTGGATCTTTTTGATTTTTAATGCTGAAAATAGCTGCTTCATTACAAATATTCATTTAATATGCACTTTGAATATGTGTCTCTTTTAGAAAGAAAATGGTAACAAAATAGTCAGTCTGATATTGCTATTTGTTTTGACACGATTGAAGTTGTTTGGGTACTTGTAAATGTAAGACATATGTATTATATATTACATTTAGAATATAAAAGTTAGTTCTTTACTATAAAGGATTTTTGCAACATGTCTATCCATTTGGACAAAATGAAAAAACGTAATCTTTGTTGGTAGCCATATTATTTTAAAATGTAGAATGTGGTGGTGTTTTGATGTCAGACCAATTAGTAGATTAATAGAGACACTCTCAGTGTGAAACAGATTACATTATGTCCATAGTAACCGTAACAGGCAAGCATCGATAGGCATGGAGCAAAGTGCTGCCATACTATACCAACATCTGAGACCTTTATCTCATCATCTCTCCTTATACTGTATCTACCCCATTGAGTATCAAACTACATCTACATTATGCAGTCCCTAATGAAAACTCAACCTACCTAGTCCGTTTTTTTTTTTAAATTTAATTATTGATTTATGCATGATTGTTTTTGTTCCCGCACAACATACTCAGTCACCTCTTACCTCAAGTGTGAATTGAGATGCACTTAAACAACCTCAGACAAGAGAGACCCTTTTATTTGTTTTTCAGTCTGTTAGGGAAACACGAGGGAGAAGATTTGCCATATATGTTTTAGAACACTTTGGGATGCCTTTTGATACATAAAAGTTATCTGACAAATGTGTTTTGTATATATATACAATATTAAATTCATAAACAATGACAGTATCAATAATGTATGAATTGTGTTGCATTATAGAGTGCATTATAGATTTAGAAAAAAAAAGCAAGAATCAATTTACATGTCTTTGTACATGGATTTTTGACAAGCTAGCGAAGCACAGGAAGAGAGGTTTTAAAGGTTAATTTCTCTCAATGATTTTTATTTCAGAAAATAAATGACAGGGATTTCGACATTAGGGCATAGGTGCCCGAAGCGTTTATATGGGTTTAAAAAGTGCAGCAGACAAAACAGTGAAAACGAGGGGGCAAGGTTGAAATGAATTGAGATCATTTTTACTTGAGTAATAATTTGTCCATGCATGGATTGGTTTCATTTTTAAACAGTCCAATGGGCTAAACCATTTTCAAGGTCCATCGCTGGGTCTTTTTTGTACTTTTTTTAGTATGAACTCATTCACATTCATAAATGTTTAATATTAAAATACAGATGGAAAAAAAGGGAAAATAAATATGTGCACCTTTATGTAAAAGCTTTTTGATTGGCATCAGCTCTATGCAAAATGGTTGCATCAATACAAACAGTAAAGTAACACCACCATACCCAAAGGGAGGGGCTTCATGGTTGGATCAGCTGTCCTGCAGACATTGCCACAAAGAAATCTGATATCCCTGTCCTTGATAAAAGAAGACACAGATATAACCTCAACTTCATTATGAGCTGCTGGAGCCCTCCATGGAAAAAAAACGATTGCGTCTGGCCCTAATGGAATATTCATGGGCCTGACGTCAATGAGTGTATCCTTGGGCAAGCAAGGCTTTGCTAGTCATATGGACACATGTTTAATAAGATATCTCTGATTCATCTCTTTCTGTATCTCTTGCTTACAATTGCATTAGAAGACAACCAACAAGATTTTATTTTTTTTAATTCTCAACATTTGTTGACCCATATTTTATATTATATATAATAAACACATGTGCGATTTCGAGATATATTTCCCAGAGCTCTTCACTTCCATTTGGGCAGATTGGATGCAATGGTTACACTGAGCAAACAGAAGATAGTATTTGACATTTATTCAGGGGCATTGCAGTGTGAAGGTTATCGGTGAGATTGTTTAGGCTTGTGCCATATCTGATGTCTTTCTCTCTGGTAAGCCTTGCATTTGAGTTGAAAGGCGTGTTCCTTCTTGTAGTTAGATATCCGCTTTTTTCTGTTTCACTGGACTGGCAAATGTCTGTAAGGCTGCAGATAATATATATATCACCAAATTACATTATAGTTATGTGATGCTTTTCAGCTTGGTTAGTTGTGGGTGAACATTGTCTTCATTAATGAGTTTAAGAATTTTTCTGATAATTACATTATTGTCTGTATTTTAATAAGGAACCCTGGTTATCTTTGCCCATTTGGTGGCAGCAGAAACCAGTTGAGAACAATTATATATCAATTGATATATTTTATCTATCTATTAATTTATATTTTGTTTTAAGTTGATGTTGAATGCAGCGGCTCGTCTGGTCTTCAACCTTCCAACATTTTCCCACACCACGCCGCTCCTCCGCTCCCTTCACTGGCTTCCGGTAACTGCTAGAATCCACTTCAAGACACTGGTACTTGCGTACCATGCTGTTAATGGATCTGGCCCTTCCTACATCCAGGACATGGTCAAACCATACACCCCAGCACGTGCACTCCGCTCTGCATCAGCCAAACGGCTCGCTGCACCCGCACTGCGAGGGGGACCCAAGTTCCCATCAGCAAAAACATGTCGGTTTGCTATCCTGGCTCCAAAATGGTGGAATGAGCTCCCCATTGACATCAGGACAGCAGAAAGCCTACACATCTTCCGGCGCAGACTGAAAACTCATCTCTTTCGACTAGACTTTGAGCGATAGAATTACTAACAAAGCACTTATATACTAATAAAGGACTGGCTTATCTAAAGCCAGTTGAGTAGCACTTGAAATGTTGCTCTATGAAACCTGATGTACTTATATGATTCTGTTTTCTTCAAGTTTGTATCTTCTTGGTCTAATGGACTTATTGTAAGTCGCTTTGGATAAAAGCGTCAGCTAAATGCAATGTAATGTAATGTAATGTAATGTAACAAACAATATTCAACATCCATCAGGTATGGAGGATTGATTCATTTGAAGTTGTGTAGCGTGTCTTTCTGATAACTGTAAGCCCGATGTTGCAACACACTCTCACTCCCTAAGCGTCCAGGAGCGACGCTTGGTCAGGGTCCCGTGGCGTCCAGTTGTGACGCGCCGAGGCTCCTTCAGCTTCATAAACGGACGCAAAGAGCTTTCAACTGATTGCAATGTATTCCCATCGGCGTCGGTATTTGACGCTTAGGGAAGCACGGCATTCGTTTGTGTCGGAGGCTGTTAAAGGCAATGTGAGCGTCCATTCCCATTGGATAACGGAGAATTGTACACCCGGAAGTAAGTATTCCCCTTACTGTCGATTGATTTGACAGTGATATCTCCACTACTCATCAACTCAAAAACACCAGATTACTGTATCCTTGTTAATTAAACGACATTGATAGGTTTTAGTGTGTGTACGATGCTTTTGTCACGTTTTCCCCTTCAATTCTGAGAAACAAGTGGTTTTCTATGAGTTTTGGATGGCCGAAGACATTACATTACCCACAATCCTCTGTAGCAACCATAGACTGTATAAAAAAATTAAATAATACATTATTCCGAGTGTGCTTGCTTTTCTCTTCAAAAACACCAGATTATCCTTGTTAATTAAACGACATTGATAGGTTTTAGTGTGTGTACAATGCTTTTGTCACGTTTTCCCCTTCAATTCTGAGAAACAAGTCGTTTTCTATGAGTTTTGGATGGCCGAAGACATTACATTACCCAAAATCCTCTGTAGCAACCATAGACTGTATAAAACAATTAAATAATACATTATTCCGAGTGTGCTTGCTTTTCTCTTTGAAAGTCATCACATAACGGCATTGTAATACACGTTTCGGCTGCATTAAATATGACATATCTGCCGTAGTTAACTCTGCCCTGATGACAAGACTTCTAGACAAACAGGAACTGCCGCCAAAACTGAAAACTTGACGTGGATCTTAAATATATAAGCAATTAAACAACATCTTACATTTCTTTTCACACAATACGTCTCCTTGCAGTATCAACACTAATTCGGCTGACTTTTATATTTGATCCAATTGGTAGATAGGCTGTATTTACGCCATAACGGTGCACAGCTGATAGAAAGGGACACCTACTGGTTAAAGCACGTTATTGCATTTTATAATTTTATTATTAGATATTAATAGGAGGATGTGCAAAACAGACAAACTACAGTAATAAGGCTTTATTTAAACATTAAAGAATACTTTAGGTTAAGGTCTTCTTTTGAATAAGAAAAAAGCTTTGGGGGTATAGAAGATGAATATGGAGGGATGAAACCCTCTTTGATGGTCACACATGCAGAGCACACAGCACACACAGTGAAATTTGTATCTACAGATAAATATTAAGCCTGACAAAGTACTTAACGTCTAATATATTGCTTTCCTGCAATGTTAACTATGTTTAAGCACTTATTTTAACTGATATTATACATATGTATTATACTCTTATAAGATGTATGTAGATAGTATAAGAAATGTGCAGAATATGACAATGTAATTGTGGAGGTACACACATATTGATAGATGTCTGGTAATGCACTGTTGAGGAACCTGCGACCCAAGTTTTTCATTCATTGCATAACTACACCGGAGTTGTGTATAATATGATATGTCAATAAACCTTAGAAAATCTTGAAATCTTGAAAGGGATGTGCAAAATAGTCATTATATACAGTCTTTAATGTCAATAAACCTTAGAAAATCTTGAAATCTTGAATGGGATGTGCAAAATAGTCATTATATACAGTCTTTAATTAACTATTAGTAGAGAATAATGACGAGTAAAGAATATACTTTATAGGGATCCTATTAATATCTAATAATAAAATTATAAAATGCAATAACGTGCTTTAACCAGTAGGTGTCCCTTTCTATCAGCTGTGCACCGTTATGGCGTAAATACAGCCTATCTACCAATTGGATCAAATATAAAAGTCAGCCGAATTAGTGTTGATACTGCAAGGAGACGTATTGTGTGAAAAGAAATGTAAGATGTTGTTTAATTGCTTATATATTTAAGATCCACGTCAAGTTTTCAGTTTTGGCGGCAGTTCCTGTTTGTCTAGAAGTCTTGTCATCAGGGCAGAGTTAACTACGGCAGATATGTCATATTTAATGCAGCCGAAACGTGTATTACAATGCCGTTATGTGATGACTTTCAAAGAGAAAAGCAAGCACACTCGGAATAATGTATTATTTAATTGTTTTATACAGTCTATGGTTGCTACAGAGGATTTTGGGTAATGTAATGTCTTCGGCCATCCAAAACTCATAGAAAACGACTTGTTTCTCAGAATTGAAGGGGAAAACGTGACAAAAGCATTGTACACACACTAAAACCTATCAATGTCGTTTAATTAACAAGGATAATCTGGTGTTTTTGAAGAGAAAAGCAAGCACTGTGTATTGTATTGTATTTTTTATTATAAACACAAATCTTTTTGATAAGCAGATAAAGATGCCAATGGTCAAGGGGAAATCCTTTTTAGAGTCATCATCATGTGAAACCCTCATTTACTGCTTCGTCCAAACAGTGTGGGCAGTACAGCCGGATTATTGCCAATAAAAAAAAGATATATTCAAAACAAACATCTGTCATAAGTGGCAGACAACAAGTCCTCCAACTCATACGACCAAATAGGTCGATTGTTCAAGCCCTTATTACGACCAAATAGGTCGTTTGTTCAAGTGCTTAATACGACCTATAATCACGTTTTAAAGTTTTCGACCTCTAGTGCTCCCGTTGATTGCAAACGTTACAGAGGGTCGTTTATTCACAAATAACCCTCTCTGTAAAATCCTAAATTGTAGGATAGTTTGGCCATTAAAACGCTTTTTGATTAGATTTCTAGCGAGAAGTGTATATTGTTCTTTTAGAATCCACGTCCAGTCGATAGGATCCAGAGGTGGGACCAAGTCATTGTTTTGCAAGTCCGAGTCAAGTCTCAAGTCTTTGCGCTCAAGTCCGAGTCAAGTCTCAAGTCTTTGCGCTCAAGTCCAAGTCAAGTCTCAAGTCAGGATGGGCAAGTTCAAGTCAAGTCCAAGTCCTAAACTTTGACAAAACGAGTCTTAAACAAGTCCTTATGTGCTTTTCAACAAATGTAATGACATCGATCAACAGAATAATACTTAATAATCAAACTGCTCTTTATTAGTCACATTAATCATTTAATAATCCATTTTCTCTCTGCTGGTAAAGTAACGTGTTTTCTTCTATTTTAAGAGGGATCAGTAAGGTAAGGCTACCGTGACGGTTTGATTCAGAAGGAGTTTAATGTATAAGATCCCTGATGTTGAGGTAACCAGAATGTTTATTTCCACTGTGTACAACATGTTATAAGGGACCCACAATCTATCTTTATGCAAGGGATAATGTGCAGCGAGGCGGTCTTTATGCGGAAAAGAACACCTGAATCTAGATCCCTCTGCAGGTGGTACTTTAAGTATATTTTGATGCTAATACTTTTGTACTTTTACTTGTAACATTTTGAATGCAGGATCTTTTATTGTAACCGAGTATTCCTACACACAGGTACTTTTACTCAAGTACAAGATCTGAACTTCTCCCACCTCTGACAATAAATCCTGAGTGGTTAGCAAAAAAAAAACCCTGCTCTGAAGGCTATTTTCATTTTACAAATCCTGCACTCAGCTTTGCTTTCTCCAATATCATTGAAATGCAGCCAGATGCTGCTTCTTTTTTCGGTTTTCGCAAATTTCTTGACTTTTTCCGACGCGCTTGCATTTAAATCCGGCTCCCCGTGGCTCTGTAGCTGGCCTGTACCACTACACCTGCTGTCTTTGGAGCGTCTGCCCCCCACCCTTCTTTCACATAATGGTATGATCCTAGTGTGTCCTCGCATATGATTGGCCGCATGGTGGCTCAGCAAAATAAAGTCCCGCCCCTGCCTGCATGGATTCACAGCAAGAGTTGCAGCGGCTGAAGATTCTGCTCTCCCCGACGGGAGTATGCTCTTCTAACGGCAGCTCGCGATCGGCGTGTTGGAGACCCCTGAATTAAATTATCAAGTCACCTCAAGTCAGAAGGCTCAAGTCCAAGTCAAGTCCCGAGTCATTGGTGTTCAAGTCCAAGTCGAGTCGCAAGTGTTTTGTGATTTTGTCAAGTCGAGTCCAAAGTCATCAAATTGGTGACTCGAGTCTGACTCGAGTCCAAGTCATGTGACTCGAGTCCACACCTCTGGTAGGATCTATAGTGTTACACTCACCGGGAGCTACAGGAGTGAACTCACAATGCTGAACACAGGACGATGAAACAGAGCTTTTGAGGTAGAAAAAGGTTTATTAACCAAAAAACCTATAATTGAGTCAGACGAGGGATTTAATATCCTATTAACCCAAGGCCAGGGTTTGTCAACTGAGGAGGTGGGAGATGCACGGAGGTACACTGGCGAGGAGAGCCGGGGAACCAGAGCTGGCGAGAGTTGACAGGTAGGAGCTGGTGTGCGTGGAAGCACAGAGATACACAGACGAGAGGAACGTGGCTGGATGTGGCAGGCAGAGGAGTAAGCAGATGGATTCTGACGGAGAACACAAGGATTAGATTTGGCAGGAACACTGAGAGTTAGTTTAACCATAAACTACATGTACCAAGTCGAATTACCAGCGAGGTGAAACGACGAACTGGTGAATACTGGATGAGAGAACCGGGCATATAAGCAGGTGAAGGTGAGTAGTGTAATCAGGATGATGAGCAGCAGCTGCGGAGGTGAGTTGGCGGGAATCAGAAGTGGGTCAGCCACACCCAGCCAGAGAGACAGACACACAAACAGACAGAACGAACATAACAAACATAAAACAAAGAAGAGAAGAAGGAGGGAGATACTGCAAATCCTCACATATAGTTTGATAGATATTACGAAGAGGATTTGAGGTTTCGCCAGAAGAACGTGTATATGCGGCACAGTGGCGAGCCATGAGCTTTATACCTAGGCCCTCTGACCCCCACCCCTTCCCTCGAAAAAAAGAAAAAAAAATAGTTATTACGTCACAGCGTATACTTCAGCGGAATATCAAAACAACGGCCCAGGGTGCAAAACGCATCAATGACAGCGACCCTCTACCACACAAAACAACACCTGTGAACCCAATTTGTGTTCTTTGACATTGAAAATGATATTGCATTGTGTTTGTTACTTTCGTTGCAGTTGTATGTCTTAAGTGTAATTTGGCATGCTTTTATTTTGAAGGCGAGTTCACGCTGTTGACAGGAAGTTGTTGTTGCTATGGAAAAAAGAAAAGTTTCACAGCGGGCGGAACTTGTCATAAAGTCCGCGATAATAAAACCCACCCATTTAGAGGTCAATTGTACTGTCATTTGACATTACTCTCTCGTTCAGTTACTATAGCGGGCCCTCTGTGAATCGCAGAGAGGGCCAGACGAGCTTCTTTCATGTAACCCTTCACATTCAAACAGAGACTGAACAGGCAGATTCGAAGGATTTATTTCTTTGGAAATGTTATTTTAAATACAATTAAATCAAGTCTTTTTTCGGTAAAAGTAATGAAAAATATAACAAAAATAATATTAAAAAAATATATATTTAAAAAAAATATTTTTTTTTTTAATGTTTTTAAAAAAAAATATTTGGAATATCTTAGGCCCTCACAGAGGGCCTAGAGGGCCCTGACGGCTCGCCACTGATGCGGCAGCTTCCATGTAAAGTTAGCCAACCCTCACGGGGTGAAAACAGTATTTCCGGTCTTGAAGTTTTCATAATAAAACCAATGATCAAATGATTTAACAGTGATATCTGCAGTACTCATCCACTAAAAAACATCAGTTTATCCTTGTTAATTATACGACATGAATTGGTTTAAATTGTGTACAATGCTTTTGTGTTTTTCCCATAGGTTTTTACCTTTCGATTCTGAGAGACACATTTCTTTTTCCAGCGGTTTTGATAGGCTAAAACATCGAACTACACCCATAATCCTGGATGTTTTAGCCGCAATGCACGTCGGGATATGGTGTTTATGCGATATGAAATTGGAAAACATTTAAAAAAAAATTATATTACTTTATTCCGAGTGTTCTTGCTTTTCTCTTTGGAAGTCATCACACAACGGCATTGTAATACACGGTTCGGCTGCATTAAATATTACACATCTGCCGTAGTTCTTTATTTATAGAGCCCTGATGAGAAGACTTCTGGACAAACTGGAAGAAATGCCGCCGAAACTGAATATGTGACGTGGATCATAAATATATCAGCAATTAAACAACATCTTCCATTTCTTTTCACACAATACGTCTCCTTGCAGTATCAACACTAATTCGGCTGACTTTTATATTTGATCCAATTGGTAGATAGGCTGTATTTACACCATAACGGTGCACAGCTGATAGAAAGGGACTTGTAGTTTTTAAAGATATTACTGATTTACTGAACTACCTTTCCAACTCCTCACAAGTTGACTGTTACAGGTCTATACAGGTTCATGGTACAATGCATAAGCTTCAAATCGAGAGACTGAAACTGTATTTTTCTTTACCGTTCTGTTTGAATTTCACAATAAAGTTAATAGTAATATTAAGTTTGATATTATTATCTTTTATTAACTAGACCACTGTTTTTTTAACCAGCACCGCCTAGTGGTTAAAGCACGTTATTGAATTTAGTTGTTGAATAAGTTATATTTGATGAAAACATTTAAATATTAAGAGTAGCCTACATACAAAATAGGGGGAAAGTAGAAGGTCAATGATAGAAATATAGAATAGAAAATATCAAGAAGATACTGTAGTGATCTCGACGTGCAGGACGTCCAAAGATATTAACCTCTTAAGCCCTGGGCCTGTTTTTCAGGTCTCAGGCTCGAAAATGACCTTCCCAGAACAAATGACCATATCTTCCCTTCTAAAAGGGTTAAATTAATAATCTTTATTCTCAAAGTAATGATAAACCTGTGAGTTGGATGTAGAAAAGTCAGAATCAATATAGATGTTTTTTATTTTAAAGAAAATTCAGATTTTACATAGTAAAAAACTGTAAACTATAGTGTCCGTCCAAAAATTCTTTTTTACTTAAAGTGAAAACTACCCTTGGATGATGGGTTAGTAGACTAAAAGCTTCAGGAATCCAAAGTACAACATATAATAAGTACCCTGTATCAAGATTGATGCACAACAAGTGAAATTTGACCTTTTTAGAGAGATTTAGCCAAAAACCCCCACTTCTGGGGTCATTTGGGTGGATTTGACCTATCTCTGGCCCCCCTTGCTCGATTTTGATGAATGAAATCTCTTTATAACCGATAGAGCCAATGGAATCGAGGGAAAGTTATATACACACCAAAACGTTAACAAATAAGGAGTGAGAGTGATGCGTTACCAAAACCGGAAGCTACATACACTCTGGTGGCTACCATTAGCAGCTAACTTTTCCGCTCCGATTTTTACATAAAAAATGGAATTATGGATTATAAATAATTTCTTCAAAGGCACAGGTACATTATCAATCTATGGATCAACAGTTGTAGCATTTTTTCTTTTCGTTTTAATGCCATTGAACACGTCTTTTGACCTAATTGACAGCTATGGTGAGACGATCTGCCGTAAAAGCTCCGTAAAGGTACGTGTTGTGATGTCTGTGTTTGCTTCCCCTGTCGCAAGTTTGGATCGCTCAGTGATGATACTATACCTAAATAATCAGTGGAGTCTCAGCTTTAATCGGCTATATTGTATGTGCAGCTACGATAAGTAATAAGGGTATCTTTATCTTGAATTGTGTGCCGCAGTGCGTTCGAATTCTTTCACTCAGGGGTCATTTAGACGCTTCTTATGAGACTTGTGTTTTGTTTTGGTAAAAATGGTTCATATCTTCAGTTAGCTGAGATTCTTCCCGTTAATCTGGTGCTACACATTAATAGTTTCATAAATGTTAAGAAGCCCTGAGACATTATCTCTAAAAAAAAACGGTGGGAGGGGTCCAATGGGGGGACCGCCGTGCTTAAGAGGTTAATAGGAGGATGTGCAAAACAGACAAACTAATAAGGCTTTATTTAAACATCAAATAATACTTTAAGTTAAGGTCTTCTTTTGAATAAGAAAAAAAACCGTTGGGGGTATCAACAGATACATATTAAGTCTGACAAAGTACTTAACGTCTAATATATTGCATAGTTTATTTTGGCACTTGACAATCACCTTCCCTGAATTTTACTCAGGTGTAACTAAAGTCTGATTTAAGGGTTGTTTATATTTCACATCATCAATCAGAATCTGCAAAGTAACAAAAATAAATGTAGTGGAGTAAAAATACCAGGTTAACCTCTGAATTGTAGTGGAGTAGAACAAAGTAGTACATGCTGCTGTAACAAAAACATTTCCCAACTTGGGATCAATAAAGTATATCTTATCTTATTTTATCTTAAGATGACCGATGGCTACTGCCATATTTGCAAAATGTGCCTCTGAACCTTGACAAGTTCATGTTTCAGGCTTATCAATTAACAACAGGAGGGGTCACAGACATAAGACCAGCTGTTAAATAAAGCTATTCTGACCTTAGCTGTCATGTGGGTATATATTAATGCTGCCCATTATGGACACAAGCAATTTTCACCCACTTATTATATGTTTTACATTTGATAACACCACTGTGTTCCGTATCCCCTAAACCTCTAGGGGTGTAAACAGTTTAATACTGGCAACTTCTAATTGTGGGAAATACGAAAACGTCTTTTAAAACTACAATTCCCAGTAGAGACGTGCCATCCCTTACGCAAAGAAAATATATTTCCCCATATATTAACTGTCAATATATTGCATTATTTTGTTTTCTGATTTACTGGTTAATTGAAAAGATTTAATAAAGGAAATCTTGCTGTTGGCTACACCAAGTGATACTGATTAATAATCAACATGAAAAACATATTTATTCATATCTACAAAATATATTGAAAATATATTGAAGATATATAGAATAATATATTGTGTTAATATATTACAATATATATATATTGAATAATATATTGTGATAATATATTGTAATATATGGGATAATACATCAGTAATTGCCGCTTTCCATATATTGAGTAATATATGTAAATATATATAATATATTGGTTGTGTATATATGTGAACATACATTTACTATATATTAACATTTATATGGGGACATGTACTATATATATTCACAAATATATGGGGACATGTATGCAATATATATATTCAGATTTATAAAAGACCATGTACGTACCATATATTCTGAACATGAGTGCAATATATGTTCACAATGAGGAGAAATGCATGTTCTGATAAAAAAAATCTTTCATTTCATTTCAAACCTTTATTTATGCAGGTGAATCCCATTGAGATCATTGATCTCTTTTTCAAGGGTGACCTGCTGCAAGTAGGTTCCACATGAATACATATAAACATAACAGAAAAACAAAAAAGGACATCATACAGCATATTTACAGTGACTACAGTTTACATAGCTAGTAACATTTACAGGTTCCAACAGTTTCCGATTGGATAATATCTATCCTTGCTTTAAAAACATTTAGTGGAACCAAATTGCTCAGACTGTTCCAAGTTAGCGGAGCTGCGCATCTAAATGCTATCTTCCCTAAGACAGTCCTAGCAGTTGGCACATTTAATAAAACCACAGCATTGGATCTCAGGCAGTAGCCACTTACAATTCGCCGTGAGATCAGGGAGCAGATGTAGGAACGAAGTTTCCCTAACATGGCTTTGTATATAAAAATGTACCAGTGACTGAGCCTCCGTACAGTTAGTGAAGGCAAACCTGCCCTTGCATACAGGGTACGGTGATGGGTTAATACTTTACAGTTTGTCACAAATCTCAGTGCACTGTGATAGGCGGCATCTAACTTGATCAGGTAATGGGCAGGTGCATTCATATAAATCAGATCACCATAGTCCAGTACAGGTAAAAAGGTCACAGAGCCTTTTTCTGGCCTCAAGCGAGAAACAGGACTTGTTCCTGTAAAAGAAACCTAGCCTAACCCTCAGTTTTTTTAAGCAGGTTATTGACATGAAGTTTAAAAGTGAGACAATCATCAAGCCAGATACCAAGGTATTTGTAACAGGCAACCACTTCAAGTTTTATTCCTTGCGTAATTACAATATCTAAAACAGGCTCTGGTGTCTTTTTTAGTTTTTGAAAAGAGCATTACCTTGGTTTTATCAACATTTAAAAGAAGCTTAAGCGCTGAGAGCTGAGTCTGAATAATGAGAAGCTTAATTTGTTTTTTTCTATCAATGTGTAACAGTTATCAAAATACTCATTAAAAGAAGGACAAGGAACGAATAAAAGAAAAGGCCTATAAACAACACATTATGTAATGACTCAAGAACATTTTTATGTAATTATGTAATAAAACCCACATTTTGTAATAATCTGCTGCAGTCTGTAACAGCCTGAACGCAATATAAAATAAATGTCCCTGCATTTTGTAATAAATTATTACATTTTGCAATGGTTATTACAAAATGCGTGAGTTGCCCTTTTAAAAAACTGTAATATTCATTATGTAACCATAACCAAACTGTAAATATATCCCAAAATTGATGTTGATATACATGTTGGCTAATGAATATGGTAACACTTGATCTAGTTTTGGCCAATGAAAGATATTCTACTGAAGTATTTTTAAATTATGAGTAAGGATGATTCATGGTTGAATAAATAAATAAACAGTTGTAATGTTATTGTTTGCAACTCATTTTGTAATAACCACAGCAATATGTAATAATATATTTCAAAATGTGGCAACATGTATTACATATTTGCATTGAACTTGTTTACTACATAATGGGCAAATTATTACAAAAGGAGGTGTTATTACATAATGAAGGGAAAATGTATTACATTTTGTATAGGTATAGTTAATAAATTATGCATTGTTATTTCATACAGGGCCAAAAAGAGCAGTCTGTTATCCTATTTAACAATCTTGTTTTTTGTTTCACCTGGTGACAACTTTAAACATGAGCTGATCACTCATTAAAACAAGGTCCGGAACAGGGCCAAAAAAAACAGTCTTGTACCCTATTTGATCGTCAATCTTGTTTTTTTCGTGCCTTTACTCACAAATTCTTGTGTTAATGGATGTTCTTATATCTGATGTCTTGGTCCCTGGATGGTGGTTTACTACAGCATCTGTGGAACAGAACAATTACAAATAATTAGAAGTTCACAAAAGACAGCAGGAATTATAACAATATCCATAATATCTATATTAAAGCATGGGCTGGCTTGGTGAATAATGTGGGAATACAAATAGTGGAAGAATAGGCTTTGTACATTTTCGTCTGAGTGTGGCGCTACTGGTTGGTATATTTTATGGAATTTGGACCAAGCATCTGCATCTGTAACAGTTCTGTTTAAAACTTTTTTAAATGTAATTGCATTCATCTTTAAAGGTGGGGTAGGTATGTTTGAGAAACCGGCTCGAGATACACTTTTTGTTATATTCCATGGAATGCTCTTAACATCCCGATAGCAATGAATATCTGAAGTGCTTTGACAAAAAATCCATAAAAAAATATCATCTGTGGAAGCCGTAATACTGTAAAAAGCACGACCAATCATCTGAGCCGGCCCGGCTAAAATAACTGGATGGCCTACCTGCCTGTCAGCCTTCCATCTGTGCACAAACTTATCTCGTGCCCTCATTGGTCATGTGCGTATTTTCAAATTCTAGCGCACTCGAGCTGGTTTCTCCAAAATTACCTACCCCACCTTTAAAAGACTACTTTTATTGAATGAGAGTTTTACCTAGCACAATGAGCCTGGGGTGGTGGGAAGGGAGAACTGGGCCTCGGCATCGGCATCGGCAGGAGTGGTAGTCGCCTATGAGTATTAGAATTTAGATGAACAAAGGCATAGAAAAACCCTGAAATATGTACTGACACAAAGCTACAACCCTCGATTTTGTAAGTAGTAGTAGTAAATACATACGTATATACAATATACAACAATACGCATAATGCAATTAGCAGTACCAGTAATAAAATAACTGAATAAATAGTAGTAGAACCTTTATTTAGGCAGGAAAATCAATTAAGAACAAATTCTTATTACAATGATGACCTGACAGGAGGCAAAAGGCGTCCTGAGGGGATGGGGTTTGGGAGGAAAAAAATAAAAAGACAGACTCCGGGCACTACAGAACCCAGGAGACAACACATTGACACAGAGCAGAGATGACAGGCATAGCAGTTAAACATATAACATCTCTAAAACAATATTGCTGTGGTTCAATCTGTCATTAAAATAATATAGAACATTCATCCATTCAATCATTCATTCCTTCATGGCAAGGATAACTAAGCTGAATAGTGAATAAAGTGATATGTGAAAAGTAAAATTACAGTGAAATTAAATGACAGTGCGTTCCTCACCACTGCGATCTGGCTCCTCTGTCCTCGTGTCTTTTGGGTCTGATTCCTCACTACTGATGTCTGCCTCTCTGCATGGGCCCTCTCTCCTTATTTATTCTGTCTCAGTCACCACTGCTATCTGGCTCCTCTGTCCTCTTGACTTGTGGTTCTGCAGGCTTAGTTCGACCTATGAATTTCAACAATGCTCCTGTAAAATATATAGTTATATAGTATTATGGGTCAACATTAAAATAACATACACTGGAGAGCAAAATGTGAAATGCCATTGACTGTAGGCTACATATTATCCACACAATTGTCAGCAGGGGCAATAACAACTAAAATGTGAACTAACTTGAATGCATTAGTCCACAACACATAGCCTAACTAATGTTAGCCTACATAGTTACTAACATCAGAACACATAGTATTGGGGAATCTTATGTGTTTTGTGATGTTTGTGCTGGAGCCGTTTTATTCAAAACAGCACTCCGGTTAGAGAGTTGACACGGAGACAGGAAGTACAGTCTTTGGACTTTATATTAGCTTGGTTCTGATCATCAACACAGAATACATCATGCTTGATGTGGAATCACATACAGGATGTTGAATGGGTTGATGAGTATGATGATAATGATAACGTAGAGTAGAGAATGAATGAATGGTTTCTGCAAAATACACAGAAATAGAAATAAGGTTCAAATTACAATAACTAACCAGACTATGGTTATTAATAATAAGCAACAGCAATACTAATTGTTGCTAAAACACATTAGACACGTTGCAAACACACGGCTAATAAAAGCTAAGTTAGCATCTCATCTGAATAGCTTAATTTAGCTAACTAGCTAGCATTAGCTCAATTCCTGAACAACATAGCAACTAAAAACGGGACATCAAGACTCATTAACACACTGACTCAGCAGGACACTATGCATACAATCTTATAACATTACCAACACTAAAGATCTGCATATATGCTCACATTCTTCACGAACGCATTCTCTCTGTGACGATGGTAATTATGCATGTGACGATGGTAATTATGCATGTGACGATGCGCAATAATCTCCTGTCCTGAACGCACATGTGTAACCCATGGATGTAACCAGCTCGAGGACCCATAGCTGCACTACATTAGCTGTCCCTAAATGTGCCTGACTAAAACACGAACGATATAATGCAGATCAAGGAGAACAAGGGGAATTTACAACACATAGACTAACTGTGGTTACATTACTTAACTAGCTCATCATCGTCAACAGTCAGAAAATGTCCGTTAGCCGTGGGGCTAGTTTTCGCTATGTTAAACTCCATTGACTTATGCTAAAATGTTAGCGATCTAAAGGTCCGCTATTTTTGGCTGTTTTGGGTCGACTTCAGTTGACTGTAACATCGAAAATCTTCGAAATTGAATGTTCACAAAGCTGCGGACCGGTTATACACTCATACACGAGGGAACTAACATAGCTAATTTAACTAACGTTAGCTAATGTAGCTGGTGTAGTGCCGAGAGACGGGACATACGGATTAAGCAACTAGACTACTTGTAGTGTACATGCAGAATTATTTCAATTTAAAATAGTTTTAAATGCTCACACACATACCTGACTCTGGTGCTGTATTTTCCTCTCGTTTCTTTTTAATTTTCCGTTTCGAAGCACCTGATGAATGCGTTCTCTTTGATACTCAGCGACAGAATCAACAGACAGAGGCAGCAACGCAGATTTGAATCTGCCAATCAGATCAATCTATTGCTGGAGAGGGGGGGGGGGCTCCCCGAAATCAGTCGGAAGTGGCGCATTCGAATACTGTTTGGCCTGTCTGCCGTGGATGGGCTTCGTTCCACTCCAAATAGCCGGTCGGCCGTAATATATGCATAGATATATATGCGTGCATATATGTATATATATATGCGTGCATATATGCATATATATATATATATATATGTGAATATATATATGCATATATATATATATATGCGTGCATATATGCATATATATATGCGTGCATATATGTGTGTGTCTATATATATTTATAAACTGTATATTATTTTCCATCATTCAATGGACAATTTGTACTTTTTTTATATATAGGCTACCATCAAACATATGTTCATATATAAAGTGGGTAACTATACAAAACGAAGTGAGATAACTGTTTATGAATATCTGTTCAATTTTATGTAAACTTGTGTAACTCATGAAAGATAAATGAGTGTTTCAATAAAACTATTACATATAAATGTATAGTGCAGTTTTTGTTTTCATTGCAATATATTTTTTTTATATGTATCAATATATAGCCATACATGGTCCATGCATATATTGCAATATATTTAAAAATATAAGGACTACTTTCCCATATATGGAAATGTATGATCCAATATATTGTATTATATTTACCAATATATTACAAAATATTTTTGTTTCATAAGGGATAGAACATGTTGCGAAACACACAATAGCCAGCATGTGTAGTTTTTTGGGGGGGAGGGCTGGGCTGGACCCGTCCAATTCCAGTTTTGGATAGTCTGCCGTGGTTCCATTCAATTTCAAAGAGCTTGAGGACTAATCACGGGGTTTGTAAAGCAAGGCGGATGTTGTAGTCCCAAACGATAGCTGGGGATTCTGGGTAGTGTAGTGTCTTCGGAAACTCTGTAGTGTCTAAACTCCGAAAAAACAATTTGTTTCTCCGAATCGAAGGTTAAAAACACAAAAGCATTTTACACAATTTAAACCAATCAATATTGTGTAATTAACAAGGATAAACTGATGTTTTTTAGTGGATGAGAAATGCAGATATCACTGTGTAATCATTTGACAGTGAGGGGAATACTTGTGGTTTTATTATGAAAACTTCGAGACCGGAAATACTGTTTTCACCCCGTGAGGGTTGACGCTAACTTTACATGGAAGCTGCCGCATATACACGTTCTCCTGGCGAGTCCTCAAATCATCTTCATAATATCTATCAAACTATAGATCCTACACATCGACTGGACGTAGATTATAAAAGTACAATATACACTTCTCGCTAGAAATCTAATAAAAAAGCATTTTAATGGCCAAACTATTCCACAATTTAGGATTTTCCAGAGAGGGTTATTTGTGAATAAACGACCCTCCGGAGCGTTTCCAATCAACAGGAGCATGTTGTTTCTTACACGACCACTAGGGGTGCTACACTTTAAAACGTGACTCTGGGTCGTATTAAGCTGCTGAACAATCGACCTATATGGTCGTTTTTTGTAGGAGGATAGGCTTGTTCAGGTTATTTCAGGACAGGCTGTGGTAAATATACATGCAGGAGTAATAATAGGAGCTTAATTCATTAAAATAGTATCACCAGGAATTTAGTGTAAGGCTAACATAATAACATGACAGTTAGTAACAAATCAACATTAATTTATACAGTACATGCAGTAAATGAATCCTGCAAGTGGAAAAGTATCATGGTAACCAGTTCTGTTAGAAATAGGATTCTTTATCATAAATCACATGTTAAAATATTGGATTATTTTTTTATTCATTTAAATACATGGAAAAGTTGACAAATAGTCTTACAGTATGTCAGTTATCAGAGAAGATGAGTAGCTGTGATGAAAAACAAAGACACTAAAGTCAGAATGCAGACATTAGTTTTGCTGTTTGTGGGCCTCGTTGTGCTGTATTGACCCATACATATAAACATCATATATCCACACATGTAGTCACAAGAACACGAGCATTATAGAGAAACCCTTATAGAGAAAGTCAAGTTTTCTTAAATGTGTATGAAAAAGACAGCTGCACATCAGCCGTGCACAGAAGGCTTTCATCATGAATACAACACAGCAGTACATCCAGGTCTGCTGTCACCCTCACATCTTTAACACTGTCTTTTGTCCCTCCTCCTACCTCCTAGCCTCGAACTGATCGAAACAAATTAAAATAATTATTAGGTTGAAATTCTTTTTTAACTCGGCCTTCGGCTCAGTCATCTTTGTGTTCATGCTTGGTGACCTCCACCCAGAGTCCCTGAATTAATGCCATTGAATTTTCACTTTTTGAGACCGACTCTGTTGAGAACTCTGTAAAACTTTTCAGAGATAAAAAGGGAATGGTCAGTGTATAGCACACAGGATAACCAATCATTGGTATATGAATGCAGTAAGGGCGATAATAATAATAATAAATGTGCGTGTAACTTTTTTATAGAAACACGAAGTCTGACTACACATGTGAGCCCCCTTTCGGCTTTACGTTCAGTTGCAAGCTGATTGGACATGCTTTGACATGTCATCATCACATTTTGTTTAAGTTTAGCGGTCATGGGTCAAATCTGTTATTTAAACATCTACACCACCACATCACTGTCAGTATGACATGCCTAAGTTAACATTTTTATTACAGCACAGAGTAATGTTAAAATGTTTCTATGCTACACTACCAGCAAGAGAGTAAATCATCCAGCCAGTGTAATGCCATGCTCATTAACCCATGATAATACTATACAAACCACCACTCCCAACATGCGCTTAGCAATTAATTCACTCATTAGGTCAAACTCATTAGTAGTGGTTAGACCAAAAGACTATGGCGTCAAAAAAAAACACACACATAGTAGTAGTAGAAGTTTATGTAAAGTGAAATGAAAGAATGCTTTGATGATTGCAAGCATTAGAGTTGCAGCAATTAAAAGGTGCCAAGATTCTGCAAGATCTGTTTTATTTTCTGTCAGCTCTTGAACATTTGTGAAACAAGATAAACATATTATATATAGATACATTATATATTCACATTATTGATGGACTAACTGTGCTTTAGAAACATTTTCTGTTGTGGATGAGTAAGAAAGTGAAAAAAGGCTCATTACAGTGCAGTCTCTGTCACTAATACACTCCTAGTTATGGAAAGATGGAAAACATATTTCCCTTATTATATTTCATACTTTATTATTAACAAAACTGAACTATTAAATGACACTGTAGGCTAAAACCTTAAAGTGTAAAGCATTGTCCGCTTGCAAATGATGCAGGACAGGTATAAAAGTTGCCTTGGGGAAAAGTTTTTATTTGATAGAGAAACGTTTGGATTATTCTTGAACTCATATTTCTCCTGGGGTAAATTCAAAGGGAACTAAATGGGAAACTGACTGACACATGAAATATCTTCTTTGTTTGTCCTAAATCTGTCTTTAGACCGTAAAATAGTTTTGTCTGTTACCAGTCGGTCATTCTGATGAAATTCTGATGAAATGCATCCTTTGCAAGAGAGAAATATATGTTGCTTGCAACATATGACAGCCCGCTGGTTCAGAAAATGTCAAGTCTTTTACTTTCCCCTTGGTTTGCTGGGCTTATTGTGTTGAGAAAGCTATGGAGAGGGGAAAAAAGTGGTTTTAAAAAGGCCATTACTGTTGCACAAATTGTGTGTCACTGTAATGACAATTCTTAATGAAAAATATACATTGTGCCGTCAAGTCTTCTTACCTTGCAAGCTAGCTACTGTTAAGCTTTTGATTCAGGAACAACATGTGTTGTTTGCAGCGTGCAGTTACTGGTGCTTAACTTGCTTTTGATTGTCAGTAAATACCTTCAGACTGTAGAGTGGCTGCTTGTCAAGGCACAAAGAAGTTATAAAAGTACATTGTTATGCACCCCAATTGACATCTCTATGTATAATGGGATAAACAGTTATAGCGTATTGAAAAAGTCTACATGTAGGGCTCAGTTACCTATGTGTATTGTTAGGAATCACATTGGACCACTTGGAAACAAAAAGTAAATATTTCTGTGTGTGGTGGAATTAAATGATGCCTGTAGGAAATAAGAGGATTTTATGGCCTATGTCTGTATTTTTTATAAATGAATCCGTCTCGTGGTTTTTGTCATACAGAAGACTGACGCAGTGTAATGATCAGCAGGCCTGACATGTTTGAACATCCGCAAATGAGTACGGCCAACACTGAAACAGTATATAGAGTGTATTTAGTCATATTTTTGCTAATTACCATGTTTCTAGGGTTGATTTGAAATCAAATGTGTGCATGAACACATAGTCCCACTGAACCACACACATATATTATTAATCAGAGATATGGTTAAAGATCCCATGTCATGGCCATTTCTACTGATCATAATTCCATTGTTGAGGTATACTATACATAAACTGTCCTGCACATGCCCATGACCAGGACACCCCCCCTACTGAAAATGCATTCCTTCCTGCATGGTAAAAAAGGGGTTTAATGTACTGCACACACAGCTACCAGTACAGTTTTACCTCGGCAATGTATGTGTCCAAGTATGGAGGTGGGCACTTTTGTTAATATTAACGTCAAAAGTCAACATAATGGTTTAAAAGGCTGAAATCTGTCCAAAAGGGCCTTGAAGACAGTCTTACGTATGGGTAATCTGAAAAGTAGAGACTTGTAGTCAAAGACGTTCAGAGACCCTGAATATTGTAAATCATAATGGGAAAATGTACTGGCCATAAAATGGTTCCCTTCTCTTATAAAGCCTTCAAGTTATGTGAGCATTTATATACAGTAAGGAACATTGGTTTTCTTTAAAACCTTCTACCGTACAGTCTTTTCTTTGGCTTACGCACATCCTACCCTGCGGGAATGCATTATGTTAAGAATCTGAAAAGCCATTATTGAGGAAGATCCCTCAAAAGAGTTAGAAATCTGAAATGTAAGTCTGACATTTGGTACACTGTGTGAAACCATCTCGAAAAGAGATACATTATATATTTCCTTCACAAAGGCACTGAGAATAAAATAAAATAAAAATAAATAAATAAAAATAGTTTTTTGTGTTTTATAAAGCTTAAAAAGCCAAATTATTATTCCTTTTTGACAGAATACTAGATATTTAAATTGGAAAGAGAAAATACTATTATATACTGTATGTATTTTTCTTCATAACATTTTTCTCTTCATAGGTGATACGGCATACTATAAGCAGAAAATGGCGTTTCTGGTGTCTAAAACACTAAAGCAAGTATGATGCAGTAGATAAAACATTACTAGCCATTAAAGAATATTTTCCAAAAAATCCTTATAGTTTATACTGTGTTTGAACTTACATGTATAAGAGAACATGTTTTCCAAGTCACCTTAATACACCATTAAAATGTAGGTTATGCAAATATTTGAGATTTCCAAAAGAAGATTTCTCGACAGCTTGACAACTGTATATAAAGTTTGTAATTGTTTCCACTTGCAAAACAAACAGTTTATGCCTGCTTTATTTAAAGTTCCTGACTCTGCCCTAGGGGAGATATAACAATTGATGATTATATGTTGAACACAAAGCATAGCAATAAAACTGTCAGGATTTTAGTTGTTTTATTATGAAATGTATTTTCTCCTTGTGTCTTGTCCTTTCTTTCTTCCTGTGTTTCAGCTCCCATCCCCAGCTGTGTCTTGTCTTGTGATTAGTCTTGTGTGTATTTAGTCTTGTCTTCCCTAGTGTTCTCTTTTCTCTGTTCGTTGTCATTCCTATGTTTTGTCCTGCCTGTTTTTTCCTGATCCTACCTCTTGCTCCCGGTTTTTAAATGTTTAGTTTTTCTCAGTTTTTCTTTGTTATCAGTTTTTTGTGAATTAAAGCTCACTTTTTGTCAAGAACATTTATTTCTTATTTTTGAACGGCTCTTCGGTCCGCCTTCCTGCCCAAGCGTGACATCCTCAGTGTTTTATATATTGACCAAGGAAGCTGAGTTCTCTGCTTGTGGAGCCTTGTCGGTGGTGCCTGCTTATAATTACTAGATTGCATTGTGCATATAATGACACCAAACAAAACAAAGTATCACCAAGGGAGTAGCGCTTCTACAGGTAATAAAGTAAAAACATAGAGAGATTGTTGATTATTTTTCCCTTTTTCAACAGCAGCTTTACTCCTTCTGTTTTACCATCCTAATGCAAGCACAACCTAATTTCACTTAGATACATACTCAACTAAGCATGTAACAATAGGTCATGTCCTCCCACCATGGGAAATATAAGGGACGGTGGACATATTTCCCAACCATTGTTCTGATTTCCTTTCATTCTCCCCACCACTACATTTATAACAATTACATGTTTTTTTACATTTAAATATAATGTCTTTCTTGGTTTTAACAAATATGAATTCCTTCATGTTGCCAAGGGTTAGGAAACTCTTTAAATAGCTAAACATGCAAATAAATAATAAAATGAGAAATAGGTGTTTGTTCGCTTTGTTCCCACCTTCTTTACATATGATTGCAAGGGTGCATGTTGGATGAATCAGAAGCAGCGCAGTGCGCTTAGTCAGAGGAGACAGCTCCAGGCTAGAGCATGAGATAATCCAGACTGTCATGTTGCAGGTGCTTTGCCTTCTGCGATCATAACGTTACAAGACTGGCCTCTGAGCCCCCCCCTCCTCTCACAGACACCTTTGCTCTGTCTCCATACACCAGCACGTTTCCCACTGAAGTGGCTGTTAACTGAACTTTATTAGGGGTGGTGAAGTTAACATTTTTGTGGACAATAAGCCACTCAATGGTGACATTTAAACCTGATTAGAGGTGTTTGTTAGTTTCGGTCACCTCTAAAGAAGAGCAGCAAAACCTAAACTTTTTCTCATCTAGAGAGAATACGAGACGGGGCTCTGTGTCGGTCAGACGGTCTGAAAAGGATGCTGCCTTTTCAGAAGAGGGATGATGCAGTTTTAGTTTTTGATTGAACATAATGCCTTAATTCTCATTAAATTAGGATTTGGTTCTCATAATATTACCTTTTTTTAAACTTTTTTTACAAAATATTACGAACAATATCACAAAGAACACAGATATGTGTGCAATGTGTTGAATATGCAAAGAAATTGAACACAAACATGTTACGACTTTATGTACGCGTGTTAATTTATCTAGCAGACAGACTGAAGTGACATTTTCAAAACATTACTCAATTTAATGACCAAATAACAGCGGTACACAAGTTAAAATCTTAGCGTGCTGTTCCTTTTCCACTGGAGAGAAGTCATCTTTTGGCTGCAGTGGTCTGAGTGACTGCAGTGACTCACGTCTCTTTCCCCCTGCAGGAGCTTTTAAAATCTACATAGTTGATTTCTTGGAATCTTTATATCCTGCCAGGCTGCTTTGTGAAGTGGCAAAACTGTGAAAAATATTATTTTGAAAGTTAGACTGCTGTAATTGGTGGGGGGACAAAGCTCTTCAAAAAGCTCCCTGGTAACAGAATAATTCTCGACTTCACAGAACAGTCAAAGCTAACCCTAGTTTTTCTGCATCTCCCTTGTATACCTTTAAAATGGGCCAATTATTCTGCTCTACTGTTTGTGTCAAGTATATTCTGGCACATCTGAAAAGGGGTGCAATTTACTTGTGTCCAGCGCCATCATGATGGGCATTTATAGATTATCATCTCCAGCCAGTAAAGTGTGCAGTTACCTATGCTTTTGTCATCTCCAAGAATAGATTCAATCATCTTCTTTACACATTTCTCACACTCCCAGTTCTTATGATATTTTCCACTATATCTACATCATTTTCCACTTCTTACTTTGCATCTAGAGAGCTACAAACTCTGATCTTTCAATCCTATGTACGTACTGACTTCCTTGCCTCTTGAGCGTTCGACTATTTCTGTTTCAATTACATTTTTAGCTTTCCTTATTTTTTCTTTTGCCACTCTTCTTTTACAAATTAATTCAGCTGTTGTATCATCTCAAGTAAGCTCTGAACTGATTCGATTTCCCATTGCTCACCTACACAATGGTCTTTCTGGTAGTGTTTGCCCAAGCCTTGCCCTTTACGCCGTCCTTGGGTGTCTATGACCTACTCCACCATCCACTGCCATTCGCTTATATTGAGACTTAACAAATATATTGTTTGACAACCAATGCTTTCCACAGTTTGTTTTGAAAGTAATCCATGAAATGCAACCTGCAATTTTTATTTGTTACTTGTTTATTTGTTGTATTGCTAGAGTGCTCGAGAAAAAAGCTGTTAAACAAAAAAATGTACTGCCTTAGTTTTCTGATTTAAATGTGAAAATATACAAAATACAATGCAAAACTTTCAATGCAAACAGTCTTTCATTTACAATACAACTCTGGGAGCATTTAAATGGTGCATTGTGGTATTGAGGCAGTTCATACTTCACTATGACTGGAATATTCAGACGTTTTTTAACAGCTGACTTGTAATGTCCAATCTTAATTAATAAAGGAATTATTATAACATCTCTCATCTGAGCTCTAATAAAAAGGCCTCTCTGTCTCAGAGTCCAAGGCAGAATTCCAGAACTTGTACATCCCTGATGAATAACCCCCAGTTGGGATCATGAGGTTTAATAGTTACAGAAAAAGTATGAAGGACAAAGTTAAGATTGTGGGAAAAGTGAACATGTAAACAAGAGATAAGCAGGCTAACATCAAAACTTGTGGAATCAGTAGATAATATTTACAACCATCACCCCACATTGGCTAAGCTCAGCTGTGCTGTCTGGGTTGGTTTAAGATTAAATAATAACCCTAGGCAGTATGTATTTGTCTCGAATTCATGCCAGTCTCGAATTCATGCCAGTGCCAAGTATATTATACTTTTTTGTGTGTGTATTGTTTTCCCTGCCATGTCAAACCTACCTAATACATTTTCTAAACCCCTTATCCTGTTCAGGGTCATGGGTGGTTAAAGTCTCACCCAGCATGCAATGGCAATAGCACATTTTTTAATACATACATTTTAAATCTTTTAAATTAAAGGCAAAATATAAGATTATAATAATAATTATTAGATAAAACAACATAAATACCAGAACACAGTAGCATACAAGCAAATACAACAGTAAAAAAAACAAATAACCATCACAATGCATGAGAAACCCCATATCTGGACCACAGTAACTGAATGCACCCTCATTGGCCCTGGATCTACAGTAGCTCTGAAGACCTTTGTCTGGCGACCTGAGAGGCCTGAAGGGTCATAGTCAGTGAGCAAATCATACTTTTGGCGAGGAGCCAAACCATTAAGTGATTTATTGACTATGAGCAGAATTTTGAAGGTGATGCTATATTGTACAAAGAGCCATTAAGGTGAATTCAGTACTGGAGTAATATGTTCAAATTTTAGTGTACTTTTAAAGTCTGCTGCTTTCTTAATGAAATGGAGCCATCTTACTGTTTTCCCATCTTTTTTTACTGTTTCTCCCTGATGGTTTTAGTGGTCCACGTATCTCCAATCTCCATTCTTGGCAGGAGCAACGTGAACAACGACCTGAGACAATGAAGAAATGATTCGCCCAGGCTTCACATGATAGCAGGGTGGGTAATGAAAAATGAGATAATAGATATAAATGCCAGAGACAGACTTGTGCTGTATTTCATTCTTAAGTAGGTAGTGTGCTAAAACATGAACATTAAAGGTTTACACATACATCAGAATTTTGAGTTCCAGTTCATTTTTTGTAAATGTACATTTTCAGTGGGTCTGAACAATGTTTGGCCACACAGCAAACATTTGTAATGAAAGGCCCACCAGCAAGACAGTAAGGTTAAAAAGGTTACAGAAAAATAATGTCGGATAAAGTTTGGATAGTTGAGGAAGTGAACCATGTAAACGAAGAGATAAGCAGGTTAATATAATATATAAATATGACTTATGACATCTGTGCGGTCTGGGTTGGTTGGTTTAGGATAAAGAAATACAACTGGGGAGTGTTTGTCTGTAAAGCATAATAAACATGTATTTTTGTGTGTATTGTTTCCCCTGTCAAGAACTTTCCAACTATCAATGCTTTCCTTTTCTAAACCGCTAATCCTGGGTCATGGAGGGTTGAAACCTATCCCAGCATGCAATCTGGGAGAGCATGGTTGCATGCTGGACACAATGCAAACACAGAAACAAATGCAATGCATGTCTCTGGATTGCACAAGAAAACCCGATGCAGACATTTCTATTTGTAATTTCATAACAAACACAGAAAGATAACACAGAAATACTCACACACACGATGGAGACTTGTCCATGGTGTGAGTGTGTTTAGCCTCTTACACGTGTGTGTGGGAGTGCTTGTGTCAATCATTGAATGTTAGATGAAATGTGTGTTAAGATAAAGCTGCTCCCAACAATAAATGTACAACCCCTTACTATCTCGAGAGCACATCAATTTACAGCGTAATGTCTTAAATGCCCTGCCAGTTAAAGAAAGAAAAAAACAGTTAACAAGAAATTGTAAACATTTCGAGAAAGGGTTGTTTGGGACACATAATAGGAACATGAGTTCTGTGTATGATACAAAGGAAAGGTTTTGTCATAATTACATACGACTGCATACTAGGAGTGGAGGTGTAATTATGAAAATACAAGTCAAATTATAAATGATACTGTAACATATAACAGCTCAAGCTATTCCTTCCATTCATACAGTTCTGTGGATACAATTACAAATCCTTTAACCATCATTACATTGCATTTAGCTGAAGCTTTTATCCAAAGCGACTTACAATAAGTGCATTCGACCAAGAAGATACAAACTTGAATAAAACAGAATCATATAAGTACATCAGGTTTCATAGAGCCAACACATTTCAATATGACAAAAAATACACTAATCTGGAATACAGAAAAAGTATTAATTCAAAAAGCTCTACCTGAGTAGATGTCCAATGATGCACACTTTTGTGAATTGCTGCTAAATTATAAATTATTATTATTTATGTTATCAAACAACAAGTACAGTAGCGAGTAGTGAGACAAGGTTTGGAGGAAGGATAGAAATAGAGTTAAAGTTATGACTTCATAAACCCTGCCTAAAGATCCAAATGTTACACCATTTCTGAATAGATTTGCGGGTATAAAATAAAGCTCAGTCTCATGTGTGTATGCTTGTGACATGTTTATTTAAGAAATCAGAGGTGCAAATACAATCTAGATAAGGATTGGCAAAGGTAGAACACACTGAGTAAGGAAATACCAATACTGCCCATATTATATCAGAATTATCACCTTAGTTTGATAATATATAGTGATTGGTTTATAAAGCAAAATGAGCTGACCATTTAGCGCTGGGATCCTTTGATCTCATGGACTGCGCTGATGCTGAGCAATAGTGCCTGTACAGTATAAGCCCTGCTTGAATCTTTACAGTCTTCAACCTGATTTGGACGGACACTTTTGACTGTGGCAGTTTCATTGCTTTAACTACTACAGCCAGTAATTGAATCGTTTCCTAGAAATGTTCCAACAATTGGGCATTTGTGAAGGCAGGAGATGAATAAGGGCGTAAAGATAAATGGGATTGATGGTGGACAAGAAAACGGACAGCGTATCGAAGAAAATGTCATTTATCACCAAGAACTCAACAAATACACGATTTGCTACTTGAAAGCAGTGAAGCACAAGAGTAATCAGACCAATTTGCCATCATTTTCATCCAATGCTGGATGACCTTAAAACATCAATTTTTAGAGATGGGCAGTGAAATAATGAGACATGCACTTGAGTGCATAGGGTGAAGGCGCAACAGACAAGTCAGTGAAGCAGTTACAAGAAGTAGGAAGGGCACTGAATAGGGGGAATAAGTAAAGAAGAGGAAACATGTAAATGACCACTGGCACATGAGGGCACAACCAAACAACATGTCCATTATTTGCTCTTCACGTGAAAAATAAAAACACTCTTCCACAAAGGATCACGCTTTTCACTCGGATGTGTGGTGAATACAGAGGGGGAAGCTGTCAAAGCTGTTTTTTCCTGACAGTAATTGAAAAAATAATCACAGGCAGCGCGGGTGGATGAATTGGTCAAATAAAGGTTGACACCATTTGTATTTTAGTTATATGAAAGCAACCAACATCAATTATTTTTTATGTCAACCAAACATCAATTATTTATTGCTTTAAAAATGTGTTTTATTAATTATTATCATATTTACTCTGAAGTAAGCAGGAAGATAACATATGAGTAAGTAACAAGACAGGGAGGAAAGCTACATGTCTTTTTTCATCATATGTAACTCCAGTTTTGGCAGATCTCTTTGCTCTGACTGGAAAGACGTTTTCACCACCAAATCTTATGGCAGCCATGTTTTTACCTCTTGGCCAGAAAATGCCAGTTTTACAGATGGAGAGCATTCCACAGTCAGAACACGTTCAATGAGTCATTACTGAGAGAAGTAAGAGACAGAAATGAAGAATAAACAGATAGACAGAGGAAGTGATTGAAGGAAAAAAGTATAAATAAATGGATGGGATGGGGATAAGGTGAGTCACGGAAAGAGGTTTTGAATAATGTTACTAAAAAGGAAGACAAAAATGCATTACTATCTGCTTTCTCAGTTAGATATTTTCAAGCAAGGGTAGAAAAACTTAAATTGTAAGGAATATTTCGTTTTCTTCCTCTTGTACCAGCTTGCAGTTAGACTCCATTAGTCCAAATTAATGAGCTCCCTTAAAAAAACTGCCATCAGTCTTAATCTCTCTCTCTCTCTGTTTCCCCCCCTTTCATTTGTCAATATCTTTCGATTAATCTTGTAGGACTTAAATATGCTATCATTTATGCGCTACTTAGACTGGAGGTACATGTCATCAGGGACAAATTAAAGCTCAGATTTCTAAATGTATGAATGTTATATTTGGATAGTCCAGAAATGTACTCTGCAGTCAAAGACAGACATTTTTTTCATGCATGAATAATATTAAGTTTGCTGCTTAATAAACTCTAAACTGGACACCGAGAGAATCGGTCAAGTGGTTAACAGAAGTTACTGCCATCAGCAACAGAAAGGGATATATCTGAAGATATAACTTAGCGGCCCCGATGCGTCTTCTTTGCTTTAAAATAGTTTATATGTAAGGAAATACCTTCATGGTTCATTAAGCCCAAAAGTTGTCATCCATCCTCATAATTTGTCCGACTCAATTGGAATTGAATACTTTGTTTGTGTGCCTTAGCCTTAACCATACTGTCAGGGCATAACATTTATTCCTTATTTGTTTCTACAATTATTTGTATGAGTTTAAGAAAGCACGTCTACATGATAAACCATGCTGATGGTCGACATTAGATCAGTAAACGCTCACATGTGTTGTTGTGGAAACAAAATACCGCATGAATGTTTATTAGTTTTTTATAGAAAAAGGATGTCTTGATATTGAACTTATCTTCAAACTCGTATCCGTCCACGCAAAACGTATTTACTGTATCTGCAAAAAGCAACTAATGCGATAATGAGAGTAGAAAAAACATTGAGCTAACAAAATCTCTGTTCCCTAGTGTCAAAGAAGTTCGCTTTGTATGCTCAACCCTTTACCCTGCCTCCTCCGTATGAGTACAAATGTCTCCTAGAACCCAGAGAGCAGTCATGCTAAAATGGATACATGTATTTTATTCTGAATATGGTTAGTAATTGTGACATCTTTGTCTTTATATAGTAAGCTTAACCACCACTTGTATCATCCACAAATTACAGAATTGGCTGCACCTATTTTGGATATCAATTTGTTCAGTCTTCTCTTTTACCCTCCCTTCACCCTCACTGACACTCTCCCACCCCATCAACCTTGTTACAATCCTACAAATCATCCACTGAATGAATGGGAGTGTCATTTACCACAGATGATGGAAACATCTGTACCAGATATGGTTGCATCCCCCATGGAAATCGAACGGGTGTCATGTTTTCCTAATCAACTTTCCGAAATAGGGAAAAAAAGGAAAACACATTATTCTCTATGCAGATTTATGCACCACTCACTCAAACATTTTTCAGATCCCTTAAGAAAAACCGCCTTTCCCAACAGACACTGAGCTCTGTTGCTTTTAAATGCTGAAGAAGATTACTATGAGAGATGTCAAGACAGAACTAAGACAGGCCTGCCATGAACACAAAAAAGTGCATTTTTTGACAGTGGCTGAGCATTTAGCTGCTAGCTGGTGTGAGTCGACAAATATTGATATCTAATAACTAACCAATTGTATGCTGTTCAGAGGTTTCAGAAATTGTAGGTCTGTTGTAACCATGGTAAAGAAAAGTGTAAATGTTTGCTGCTCTCCAATATGTAGCAGCATTTGACACATCGGGGAACGTCCTGGCATTCTCTTCTATCCTAAGCTTCCTGATCTACACTGATCAACATGGAAATGGTCCGAGGGTCTGTATTATGGACCCAGGAAGTACTCACATTCCCTATTAGGATTCAAAGTTTTGCAAAAAAGGACTGCTCTGCCCTAAAAAATAGTGTTTTGCTGTTCTCTGGGTCCTTGGAAGCTGGTTTACCTGCAGGGGAGGCTCTTTATGGTGGCAATGGATCACTCATCCCTCCATTGGGTGTTAAAACCATTAACAACCCAGCACCCACACCATAATGCGGTCTCTGAGGGTGCAGGATTTCACTTTTAACACAAGATTTTCAACAAAAGACCTTTAAATCTTTGTTCAGTCAATACTGGAAGCCCAACAGTAGGGCTTTGAGGGTCAGGCTCCCTACTAAGCCCTTACAGATAAAGGAAAGTCATAAGATACAACAGCAGAGAAAAAAAAAACGTACTAAATTCATCATTTTGAAAGACATAAGGATTGTGGAATTATTAAGTGTTGATGCCTGAAGCTCCACATCCACAGCTCCTCCAGCTCTTCCATCAAGACCCGCTGACTGTGACCTTTACAGATACAGTTCAGACCTACAAAGACAGACTAAGCCTTATTTATTGGCCCAATCTAGCAGGGGCTGTAAAGGAAAATGTCAAAAATTGTGAGTCAACCCAAAAACAATCAAATTACCGTAATTTTCGGACTATAAGGCGCACCTGAATATAAGCCGCAGCAGCTAAATTGAATGATGTGTACATATATAAGCCGCACTGGACTATATGCCGCAGGTGTTTTAATGTTTAATTACCATATGTAAGGGTTCGTGCACAGAGGGGATTGTCGGGAAAGAGATGGCTGTTTGAGGAAGCTCCCATTTATTAACATTTCAACAAACAAGTTGCATATTTGCATAACGTATTCAAGTGTTTCCATTTAGTGCAATAGTAGCTACAGAACATGTACTGTGCTGTGTAAACTGTACTGTATCACATAGCGTTTCAGACACACAAACTTTTCAACTTTCAAACTTAAACGGTGCGCTCCCAGCGCACGTACCGGCAGTGATCTACAGCAGTGGTTTTCAACCAGTGGTACGGGGACCACCAGTGGTGGAGCAGCAGCTCTATTTCCTTCTTTTACTGCCAGATTGACTGCCTTTAACTTAAAAGCTGCATCATATGCATTTCTACGTTTGTTTTCCATAATGAGGGTTTGTGCATGAAAACTTCCTTTGCACAAACTGTCTCGCTCTCGTAATGTCTGTCTGTCTCGCTCTCGTTCTGTCTCTCGTACCACTCTCGGTTCCTCTTTTACTTTTGCGCGCTCCCTGTCTCACTCTTTTCCGGCCTCCAGCTTTTCCTGCTGGAGCCCGCCGCTTAAAGGTGGGGGGCGCGGACCGGCCATAGAGCCCATAGAGTTAAAGGTGGTGGACTGTAACCTGTAAAATCCATAGATTTAGGAGGTCCCCTAGTGGCCGTTAGCTGTAAAAATCCATAGATTAGCCGCACCGTTATATAAACCGCAGGGTCGAAAAATGGGAAAAAAGGCGTGGCTTATAGTCTGAAAATTACGGTAAATTGAAGCTACAGTACTTTAAGCTACAGTGCACCGGCCTGCTGTGAGTATTGGTGAGTACCAACAAAACGGTGTTCTACCTTACATGTAAATTTATACTTCTTTGTGTACCAGATTTTTTTTTCAAATTAGGGTTTCAATTTCTTTGTTAAGTCTTTGAAGCAACCTGTAAAACTGACGGTTGATTGATCGGTCAAGTTTTCAAATGTATTTCTCTTATTTTAGAAAGGTCTGGACACTCATACCTATCAATCTGAGTTAGACATTTACCCTGCTGTCTTGCATCGTGAGTTGTCTTGCCTCTGGGCCAGGTCTCTTTGTGAATCTCTTCTGTCAAACAGATCATGCTAATTTGAGAAAACTTAAGGAAGGTGAAAAACACATATAGCATTTTATCATTCAAATGTTTTTCCACTAATCTTACATTTCACATTATTTATTCAAAATATAATTTTCTTAATAAGAAAAAAGAGGTTTACCTCCTTAGCTAATCAAACTGCTAGTTCGGTAAGCCAACTAAACAACCTATACCTACTGTATTCATATGCTGGAATTTCAAACATGTTGTTTTTATTTTGACTAATCATTTCATGTATGGATGTTGGCTGAAAAAATCTCAAATTATCCTGCAGTCAAACTTGGAATGTGTTATTTCTGAAAGTGTTAGATGCACCATCAGAACATCAATCATGTTTAACATTAACGAAACATTTAGACAAATGTACTTTTGATGTTACTTACAGTAAGAAAACAGTGTTAATCTTGTTTGGCAACATCATTGTTTGTAAGATCTTCCCTTCAGCTTTGCATGCCTTACTGCTTAGAAAATGTCTTACTTGATTATATTAGCATGGTATTTTATAACTGGACGTATGTTTTAGTAAGGGAGGCCTGAGAGGTGCGAATCAGGTTTCTAGGGCAACAGTGTATTTGATTTATGACGGTAATCAGTTTAATGAGTCATTGAACCTGTTCATGCTCGTACAAGGAGGGGAAGGTACGAAGATGTAGAACATGAATGTACAGTAAGGGAGGGAAAGGCAATTGAGCAATAAAGGTTACCCTGTTAAGGATAAAGTACAACTGAACCTAAAAGAAAAAATGACATATATATATATGAAGAAAACATTTTTTTATTCTCAACTGAAAATGCTGTGATCACAATTGTACCAACTGTGAAGTCCTAATGAAGTTCTGTGAGAAGTGGTTTTATTCACTTCAGCGCAATGCTAACACTTTCAGGTGAAAACAGCGGTGCTTTAATAACTATGATAAAGGGTGATGACAGAATTAAAAATACAAATGTGAATCTCAAAGGTTTTATGGAAAAGGAGTTTGTACATTGCCTGTAAAACATTGGAAAAATCTGAAATGTTTAAAAACATAGATTGCATTGTCTGCTTGTGCAAATTCAAATGTATCAACACAAACCTGAATGCATAATTGTGTGTGTTAATTTATCAAGTTTTGAATGTCAGCCTTTTCTCTCACACCACAGCCGTTCTGCTTCTTATAGACATCTGCCTCATTCAATCAGGGTGTCAAGGGGTGTGGATAAGTCAATCATCATCCATATTGAAGCATATAGTGTTGCCAAACTGAGAGCAGTCAAACTGGTATGTCCCAGAGTGACCTCTGTGTGTGTGTGTGTGTGTGTGTGTGTGTGTGTGTGTGTGTGTGTGTGTGTGTGTGTGTGTGTGTGTGTGTGTGTGTGTGTGTGTGTGTACGCACGCACGTGTGTGTGTGTGTATGCGCCGTGGTAAAGATTGTTCCGGTCAGTTAATTGATGGCGTGACAGGGAACATGTCAGAATACAGTGTCATCTGTCTGAGACAGCTAATTAGATCGCACTGTGGGCTTTTTCCTTCTCTTTTTTCCCTCCATACGCCCTGCCGTCCTCTCTTTCTCTCTCTCTCATCTCTTTCTCAATTCTCAGGGTAATTTCCCCCCTGCCTGCTTTAAAGTAACACCAGCCATGAAACAGATAAGACAGCAACACAATTATGAATATATTTGCATTTTCTTTTTAATTAGCACTTTTGTAATTGCGGGAGCTAACCTATTTTGTCGTGACAATTTCAAAAGTTAAATCAATTTGAACAAGCATGAAAGTGGAAGAAAAGTAACAGCCGTGCCTGAATAAATAAATGAAATAGAGCCACTTGAGTTTTAATTATAAAAGGCATCACCATGTGTCATTTGAAATAAAGGCTTTTGAGAGATTGTTGTGATAACAAGACAGTTCCACATTCATGCAGCTTTGCTCTCCCTTCGCAGTTCAAGGACCATTGCCTGACAAAGCATCTGTATAGATGTGTTGACGGGTGTCCGCTGCTTCCTGTTTCTTTAACAATCCCTTCTTAGGAGGGGAGGTTACACGTCTTGATTTGTGCATGACCTCGTTAAGCTCTAGAAAATCCAAAATAAAAGCAAGAGCACTATGTTAATGGCTTCAAAATAAATGATATGCACACAATGTATATGTTCTCATATTAACGAAATGTCACATCAGAGGCACAAGAGGTTTGGCGGGGTTGTACTGTACCAGAATCCCATGCATAATTCACTAACCTATATCGATCAGGGGCATTTGGTTCAGCAAGCTGTTTGGCGTTGCATGCCTCTTGACTATTTTTAGCATGGACAATGCTCCCAAAATAAAAGTATTGATTTTTGATTGGGGTAACAGGCAAAAACCAAAAATAGTTCCCAGGAAGGAATCCTTGTTAAATTTAGGTTAGAAAAATAAGAATGGATGTCAAAGTATCCTCTTATGTGACATGCGTCTTGGAAGGGCACAATGTAAAGTTTTCTTGAAAAGCACTGAAACAAGTCGTCCAATACAGCATGTGTGTCCAATGTGTGTGTGTGTCCAATGTGTGTGAGTGTGTCTGTCCAAGTGTGTGTGCATACTGTATAAAACATGAGGATGTAAGTAGAGTTAGTTATACTGGAAAGAAACCTCTACATTGCTGACAGCGTAGAATAGAAAATGTTTATTATCTTTGATGCTGATGAGTTATTGTCAAACAAATAAAACCAATCAGCTTCAACAACATTTCAGAGAAGCCAAATAAACAATACCAAGAAGGTTAAAGAGAATTGACAGTATATTCCATCTTGTGCCCATGATTAAAGAAAGCTTCCTTTATTACACCTGATGTGTGGCTGTACTGTAGGCGATCTGTGAGTGCTAACAGGTTAATGTGTGTTTTACCAGCTTTTGTGTTTGTTTGTAGGATGGACATATGTTTTAGCTGATTTATTTTTGGAGGCAGCATGTTTAAAACAGGAGTGTAATTTATGTGAGTCGAAATTAAACAAAAGCTGAACATACAGTATGGAGGTGTGCGATATGTTTCCTTGCATTTATACTACGTATTAGATTTGATTGAGTAATGCATTTTGAACTCTGTTCAATGTAAAAATGTAGTTTACTCAGTGATTGTATTGAAGTTGTTCACATCAAGCATGTAGTCTTACCTCATTCACACCAACGGTGTTTCAGGGCCGGTTCGGAGCTGGAGCTTGAAAAGCACCGGGTTTTCTTGTTCACACCGCAGCGGAGCAGCCTCTTAGCTCCGGAATCCGGTTCGTTTCAAGCACCAAAAAATTGTCCGGCTAGAGCAAAAGCACCGCATACGTCACGCTTACGTTGAGGCGGGGGCAGGGGCGGGATCAACTCCTGAACAACAACAAAAAGCCAGAGTTTTATCCAGTTTGTACACACCGATGTAGAAACTTAACAAGCAGCAGTGGTTCACTGAAGAGACCAGCTACCTACTGGTCTTCCATTTCGTTTCGACAGAGCAAAACCAAAACGAGTAGCGCTTCAACACAATCGGCCATTGTTGTTGTTGTCGGTGTGAGCTGTGAGGGGTTCCGCGCGGTTTGGCTTTATGAAGCAGGCACGCAAACGGTTACGTCATGACGCAAACGATGACGCAATGATGCAGCACCAGTCGGACTCTGGGCGGTGTGAAAAGAGCCGGAGCTAAACCGAAGAACCGGTTCTGAACCTGAAAAGCTCTAGCACGGAGCTTGAACCGAAGTTGTGTTAGTGTGAATGAGGTATATGACTTTACTCTATCATAGTCCGTAAAATGTTTCAAAAATAAATACACTGTTATATGCAGATAACCATAACATATTTTTCTGATTCTTGTAGAAGTGTGATTTCCTCAGACCACACATCCTTTTCATTAAACTGTAAAGGAAGGTTTTGTGTGTCTTTTCATTAAAAACACCTGAACCAGTTAATCACACTGACAAAGAAGATGTGCTAAACCATCGGAATTGAAATCATTGAGCAGCCTCTCCATCGATCCCTTTTAAACGGTGTAAAATGTGATTTTCCACACAAAATCCTCGATCCTCTTTAATCTCTTATGGATTGCCTCAGCAACCCTGCTTTAGTGTGAGGCCACTGGGGGGGGGAATGGGCCTGAGCATTGGGAGGAGTTGTTTGCGTTCCCCCTGAGAGTAACACCTGGGGGCAGGCACACGTAGACATCAATGTGTGGGGGAAGGACGATGGAAGGAAGGGATTATGTTTAGTGTCTAATGGATCTTTAAAGGATTGTAATCAAAGGCTGATCCTTTTTCATCAAACTAACTTCTCCATCTCAGGAGCAATTTGGAAAAGAGATGTTCACACGTTCATGCAAATGAAAAATTGAATTGTTCTGGATTGTTTCTTTGGATTTAATCATTGTGGGTTGTGTTGCTTGACAAGTAAAATAAAAATGGCTGGACTTGCTCGAGTAATTCAAACAAAAGAACAGTTGAGCAATTCAGGATCTCGTTATGATTAAAATCCAAAATGAATGGTGTGGTTTCATAACTTCGAAAGCATCTCAGCTCTCTTTCAGTGGGAGAAGTATGGAGTTAAAGAAGTAGAGCCAAAAGCATAAGGGAATATGTTTAGATGGAATGGGCGTTATGCATGAAGGATCTTAAATGGTGTGAGGGATTAATAAAGGTCCATCTTATCTTATATCTTATAATATAGAACAATATTTGAATCAACATTGATTGTTTCAAATGTTACCACTTAGAAATGATTAGGTCAAAGCAACATGTAAACAAACAAATGGTGGAATGATAATGGGTGCACCATCAACAGATAATATTAAACTGATGAGTGCACAGCTATCCACCTGTTAGGGTGTAAGTGTTCTGCAGCATCTTTTGTTTAAGTTTGCACAGAAAATGTGATTTACTGTCGAAATTATTCTAGATTTGTTCCTCCACTTAACAAAGATGATAAGTTGAATTTATAAAAACAAACAAACTTGGCATTAAAGCCAGCAGTTTTGATAGACAAACAGCAGCAGCACTGATGCAGTGATACAGGTTCAGTGCATTCTGCTATATCACACCACTTACTCAATGCAATCATGAATTCTGATATGTCCTTCTGAGAAAGGTTTTCACTAAGGGTGATACTTTTTCTCTATTTCTCCTGGCTCTTTGGAGCAGAATTAAGGCAATTGAGATGTCATTTATGATGGTGGACCACATCAATTTCCGAGGTTCATTGGAGGACCGGGCAGAGAGGGGAAATTAAATGACATGCACCTTCAGTAAGAAGTAACAGGGTTTGATGTCTTCAGTTGTCGCAGGAGCATGTACTCGAGGTGGAACAGTTACGTACACTGGTGCTTTTATTACAAATAAACAACACAACCAGGTTTTTGGGCACTCGGCTAGACAATAGCACAGGACTTGAGGCTCAGGGAGCATGCTGCTGGCATATTCACTGTAATCACGAGGACAGCGAGCCACGCTGCAGGGGATATAAATAGACAAGATTACTAATTACCAATTTACCTGCAGCTGTGAGAGCCGCACTCTTCCTCCACTGATGTCTTCTACCAAGCCAGATTCAAAAGCCACACCCTGCAGCCATAGTATTATCTGTCAATGAGTGAAACCATTAGGGCCAGGCAGTCTATTTTCTGTCTGTGTTGGGGAGGAAGGGAGAGGCATATGGGGACGATACTTGTGATTTAATATGAGTGGGGCTCAAAATATAACATTTTGGATTAATACAATAAATTAGTTCTGATGGCGATACCAACATTGAGGATGCACTGAAGTGCTGGGTGAAATCATGTCAGGAATAAAGAGAATTAATACTGCATACTACATATTCAGCAAATGTGTACACGCTTCACTGCAGACCTCAAGAAGAAATAAGACTTTAATTCACTCACGGCAAAACTTACTTTACTTACTAATTTACTCACGGTAAAAAAATGCACTCCCTATTCCATAGTCATGAAGGTGGAATCTAACTATATCCAGAATAAGTTGTATTGGATCCAGGCTAGAAACATGTTTATTTCTGCTGTAAAGTTGGGCATTTTAACATGGGGGTCTATGGGAATTGCTCCTTTCTGCATCCATCCCCTGTCGGCCACTAGATGAACTGCAGTTTGTGGTACTTCCTTCTGGGTTTGTCAGGAACGTCAAAATCGCTATGACTCGCTAATTGGCTGTAGGTGGGCCAGACGTGCACCCACAGCTACGCCACTGCCCTGAAACTGCGTCCTTGAAGTGCATCTTTGATTGCCTTCTGATATTGTAGCATTAGATCAGAGTATCAAACCTTATGACTTTCTTTTATCTGGTTTCCTGCCACTAACTGCAGAACGCTCTCATAATGCCTTAGAGCATCAGCACAAACCCTGCACCAATCAAATCAAGTTTTATTTATATAGCACATTTTTAAAACGATTTTTGGTCGAGCCAAAGTGCTGTACATGCAATAAAAACACTTTACTACAATAGCAAACAGAAGACAATAAATTACAACAGCAAAAATAAAAATCATATGACGCAATATTTATATATTATACGTACATGCACACAGGGAAGGGCAGCAGGTGGTGAAGTGTGGAAGACATCTTCCTTCAAATGGAGAGCCCGGGTTTAAGCGTGAGAAATGACAAGCGTTCATCCTGCTGAAGTGCCCTTAAGCAAAACACCGAATTACTACCAGCCTCGTGGATGCACTTGTTTAACTGACCCAGCATTCTGACTTGCCTGCAGAAAAGGGTAAGCAAAAAGAGAATTTCCATAAAGAGAACAATAGAGTGCTGTGTAATTATTACACACACTGACCTTTGGCCTGATTCTTGTTACCATAGGGACAAGGAAAGTATCTAGTCAGACAGCTTTTTCTGTTCAAAGTGCCGGGTACTGCAAGAAAAGCTTATTGCATCTATACTTTTGACTTGACAACCCGTAAGTGCTAAAATGTAAAGGAAAAAAAAATATATATACAAAAGTTACACATAAAAATACACACATGCAAATATTGAATTGATTGTAAATAATAATAATAATAATAATTTATGACATACAAAAAAAATGTATGTTCTATGACCTCAAAATGTCATACATGTAATGGTAACACTTTTGGCCACTAGGGGGCAGCAGAAACAAGCTGAAACACAATATTAACATATCACCTTTTAAAGTTGACAAAACTCAAAATTGCTTATCACACATCCTGCAGTTATGGAACATCTGTATTCCTGTTTTAGGCCACCTCTCGACTGTAAATCCAATATTTACTTTTTTTTATCACTTTCTTTGGTCTTCACCAACTCCTTTTTTTAGCTGATTAATTCTCCAATGTTCATCAGGTTATTGTTAACTCTGTCTGGCTGCCATCTGATGGGCATATACATACAGTGGCTACTATTTTGCTTTTCCGCTGAAAACACCTATAACCTGTCTGCTGTGGCTTAAAATGTTGCTAATTAAAGAGTTGAGAGCGAATCAAAACAGTAAAGTTGTTACCCGTTAAAAAAACTAGGATAAGACAATGAATTAAAACTATATAAAGGTTTTTAATGTCTGACAGAAACAGAGAGTCAAGTAATGATATTCTGTGGGTAAGTCATTACGAGCAACACCTTTCATATACACATCATTAATTTGATGCACTGCTAATAGATAGAAGAATATTGTATTGGAGCAGCTTTAGATTTAATGCTAACCCATTTTTCCAAACACCCAGGTCAGTGTTTAATGTTTGTTGTTCCTCTCTATTCCTTAGACTTATCAAACCATTCTTGACAGTATGGGGTGGAATACAATTGCAATTGTTGTAATTGGTGAATACTGCACAGACCTGTCAAAATTCCCTGCAGTATATCTGGCTGTTGAAGAAGCAGACCAGTGGTAATGCCCCGGGTGTTAGGAATCACTGATGCAAGTTGAGCTGTTACTAGGGTGAATAAAGTGAGTTTCTAATGGGTCACTCTACTGCATCACCTGAGGCCATGTTCAAAATACAAAGGGAATGACAGGGGACAAGGACAAAGACACAGAGAGAGAGATAGGGTGACACTTATTGCTATAGCCTAACTGTCCTCGTGCCCTAAGGCTACAAGTCACAGTTTCTCAAAAGAGAAAAACGAAACGATAGATACTGATGAGAGAGGTGCATGGATGCCTTTACATTTATCTAATTGACAATCTACAGTAAAGAATACATCCCTGAAGGGTTGTCTCGATGTTTTTACCTCGAGGGTTATTTCTGTCACTCAGAGCATCACTGTGGTCACGGATATCAGGAAACTCTCAGTGGTGGAGGTAAAAAAGGAAAGAAATTTGCACTCGAGGCAATGCTACACAAGTGGACATTTGTTTCATTTTTACAAGAACCTTACAGTGATTCTTACTTTATTCCCCTTTACCCCTCCGCCACTGCTTTATTCTGCTTTCAAAGTGTTTTTTCTTCCTTCGTTCACTTCTAAATGCAGGCCCCTTTTTTAAGATGACCCAAAAGGTTTCTAATTATGATCCTCTCCCAGAGGAATAGCTGGCTGCCAGGAGCTGGTGGAGTTCACTTAACCTGCAAAGTGTACAGCTGTTATCTTTGACTGGTGTCCAAAAACAAATTTGCTGCCCTGGTATAAGGGAGTTGTAAACTCTGTATGTACACTTGCTATTTTCTTTCTTTCTGTCTTTAAGTCATATAATCTGACTACAAACAATAACAATAACATACAATATATTTACCATTAGGGGCTCAGTGAGAAATATTAAAGTTAACGCTCAGAAACATTAAGTTGGCTTGAACACACACACACCATCAGAAACACTTAAAAATGCCCAAAATACTATAAAAGTGTTAACTGCTGAGGTAATGCCATGTTCGACATCACTTGATGTTTAGGAAAAGTGTGCTGCAATGCAAACTCCAGAAAGGCACTGATTGTCAAAGAACGTGGGCTTCCAAATTATGCTTACAGTATTCATGCTCAAATAGCGATTTGAGAACTGGGAATCATTCAGCATTTCATATTATTACATTACAGATTAAGTCTTTTGTATAATTATTTCTCACCAAAACTCTCCTTCGGTATGAAGTCAAATAACATAAGAAATATGCATACCGTACACAAAGGGGTTATCATCAAGCCATGCACAAACAGTACACTAACACGATAAGGAAATGTTTGTTTTTCATCTGTTGATTTTCAACATCAGGTGTGAGTTTTTTCACAATGTTTAAACAGTGGTTTGACACAATAGTTTATGTCATCAGCTGGACTATGTGTTTACTGTAGAATCTTTATTTATTCTTAGGCTACAAACTATTCTTATGATATTTTTAAACATTTAACACATTTTAAGGCTGTGGCGGAAAATATAATTCCCTTAAGAGAAACTGATAAATGATTCATGGACAACGTTTGTCTTTTTTTATATTTAATAAAGTAATAAAGAAAGTCTATATACAATTGAAATCGATCTCAAATGCAGGAACAGAGCAACGTCATCCTCAAAGGATAAAATGGCTTTGCACCCAGAACACAGCTTACAGTCACACTATATAGTAGAGAGAATAGCCAACTGGTCCCACCCATCAATTCTCTTAGGCATTATCTAAACATCCCCACCATTAAACCATAAAACCCCACAGTCCTTAACCATTTGCAAATCTACCTTTTGCCCTTCCTGAAATGTCAACCCTATACATATGTCTCTGTTAAACACATAAAGGACTAAAAATACAATTTAAACGAGTAAAAGGCAATCAGAGTATAAGACATAATCTATATATATTATTTAAATGATTATATGAAAATGTGACAAGACAAAGGCCACATCACCAGATAAAAAGCTGCTGCATCCTCTTCACAGCTGTCCTGAGTGCAGCGTCTACATTCTGTCACACACAATATGTATCTTGATGGAAAACACAACTAAACACTTTGGCAACCTTCATGCCGAGCATGCATGCAAACACCTTGGCCTGCTCTATCTCTGCCATGCCCGTCCTGATCCTGGCAACTGTACTCCTGGACAAAATAATCAAGATTATAAAAGGCATATCACAGGCGCAGTGTTAGGCTTCTGTGGGATGCAACAGTGTAGTCGAGGTGATTTTTCTATGTCTATTTCCGACTGTGCCAAAAAGTAAACAGGAACTGAGATGATCGCTCATGCTATCTTGGTGCCAGATCAATTTTACATACACAAATTGAAACAGTTGTTTCACACGAATACACTCCCCATGAAAGTGTTTCCACAGAGTCAGGAGTGAGTGTTGCTGCTCTGCGGTGGTCTTGTCACATCCGGCTCTGGATTTAATCACCAGGGCTAACGGCATACATGGAACAGAGCAGCAGAAAACCCACTAACTAAAGGTTTGGCTTTTCTGTGCTGCATTTTTCTATTTAGTTGTTATTGTGTGAGCCATCAATCTGTTTGAATATGTTTGTTTTTTTGAGAATTATAAGTGCTCTTCCCTTTTCAATGTTTTATTTCAGTTAGCTGCTTCAATCATAACAACTACCTCCGCACAATAAAAGCTATAAGCAGATAGCATACAAGTCAGATAAACTAAACCGCTGTGCAACCGAAGCCACAGGTCCACAACTCGGATGAAAGGGGGGAAAATATTATTTAATTTTTTTCCCATGGTACAAATGCACACTTCTTCAAAACAGTACTGTATATCTGGTTTATATTTGCCTCAAGGAAAACATGTTTTCTCCTTTAATACTGATGGCAATGGTATTGTATGCCCATGTATGTCAATACTTTAGCCATCTATATTTCAGTAGCTTGTGTTTTTGTCTTCTTTTGGCTTTTACTACAACAAAATTAGGCACATTTTGTCACGATTTTTAGTTGTGTGTGTTTAGTTTCCGGTTTTATTTTGAAATTCTGTTCTCCCTGTGTCATGGTCTTCCTTCCTGGGTTTGCCCTCCTGTGTCTGATTGTCTCATTGTGTTCACCTGTTGCCCTTGTGTTTCTGCCTCCCTTGCCCAGCTGTATCTTGTCCTGTGATTACCCTTCTGTGTATTTAGTCTTGTCTTCCCTTTTGCTCCCTGTTCGGTCGTCGTCTTTTCGTCAATGTTACCTACCTGTCTGTGAGTTTGTTCCCTGCCTGTCTGTAGGTTTGTTCTTGTTCCTTGTTTCACCCGATTAGTGTTTCTTTGTTTTGTAATCAGCTTTTTTGAATAAAGCTCGCCTTTTGTTAATACTTCTTGGTTCCCTTTTCTACTGCGTTTGGGTCCTCATACCATTACCCTGACACATTTACCCAATTGTTGAGGCAAAAAACTGGAAATCGCTAAACCAAACCCAAAATGGTCATATAAAAGCCACTAATATTTGCTGGCTAAAATGGATAGTATATAACAGTACGAAAAGAGAACATACGGCAACATCATTGCAGCAGGAGAATGACATGTTAATAATTTTATAAATGCTGTCTATTGCTGAGACACTTCTTTTCAATTCATTTGAGAAGAGAACTGGTCTGAAAACCCTATTTCATTTTCCTGAGCTGCACACCTGACAGCTGTGACCTCTTCTCGAAGCTTGCATTGCTCATGTTGCAATCTAACCTTTATGAGATGCCACTTTTCTTTGTATTATCAACATGACTGATGCTGACGGCCCACAGCCGCCTGCTGTCATTCATTTCATGCAACATTCAGTTCAAAACACATCCTGGATGCTGCCGGTGAAAGCACTTTTTCCATGCATTTGTGCAAACTGGGTAGTTATGCACTGCTGTGTCCTCGGCCAACTCCCTTTGGAAGTGTTCTAGGCTCGCCTGAATGGGAGGAGACCTCGGGGTAAAGCGAGGGCACACTAAAGGGACTACATCTCCCAGCTGGCATGGACGCACCTGGGGATCCCCCTAAGTGTGGCTGCATGGAAGTTACTGGGGAAAGTTTGCCTGACTGCCAACTGAAACCTGACCTGAATATGTGGCTGTCACATGGATGGATGGATGGATGGATGAATGGATGAATGGGTGGAAGGTGATACAAATGGATGGAAGGTGATACAGATGGATGAATGGAAGGATGGTAGGATGGATGGATGGATGGATGGATGGATGGATGGATGGATTACAGATGAATGGATGAATGGATGATTTGGATGGATTGAAAGTGTTTTATTTTATTAACAGTACTGCCTTATTACAATTAAAGCTGCAATGCTTAAACTCAAGTGTAACTCCCAACTTGATGGTTCAAGGTTCAAGGTTCAAGGTTCTTTATTGTCAATCTGACATAGTTACAGAGTAATTATGTAGTTGAAAATCTTATGTCACAGGCTTCTCCAACAATGCAACATAATAACATAATAACAATAAGATCAAGAGCAATACAAAAAGAATAATAGTTATAAAATAAGATAAAGTTATGATGTGGAATAGTGCAATAGAGTCTATATACAAGTTATTGGAATGATATATATATATATATATATTAGGTATTAGATACATACTACTGAGTAGCAGATGAATGTTTGATGTTGTTTCAACAGTTCAATTTTTTAACAGTCTCACTGCCCGCGGGAAGAAACTGTCTCCGAATCTTCTTGTCCTTGCCAGGATGCTGCGGTAACGTCTGCCAGACGGCAACGGAAAGAACAGTTTGTGGCTGGGGTGATGGGGGTCTTTGATAATCCGTAGTGATTTCTTCCTGAGCCGCTGGGAGTAAAGGTCCTCCATGGATGGCAGCTCCGTCCTAGTGATGTGCTGTGCAGTTTTCACCACCCTCTGTAAAGCCTTACGATCGAGGTCGGTGCAGCTGCCGTACCAGGCCGTCATGCTGCCAGTCAGGATACTCTCTATCGTGCACCTGTAGAAGTTGCAGAGTATCCTGGAATCCATTTTGAACCTCCTCAACCTGCGGAGGAAGAAGAGCCGCTGTCGAGCTTTCTTGGTGATGGTGGTGGTGTGAAGAGACCATGTCAGGTCCTCAGTGATGTGGACCCCAAGGAACCTGAAGCTTTTGACTCTCTCCACCGTAGTCCCATTGATGGCGATGGGGGCGTGTCCCTCTCCCTGCTGCTTCCTGTAATCCACAATCAGCTCCTTTGTTTTGCTGATGTTGAGATGGAGGTTGTTATCCTGGCACCAAGATGTCAGGTTTTCGACCTCCTCTCTGTACGCCGTCTCGTCATCGTCTGTGATCTGGCCGATGACGGTCGTGTCATCAGCAAACTTCACGATGGTGTTGGAGCTGTGTGTGGCCACGCAGTCGTGGGTGAACAGGGAGTAGAGGAGAGGGCTGAGCACGCAGCCTTGAGGGGCACCGGTGTTGAGGATCAGGGTGGAGGATGTGATGTTTCCCACCCGCACTGCCTGGGGTCTGCCCGTCAGGAAGTTCAGGATCCAGTCACAGAGGGCGCTGTTGAGCCCGAGGTCTCTGAGCTTGATGGCCAGCTTGGAGGGCACAATGGTATTGAATGCTGAACTGTAGTCAATGAACAGCATTCTCACATATGTGTTCCTGTTCTTCGGGTCCAGGTGTGAGAGGGCAGTGTGGAGGGTGAGGGCTATGGCGTCGTCTGTGGACCTGTTTGCTCTGTAGGCAAACTGCAGGGGGTCCAGAGATTCAGGGAGGGAGAAGGTGATGAATGATTTGACTAACCGCTCAAAGCACTTCATTACGGTGGAGGTGAGTGCTACTGGGCGGGTAGTCGTTGGGGCAGGTGATGATTGTCTTTTTCGGGACAGGAACGATAGTGGAATGTTTGAAGCATGTGGGGACTACAGACTGCAGCAGGGACCTGTTGAAGATGTCCGTGAACACCTCTGCCAGCTGAACTGCACACACCCTGAGAACACGGCCAGGGATGCCATCAGGTCCAGGAGCCTTGTGTGGGTTAACCCTTTTAAAGGATTTACACACATCTGCCCTATTTAAAACAAAAGGGCAGTGTAGCTCCTGGTCCATCTGTACCTCCACAGCCTGGCTGCTCTCAAAGCGTGCAAAAAAAACTGTTCAGCTCATCTGGGAGAGATGCGCACGCAGACACTCCCGCAGCACCCCCCGCTGCTCCTTTGTAGTCAGTCATTGTCCTTAGTCCCGCCCACATATTCCTAGTGTTACAGCCTTTGAAGTCAGATTCCACCTTCTCTTTGTACTGTCTCTTTGCATTTTTAATTGCTCTCCGGAGATCATACCTAGACTTCCTGTACTCCTCCAAATCCCCCGCCCTGTGCGCGATAGTGCGCGCTTTCAGCTTGCCGCGCACATCGCAGTTTATCCAGGGCTTTTGATTTGGGAATGTCCGTACAGAAACCTTCGGTACCACGTCATCGATGCATTTCCCAATGTAGCAGATGACAGTGTCCGTGTGTGTGTTGATGTTATTGTCCTCAAACACACTCCAATCCGTAGATGCAAAGCAATCCTACAGTGCTGAATCTGACTCCTCGCTCCATCGCTGTACTGTCTTTGTAATCGGTCTGTCCCTTTTAAGTTTCTGCTTGTACGCAGGCAACAACAGTAATGAGATATGGTCTGATTTGCCGAAGGGAGGGCGAGGGAGAACCTTATATCCATTCCGGAAAGGGGAATAAACATGGTCCAATATGTTTCCCCCGCGCGTCGGGCAGTTGATGTGTTGGTAATATTTTGGCAAAACCTTCTTCATGTTGGCGGTGTTGAAATCTCCGGCCATAACGAACGCCGCATCTGGCCGTGAAGTCTCGGTCTTATCAATAATCCCAAACAGCTGATCGAGTGCCGTGTTGTTGTCGGCGAGTGGCTGCGGGGGGACATAGACTGCTGTTATCACAACAGATGTGAATTCCCTCGGCAGATGGAAGGCCCGACATGAGATCATGAGGTGCTCTAGATGTGCGGAACAGTCCGATGAAATAATCTTCACATCTGAGCACCAGTTGTTGTTAGTCATTACACACACACCGCCTCCCTTACTTTTCCCCGAGTTTGCAGTCCGGTCCTGACGACAAATAGAGAATCCATCAGGGACAATGGCGGAGTCCGGGATAGCGGGATTGAGCCAAGTCTCAGTGAGATTTAACACGTTACAGTTCTTAATGTCCCGTTGAAAAGCAATCCGGCTTCTGAGTTCATCTAGCTTATTTTCAATGGATTGAACATTAGCCAGAAGAATACTCGGAAGAGGGGGTCGATTCTCTCGTTTCCTCAGTCTGACCAGCAGCCCGGCCCGGCACCCGCGTTTTGTTTTGTTCTTGCGTCTCTCAGGTAGAACAGCAACAGGTAGCCATGGTGAATCTCCATTGTCTGTCGGAGGGTTATTTTTGTCCACGAAGTTTCGCAATAGAAGAAGTTCCTCTCTGCTATATTGTATGGCAGAGTAGGTGCGGTCGGCTAGCATGTTGCGAACCATGTTAAAAGTAAAACGGCAAAAGTAAAATAAATATGTACAAAATACGAAAATGGGCAAAGTTGGAGAGGAGCACAAAGACGATGCGGCCATCTTCACCGGCGCATCTTAATTCTCTGATGGACAGGTTTTTCAACATAACAAAACAACTACACATTATTACTAGTGTAAACAATCATTTAACAGCATCAGAGAACATTAGCACAGTGAACTAATCACTCTATTTTAGTATTCTTAACTAGCAACTATATTGATATTCATAAATATTTATTTTCTGCTGGTCTGATTTGACTGGATTTGTATGCAAAACATCTAAATCGAAAATAAAGTATTAATATTAAATTGAATAATGACTTAAGTCCTTTTTACAAACGTGCATGTGTGCAGGTCAATGACTATAGAACTGTTCAGGTTGGTTCTTAGGTGTAAAACAGGGGGACGTGCTCTCCCATGCTGTTTGCTATTGAGGCAACTTCAGCGATCAGATTAGGTGGCACTCAACTACACAGTATGTAGATGGTATAATCCTCCTTTCATAGACTTAAAAGTCATCAAAGTTTGTTGAACAATGTTTTACTCAGTTGTATACATTCTGTGTTTGTCCTATTCTATATTACGGTGCAGGGGTATGGGTTTATTGTAAGCAAACAACATTTGACACTTATGCTTAAAGGTGGGGTATGTAATTTATTTTAGAAACACTTTTTGTTATATTCCATGGAATGCTCTTAACATCCCGATAGCAATGAATATATTAAATGCTTTGACAATAAATACATAAAAAAATGTAATCTGTGGAAGCCGTAGCGTTGTAAAATGCACGACCAATCATTTTAGCCGGCCCGGCTAAAATAACTGGATGGCCTACCTGCCTGTCAGCCTTCCATCTGTGCACAAACTTATCTCGTGCCCTCATTGGTCATGTGCGTGTTCGTGTGTGTTGGAGGAGGGGCTCTGTAAGGAAGTGGCAGATTCTTTCCGGTTGTGTATTTTCAAATTCTAGCGCACTCGAGCTGGTTTCTCCAAAATTACATAACCCACCTTTAAGCATAAAATGCCCCCAAAACTTGCAACAGGTGGTCACATAGGGATCTTGCACAGGTATTTAGCAAGGCAGAGCTTTTCTATAATTTCTATATATATATATAGAAATGAATAGTATTGCAGTGTTAGTTAAATTAAAACAGAAATATTTGACAAAACTGGTGAGAATGGTAATAACAATGTATCATTATGTCACTTAACCTGACAAAAGCAAAAAGGTCCGTCTTTGCAAAAGAAAACAGTTGTATTCATTTCCAGAGAAATAACAAGTGTCCCCTGTGTGGGATGGAAAATGAACCGCACTTTTCATTCTACTGTACATTATATCAAAATCTTAGATACAGGTTTTCTTTAAAGTGTCTTCAGAATTTCCTGATTCTATTTTTGATATGGATGATAGACATTAGTGCCTGTTTCAATCATTTTGTGTTAAATGCCTACCAACAGCGTAGGAGGACCCTTTTTGTTTGATGTGTGGTATGCACAGCTTGTGACTCACAAGTTATTTTTTATAGCTCTAATGTCTAAGGAGATTAATTGTGCTCACATTTGTTTTGACATTGTTTTAAATGAATGGAGGTGTATTAAATGTATTATTTCACTTGTTATGTTATTGCTTCCATTTTAGCAGGGCACCTTTGGGTGCATGTTGCTTTGAAAAAATAAACTACTCAGTTATAGTTTAAAAATAAACTACTCAGTTATACTTATTACTTAACTGTTTTTTTTACTGACAATATTTTCTATAATTGGTCTGTTTGTTAGAAGCTATCATAAAAGGTATACTGTAAGTGAGATGGTATGTGTGCAGGCTAGTGCTTCATTTTGTTGTGTCACAATCCAGTCAAATGGATGCTGTTAAGTGAGGAAACACGTTAGAATTATAAACCTAATGCACATTAACAAAGAATTGCCTCTTATCTGACACCAATTTGTTCCAGCTATTCTCACATAAATGCCGGATGAGCTACACGTGCATGTTACGAAGAGGGTATTTAAGACGAAGGTGACTTTTTAAGTTTTAATCAGTACAGACTGTTCTCCTGAAACAGTCTCAGGCAAATCACATAATTGCTGCACCACAATCCCAAACATTTGAAAATATCTTCCTCTCTTGTTTGCT